>NW_024870967.1:1020000-1620000 GCF_019054845.1 Dipodomys spectabilis | reverse complement strand
TATGTATCAGTGTCCTACTTATTTATGTCTGCATATTACTTCCCTAAGTGCAAAGAGGCTGTATGCAAATCTTCTGCTTTTATTTACTAATTTATGTTTTAGATATGCTCATTGTACATACTGCATCATTCTCTTCATTTCAGCCCCATTGCTTTTCTCTTCCAAGGTTCTAGGCCTGTTTCCTTATATGATGCACACTGAAGGTATTAGCAGCCTTTATTTGCATTTTATTATGAGGCCAATGCAGAAGCAGTCACAAAACAGGCAGAGGAGGAGAAGATCAGAGTTCATAAAAATAAGCGGTATTCAGAAAATTATACTTGGGGATGCAAAATGGTAGCATATATATGTAAAAAATACCATTAAGAAAAAGGATAAGGGGGCTGGGAATGTGGATTAGTGGGAGAGTTCTTGCCTAGTATGCAAGAGGCCCTGGGTTCCATTCCTCAGTAACACATACACAGAAAAATCTAGAATTGGTGCTGTAGCTCAAGTAGCAGAATGCTAGAGACAGTGCACAGGCCTTGAGTTCAGTATAAGAAATTTCAAAGAGATAACTATGTATGTAGTTAGGTAGGTAGGTAGGTAGGTAGGCAAGTAGGTACGTTTGTACATAGATAGATAGTGTATTTCAGCGTTGATTTTCCAGAGAATGTTCTCGTAATTAGCAAATAGGAAAAGTACTTTGATTAACCCTCAATTTTTTTCCAGTTGTGTGTCTTGTATCAACCCTGGGCACTGTCCCTGAGCAATTCAGTCAAGTCTAACTCTACCACTTGAGCCACAGCTCCACATGGGATTGTTTAGTGGTTCATTGGAGATAAGAGTCTAACAGGCTTTTCTTGCCTAAGCTGTCTTTGAACTGTGGTCTTCAAATCTCAGCCTCATGAGAAGGTAGTTTTCCAGGTGTGAGCCACCAGCATCTGGCCTATTGCTTTTGACAGTCCTGGGGAATGTTTTTCTCAAGGCTAGCACTCTACCATTTGAGCAACACCACTGTGTCTGGCTTTTTCTTAGTATGTGGCGCTGAGGATTCAAACTCTGGTATTCATGCATGTTCAGTGAGCTCTTTACCACTAAGCCACATTTCTAGCCTCCCCCTTACAATTTTAACCCATAACTTGCCTCTCCTCAAGAAAAGGCTTCTCATGAGGGAGAAGAGGAGGGAAGGCCACTCCTCCCCCCCACCTCCCAGTACCAGAGATCTCCATTTTTGATACTGACAAAGTTCAGCGGAAATGCTAGCTCCAACTCAGGCCTTGGAAGAAAACTAGAGTCATTTAGCAGGTCACAAGAACCTAAACTGACCTGCCAGACTCAGCTCCACCCAGGGAAAAGTTACCTAGCTCGGGCGCCAGCCCCAGGAATGTCTTTCTTCACTGGGTAATCAGAGCCAGAAGCAGCCCCTCCCTTTGGCAACCTTGACAATCAATTGAAATTCAGTAAACATAAACCCTGAGAGTGGCTCCAGGCTAGGCTCTGTGAGTTCCTAACAAACTAGCCCCCGGGAAAAGCTACTGTTTGCTGAAAGGCCTCAACTCTAACCATAACCTAGCCTCATCACAGCATCTCTAAACTTGAGGAAAAAGTCATCTCCCTCTTTTGTGATATTCAAAGCAGATCTCCCTCCCATTGAACTGAGCTGGGAAGAGGATCACAAAATCCTGGGTAAAGCAGAGCATTTTTCTGCCTGTTCAAAAAACTGACTTAAGAAACCAACCAAGCCACAGGAAAATCAAACACCACAAGCAGACCAGAGACTCCAACAAGAGGCTGGTTATGGACACAGGGAGATACAGGATTTTTCCCACCCCTCCTAAAAAAAAATCAAAGAATTTTTTTTGGTAACTTTTATAAAAAATTTTTTCTAAAACTTTTTTTTAATTTTTAATTTTTACCTTTTTTGCAAAAATTGTTTTCTAGTAAATTTTTTCCTCTTATAATTTTTATTTTAGGGGTATATGTGTGTGTGCATTTTTCTTTTTTTTTTTTAAATTGTTTTTGTTTTTTTGTTTAGCTCTACTGAACTACTGGTCTTTTTTTCTTTCTTTCTTATCCTTTTCACCTTTTCTTCTCTTTCGTTCTTCTTTATGTGACTTAATTGTTGTTCTGTACATCCTCAGATAAACCCGTAGTTGATTATTAGACCTTATCCCCCACTGTGTACACACTTAATCCACAAATTTATTACTCAATTCAAAACCTCTTAGATTTAAATTCCTTAATAGCAGTACTACCTCTTTATACCTATATAATATTTTAAATATTTTTATTTTGTTTTTCACATCTCCTTTATATCCCTCCCCTTCTCTCAGTATTTCCACGTTCTTCTCCGAATATTTTGTTTTTCATTCTGCATAATATTTTTAATTTTTACTCTTCTATTTTTTCTGGTCTCTTTTTTCCCCTTACTCTTTCTTCTTTTTATTCTCTCTCTACTTTCATCCTATCCAACTTATTCCTGCTTTGAGATTAGGATTTAGTTAAGTTAACTCTCCCTGTGCCTTCCCATATCACTCTATTCCTATTTTTTACCCACATCTCTCCCTAAACCTAATAATTTCTGATTTACCAAATTCTTCTTTGTGGTTCGTAGCCCATTAATATATAGTTGTTTGATGTTGAATAGATGTATCTGTTGAACTAGATTGTAACTGCAGACTATTGACTGTGCAAATACAGACTTTGGTTGATGCTGGCCTTAAGTTAGTGTTCTAGAACAAAACTGGTGTTATTTTCATCCCAAATGGGCAGAGTAAGCCGGTAAAACACAAGAAAAATTGCAAATCCAAGTATCTCAACTCCCACTCATGATAATCAGGGGACAGAACAGATAATGAATAATCCAGAGGAGAGTTCCCAAATAGCTCTACATACACTGCTGTCAAACATACAAAGGACTCTGTATGAGCGTGATAAGGAGAGAGTGAAGGCAAATAAAAGGTCAATGGAGGCAAACAAAAGGTCAATGCAGGAAAAGATTGAAAACCTAAAAAGGACTCTGAATGAGTGTGATAGGGAGAGAGAGGAGGCAATCCAAAAATTTATACAGGAATATCATGAGCGTGAGGAAGCTACTAAGAAACTGATACAGGACTTGCATGAGAAGCTTGAGAATACTCAAAGAGAAAGGCAGGAATGGCATGAGCAGGCTGAGAACACTCAAAGAGAACTACAGGAATCTCACGAATGGGAGGAAGCTAATCAAAGAGTAATACAGGAATTGAGAGAGCAAGATGAGAATACACAAAGATCACTAAAGGCATTCATGGAATCCATTAACAAAGAGCTGAAGGAAGTCAGGGACCACAAAGGGAATGCTGAATGGAATCAAACAGATTGAATGGGAGTCCAAGGAAACCATACCCAATAAAGTAAGTGATTTGAGAATAAACACTGAACACCAAATTAAGGAAGTAAAGAAGTTTATACAAGATCTAAAACAAAGCTTCAACAAAAAATTTGAAGACATCACAGCTGACAAATTAGAAGGAAAAGAAATAAAAAACAAAGTAGAAAGTCTTGACAGCAGGTTAGAACATGAAGAAGATCAAATCTCGGGGATTGAAGACAGCCAAGATATTATAGAGAAAGAACGTACAACCATCGAAGACAAGTCCAAGAAATATGATAGATCTATCCAACACTTGGAAAACACCATCAGAAGGCCTAATCTAAGGATAATTGGTGTAGAGGAGCACCTAGAAACAGAAGTTAATGGTCTAGGAAATTTGTTTAACAGGATCCTAGCAGAGAACTGCCCAAACATGCAAAAAGATAGGCCTATTCGGATACAGGAAGCTTTTAGAACTCCAAATGGACCAGACCAGAATAGGATATTCCACTGTCACATTATAATCCACAAAACATCAATTCAGACCAAGGAAAAGATCCTTAAAGCTGTGAAGGAGAAAAGATTAATCTCCTCTAAAGGGAAACCAATTAGAATCACCTCAGATTATTCAGCAGAGACAATCAAAGCAAGAAGAGCCTGGACTGATGTATGCCATGCCCTAAAAACAAACAACTATCAACCAAGAATACTGTACCCAGTTAAACTCTCCTTCATAACTGAAGGCCAAATAAAAACCTTCCATAGCAAAGAAAAATAGACACAATAAATCTCCACCAAACCAGCCCTACAAAGTTTCTTAAAGATGTCCTACACATAGAAAACCAATAGGAGCACAATAAAGGCCAAGAAACTGCACCCAAACTGAGAATCCAAGAACCATGGGAAGAACTCAGTTTTCGCAGCCCCCAAAAAGGTGGATAACATGTCAAGAACTCCCGAACACCTCTCAGTCCTATCTCTCAATATTAACGGACTTAATTCTCCAATTAAGTAATATAGACTGTCTAGTTGGATTAAAAAAGCAAGATCCAACTATCTGCTGCATTCAAGAGTCACATCTTGCCCATAAAAACAAACACATTTTCAATGTTAAAGGCTCGAACAAAATCTAACAAGCAAACAGCCCCCATAAACAGTCGGGAATTGCAATTCAAATATCAGATAAAACAGACTTCAAATTAAAATTTTTGAGAAGAGATAAAGAAGGTCACTACTACTAATTAAGGGATCTCTCCTTCAAGAGGATATCACAATTCTAAATATCTATTCACCAAACAACAGAGCACCCAAATTTATTCAAGAAACACTACTTTCCCTCAAATCCCACATAGATCCAAAGACATTAATTGTAGGGGATTTTAACACACCACTCTCCCCACTAGATAGATTAACTCGGCAAAAATTCAACAGAGAAACTGCAGATCTAAACAACTGCAGATCTAAACAACTGCATAGATCAACTAGATTTAACAGACATCTACCGAATATTTCACCCAGCAGCATCAGAATACACGTTTTCTCAACAGCACATGGAACATTTTCTAAAATAGACCATATTTTAGGCCACAAAGCAAACCTGTCCAAATTCAGAAACTGAAGTTATATCTTTCATTCTCTCTGACCACAAGGGAATAGAATTAGAACTCAATACCAAAAGCCACCAAAGAAAGTCCGGTAACACATGGAGGCTGAACAACACACTGCTGAATCACAAGTGGGTCATGGAAGAGTTTAGAAATGAAATTCAAATGTTCATGCTATACAACAAAAATTAGCACAGAGATTATCTCTCCTCTGGGACACAGCAAAGGCAGTACTCAGAGGCATGTTTATAGCTCTGAGTTCCTACATCAACAAATTGGAGAGATCTGAAACCACCAATTTAATGAGACATCTGAACCTCCTTGAAAATGAGCAGCAAGAAAAACCCCAATCAAGTAGACAAAAATAAATAATTAAAATTAATCAGAATTAAATGAATTAGAATCCAAAAAAACTATAGAAAGAATCAACAAAACAAAGAGTTGGTTCTTCGAAAAAATTAACAAAATTGACAGACACTTAGCAAATCTTACCAGAAAAAGAAGAGAAAGCACCCAAATAAATAAACTCAGAGATGAGAATGGAAACATTACCTCAGAAACAACCAAGATTCAAAACAATATAAGGGAATACTTCTCACAACTTTATGCTAATAAGCTTGAGAACTTGGCAGAAATGGACCTTTTCCTAGCAAATACTGATATGACAAAACTAAACCAAGATGAGTTAAACCATCTTTACAGGCACATATCAAGCATTGAAATAGAAACCGCAATAAGAGACCTCCAAGCTAAGAAAAGTCCAGGACCAAATGGTTTTACAGCAGAATTCTACAAGGCCTTCAAAGCAGAGTTCATACCAATACTCCTCCAACTCTTCAATGAAATTGAAAGAGAAAGTTCACTATTGAACACATTCTATGAAGCCATCACAACCCTCATCCAAAAACCAGGCAGGGCCTCAACAAAGAAAGAGAACTATAGACACATTTCTTTGATGAACATTGATGCAAAACTTCTCAACAAAATTTTAGCCAATCGACTTCAACAATTCATCCAAAAAATCAAAGACCATGATCAAACAGGAATCATCTCAGGGATGCAAAGCTGGTTCAACATATGCAAATCAATTAATATTGTTAATCACATCAACAGGAGCAAGGATAAGAACCACATGGTTTTCCCCATAGATGCAAAAAAGCATTCGACAAGATCCAACACCTTTTTATGATGAAGGTTTTGGAAAAAATAGGAATCCATGGAATATTCCTCAATACAATAAAGGCCATATATGACAAACCTACAGGCAGCATTATAATTAATGGTGAAAAACTACAGACATTTCCTCTTAACTCAGGAACAAGACAAGGATGTCCACTCTCTGCACTGTTCTTCAATCTAGTATTAGAATGCCTAGCTACAGCAATAAGACAAGATGCAACATAAAGAGGATCCAAATAGGGAAAGAAGAAATAAAACTCTCCATCTTTACAGATGACATGATCTTGTATTTAAAGAATCCCATAGACTCCACTCCCAAATTACTCAATAGAATGGAAGAAAGACAGCCTCTTCAGTAAATGGTGCTGGCAAAATTTGTAAACTAATTGTAGAAACTAAAGCTAGATCCTTATATATCACCCTGCACCAGAATCAACTCCAAATGGATCAAAGACCTAGAAGTCAAAGCAAACACTCTGAAAACATTACAGCATGGAATAGGAGAAACCCTAGGTCTCCTTGGCTCAGGCCGAAATTTTCTGAGTAGAGACCCGGAAACACAACAAATCAAAGAAATTTTGGACAAATGGGATTGCATAAAGTTGCAGAGCTTCTGCATGGCAAAGGACGTAGCTATCAAGATCAATAGAAAGCCCACGGATTGGGGGAAGATCTTCACTAGCCATACAACGGACAAGGGTCTCATATCTAAAATATACTTGGAACTCAAAAAATTAAATCCCCCAACAACAAATCCTCAAAGAAACAACTGCCCAATAAATAAGTGAGCTAATGGCTTAAAGAGAAACTTTAAGAAGGAAGAAGGATGGCCAATAGACACATGACGAAATGCTCAACGTCCCTAGCAATAAAGAAATGCAAATCAAAACAACATTAAGATACCACCTCACCACAGTTAAAATGGCAAAATCAAGAACTCTTAACAACAACAGATGCTGGAGGGGATGTGGACAGAAGGGAACCTTACTTCATTGTTGGTGGGAGTGTAAACTTACAAACTTATAAACAAGACCACACTAAAGCTACCAGCACAACTATGTTTATTGCAGCACTATTTACTATAGCTATGATATGGAACCAACTCAGATGCCCCTCAGTAGATGAATGGATCAAGAAAATGTGGTATATATACACTATGGAATTCTTTGCCTCCATCAGAAGGAATGACATTGCCCCATTTGTTAGGAAATGGAAAGACTTGGAAAAAATTATATTAAGTGAAGGAAGCCAAGCCCAAAGAAACATAGGTCCTATGGTTTCCCGTATTTGCAATATCTAGTGTATGGAGGAGTCAAGCAGAAAAGGTCAGATAATGTGATGTTAGGAAAATGAACCATAAGATATGTATTTAATTTTCTTCTTTCATGTATTTGTTTCTAACACATTTATAAGATTATTACTTTGTTGCTTTGTATGTCCCTCCCCCATAGTATAACCCCTGCTTTCACTGTATTTTATGTCGGTATAATTTGTGGAGGGGAAGAGGAAAAACAAGTCGTTTAAATCAGGATACAGGTGGACCCGTTGCAGCAATGAGAAGTACAAGTTGTCATGTCGAAAATGAACTTTATAGCTTTGGTGGGCATGGGATTAGGTGGGGGGAGGAGGGAGGCTGGGAATGGATGGGAAGGGGAAACAAAGGTGGAGGCTACAATGCTTGATAAGAAATGTACTCATTATCTTGTAATTGTAACCCTTCTGTACAGTATTTTCACAAAAAAATATAAATAAAATTAAAATAAAGATTTCCCTGTATAAATCATCTAAAGACATCCCTATAGGAAGGTGTCCAAAAATAAATAAGACAAAGCTCATTCTTGGGAGAGACTCTAAACGTGAGAAGACTGTGACAAATGCCTCTATTTAATTATGTATCATGTTTCAATGCAAAATTTTTAATGATAAATGAATCAATGTCCTAAATTATTGTGTATAATTTTATAATAGATGTGCAAAATGTAAATGGGAATGATAATATAAATAAAATAAACCTTAAAAGATTGAATCAAATAAAAAAATAAATACAAAATCAATAATGAGAATCATAACATGTAATAAAGATACATATGTAAGTATATATCATATATTACATATGTATAGAAATATCTTTTCCATTGCAAAGCCTTCATTCAGGTCATGGGAACTCTAGCCTGAATTTCTTTTCCTCAATGACAGTAAATTTTTCCTTCACCCATGGTACAAAAGAGTTACCTGGACGGTGAGATCAAATCCCACCAATGGTATAAATACTGGCCCCAGTTCCAAGACAGTAACTTAATTTTTTAATGGAAGCAGTTTATTCAGTTTATTCAGTTCCATACTGAGCATTAAATATAAAGCAGTATAGAATTTTGTACATCTATTCAGACATCCCTCCCTTAACCCAAAAGTGCTTCTCAGAATACTACATTGTTTCTGTTTTTGTATGTTTTTTATTGCAAAAATGTTGTACAGAGTGGTCACAGTTACATGAGCAAGGTCATGAGTATATTTCGTATTGAGCATTGTTACCTCCTCCTTTGTTTTCCCCCTATGATCCCTTACCTCCCATCTCCACAACTACTCCCCCTGCCAAGCTCAGTGACTTAATTTTTTAGTTTTGTCTTGGCACGAGGTTTGAACTCAAGTAGTAGCAAATCTGCATTTTCCTCACATTGCTACAAGTTCCTGAGTTCAAATCCCCGTCTAGAAAGAAAACTGGCAGAAATTCAAAATCAGAGAACTCTATTATTTTTAAATTTAGTTAAATAATCAATTAATTTTTGTCTTTTTTCTTTTTTTTTTGTTTTTGGCCAATCATGGAGCTTGAATTCATGCCGTGGCAACTCTGCCTCAGCTTTGATCACCCTAGGCTGGGTGCTGCCTCGGGACCCATACCCAATCCTGGAATCCTAGGCCCAGAAGGCTTGCAGAAAGAAAAAAAGTGAGCTAGCATAAAAATTGGCAAGCTGTGGAAGGACAGGGTTTAATTTTTTTTTTCTTTGCATGGTGCCCATCCTGGGTTTGAATGCCACGGTTGCAAAATCGACCTGATTTGCCATTGCTGAAGGCTAGCGGGCTAGCAGGGAAGCCATAGGCCAACCTGTCAACATAGGTCCTGTGTTCAAATCCAGGTTCTGACAACTATCAGTGGCAGGAGATCACAAGACACTCATTCCTATGCATATGAATACCAATTGAAAGAGAAGTTTGTGCATTGGTCGAGCCTAAAATTGGATGCAATAATCCTAGGACAATGATTGATCTTAATTTCATGCTTTATTAAAGATGAAAAGAATAGTATTCCTTTAATTATGGTATAATAAATACCTAAGAGTTGGTAGGAATATAGTATATGTCATTCAATCATAGATAGGCGTGCTTTTTAACAACATAGGTGCTTTTTAACAACATATATTTATTTGCATAATACTCTCTGCCTATCCATGTATTGCTGTTTTGGCCAATCCAGGGTCACGATCTCCGCACCTGGAAACCACCTCACAGCTTCATTGGCTAGAGGCTGTTGTGCACACACTCACCCATTCATGAATTGTACCTGCTAGGCCCTGAGTTCAGATCCTAGCACTGCTAAAAATTTAATCTTGGAGTATGAAGCCAAGTGTGACACCTGTTTTCCTTTTCTGGGAGAGTCCTGGGTGTCAGGAATAATGGAGAACACATCTACAAATCTAGATGGTATGTGATCGTATGTAAACAATGTAATACATAGTTAGGATTCATCACAGTCAATAAAATAAATGGTAAATTACAAATTTCAAACTCTACTATAAAGCATTAGTAATCAAAACAGCTTGGTATTGGCATAAGAACAGACCTCAGAATCAATGGAATAGAATTGAAAACCCAGAAATGAACCTACAGACCTATAGCCATCTAATCTTCGATAAGGGAGCTAAAACAATAGAATGGAAGAAAGACAGCCTCTTCAGTAAATGGTGCTGGCAAAATTGGTAAACTACTTGTAGAAAACTAAAGCTAGATCCCTATATATCACCCTACACCAGAATCAATTCCAAATGGATCAAAGACCTAGAAGTCAAAGCAGACACTCTGAAAACACTACAGGATGGAATAGGAGAAACCCTAGGTCTCCTTGGCTCAGGCCGAAATTTTCTGAATAGAGACGCGGAAACACAACAACTCAAAGAAATTTTGGACAATGGGATTGCATAAAGTTGCAGAGCTGATGCATGGCAAAGGATGTAGCTAGCAAGATCAATAGAAAGCCCACGGATTGGGAGAAGATCTTTACTAGCCATACAATGGACAAGGGTCTCATATCTAAAATATACTTGGAACTCAAAAAATTAAATCCCCCAACAACAAATCTTCAAAGAAACAACTGACCAATAAATAAATGGGTTAAAGACTTAAAGAGAAATTTCTCTGAAGAAAAAAGGAGGGCCAATAGACACATGAAGAAATGCTCAACATCCCTAGCCATAAAAGAAATGCAAATCAAAACAACATTGAGATACCACCTCACTCTAGTTAGAATGGCAAAAATCAAGAACTCTAACAACAACAGATGCTGGAGGGGATGTGGACAGAAGGGAACCTTACTTCATTGTTGGTGGGAATGTAAACTTGTTCAACCACTTTGGAAAGCAGTATGGAGGTTCCTCAAAAGATTTCACGTAGAACTCCCCTGTGACCCAGCAATCCCACTTTTGGGCATCTACCCAAATGTTTACAAACAAGACCACACTAAAGCTACCAGCACAACTATTTTACTGCAGCATTATTTACCATTGCTAAGATATGAAACCAACCCAGATGCCCCTCAGTAGATGAATGATCAAGAAAATGTGGTACATATACACAATGGAATTCTATGCCTCCATCAGAAAGAATGACATTGCCCCATTTGTTAGGAAATGGAAAGACTTGGAAAAAATTATATTACATGAAGTAAGCCAGGCACAAAGAAACATAGGTCCCATGGTTTCCCTTATTTGCAATATCTAGTATATGTATGAGTCAAGCGGAAAAGGTCAGATAATGTGATGTTAGGAAAATGAACCCTTAGATATGTATTTTAATGTTTTTTTCTTTCATGCATGTGCTTCTAAAGCATTTAAAAGATTATTTCTTTGTTGTTTTGTATGTCCCTCCCCCACAGTATAACCCCCGCTTTCACTATATTTGATGTCAGTATAACTTGTGGAGGAGATGGGGAAAAAATAGTCGTTTAAGGATACAGGTGGACCTGTTGCAACAATGAGAAGTATAAGTTGTCATGTCCAAAACGAGCGTAGGTGCGGGGGGTGGGGGGGTGGGGGGGGGGAGGGCAGGATGGGGGAGGCTGGGAAGGGATGTGAAGGGTAAACAAAGGAGGAGGCTGCAATGCTTGGTAAGAAATGTACGCATTATCCTGCCCATGTAATTGTAACCCCTGTGTACAGTATGTTGACAAATAAAATAAAATAATATTTAAAAAAATAAATAAATAAACGGTAAATTAATGAAAAATATAAAAAATTACAATGAATAACTACACCACACATAATATAGACTGAACATCTGTATGGAAGTTTAATCCTATCTTTAAAATGTATATAAGGAGTATGTTTGCCAGGTCAGGGGCTTGAATTCAAGCCTAGGGAACAGGCCTGACTTACTGGTCTTCAAGCACGGCGAGCTTCCCCGATCCCCACAGTGCAACAGAGTTACCCAGACCCCAGGTTCAAATTCCAGGACTTGCAGACAAGAAAATGGCACACATTCCAAGCCAGGGAGCTTCATTAGCATTTTAAATATTTTTTTAAGTTCACTTCGCATTTATTTGATACATATTGATTTTATACCATGAGATTTTTTTCAAAAAGTGGTTTAAACTGTTACATTTCAGCATAGCACATTGCTGTTTCTATTTTGACCATCTGCCCTGAAGAGTGAGAACAAAAATAAGGATATGATTTCTCCCTAGAATGTCGGGACAGTTGAATTTATTTCTATTTAGAGTTATTTCTACAATTATAAATTCTCTGCATTTGTGTCGTATGAGTTTTCCTCAGTGCCTACCACGACATACACTAGGGGAGTCCTCATAGCACAAAAGGTTTGGTTTCTGAATAAAACCTCACTTCTGTGAGGACAGTAGGTACTTCTAAGCATTTTGGGAATAAACTGGATTGTAAAATGAAAAACGAAAACAATGGGACTGTGATGTATCTCAGTAGTGGAGTACTTTCCTAAAGAGCATAAGACCCTGGCAGAAAAGTTTCCTAAAGCTCAGAATGTTAGAATTTTATGATCTGCATGAACAAACTTCTTTTTTTACTTATTTTTTGGTCCTGGGGCTAGAACTCAGGGGTTATCCCTTTGCTCTTCAGCTCAAGGCGAGTGATCTACTACTTCATTCACAGCGCCACCTCGGTTTTCTAGTGGTTTATTGGAGAGAAGAGTCACTCGGACTGACTTTGAACCACCAACCTCAGATCACAGCTCCCTGAGTAGCTAGGATTATAAGCATGAGTCACCGGTGCCAGGCACATGAACAAATTTCTTAAAGATTGATTCTGAGAAAAGAAACTTGGAATATACTTTTAGTATAAATAATTTATACTGCCATGTTTAAGGCACTAATTCAGAAATATTTATTCATTGGCTGGTTTCTGATTTTATTTAAAGATATATATATATATGCATTATTAATATATATACATATATATTTTTAAAAACATAGCTTAGAAGTGCACCTAAGAACTTATGTGCTCATGAAAAGTTATACAACTGCACAAGCTTCATTTATTTTCAGTTTGGTTGGTACCTTAAATTAGGTGGGATTTGTGTATTGTCATTTTGTTTTCTGTTTTTGGAGGATTTCTCTCCCTTTTATCCCCCTAACTCCTCTCCTCACATTTGAAGTCAGCTTGCTCTTTCTTGGCTTCATTATTCATAGCTGATTTTCTACCACTTCAGCTATGCCTGTAGCCTGGCATTTGCCAGTTAATTGGAGATGATATCTCTCAGGCTTTTCTGCATTCATTGGCTTTGAAATTTCATCTTCCAGTTCTCAGCCTCCTGAGTAGTTACAGATGTGAGCCACTGTGGTGCCTAGGGATAAATTAGACTTTGGTTGGTGTATTTTTTTTTGTTTTTCTAAGCATGGGATCATCTACTATAGTATTTCTCTGAATGTCCTAGGTCTGAAGTAAGATATAATACATTTGCAAATCTGTATAATTTTCATAAGATGTAGTGAATTTAATATGTGTTATAAGTGTAATAATAGTCAGTAAATATAATTAATAAATAATACAAAAAGCAATATGCAGTAAACATAAGTATGTAGATATTAATCATTTCAAATGTGGATGAAAATTAATTTACAGGGCTGGGAATTGAATTCAGGCCTAGGGAACAGGCTTGGATTGCTTGTATTCAAAGGGTGAGTTTCCCCATTCCCCACAGTGCATTAGAGTTTCCCAGACTCCAAGTTCAAATCCCAGGCCTGGCAGAAAAAAAATGAGCACGCATTCCAAGTCAGGGAGCCCCATTAGTATTTTTAATATTTTTTAAATTTATTTTATTTTATTTTCTATATATTTTATTATTTTATTTATTTATTCATTTATTTAGCCTTGAAGTTAGGTAGTGGCAACTCTGCCTCAGCTTCCATCACCCTAGCCTGGGTTGGTGCAGCCTCTGGACACACAGCCCATCCTGGGATCCTAGGCCTCAGGGACTGACAGGAAAAAAAAGTGAAAATGGCATGGAAAAATAGCCATGAATTGTGAACAGTTAGAGGTTTCTCGGTTTTCCTTCCTTGCATGGTGACCATCCCGGGTACACATGACAAAACTGCAACCTGTAGGTCACCTGGCATTGCTTCAGCTGGCTGTCAGTGAAGCCATAGGCTTCTGCACACCTAGGCCCTGAGTTTGAATCCCAGTCATGACATTTACAAAGGGCTGGAGAGCCTAAGAAACTATTGCCTGTACATAGGAACACCAGAGAAATGTGGTCAATGTCATGGTTGGATGAGTAGTTTGTCAATTAGTCTAGCAAAAATTAAATCCAGTATTCACAAGATGTGGATTGATTTTAATTTATAGTTTATTATGCATTAAAAATACATTGTGTGTGTGTGTGTGTGTGTGTGTGTGTGTGTGTGTGTGTGTGTGTGTGTTTTGTCAGTAGCGGGGACTGAACTCTGGGCCTGGGCGTTGTCCCTCAGCTTTTCAGCTCAGGGTTAGGGTGGTACCATGTGAGACACTGTGCCATTCCCTGCTTTTTTTGACCATGTGTTGCTGAGGAATCGAATCCGGGACTTTTGCATGCAAGATAAGCACTCTCCCAATGAGCCACCTTCCCATCCCCTAAAAGAATACTATTGATTAAATGGAGTCCTCACTAAATACCTGAGAATCACTAGGAAGGTAGTATATGTCATTGAATACTAGATAGACATCACTCGCAGTATCTACATATATATTTATTTGTATACCACCATTTGCATAGAAAGATACTGCTATTTTGGCCAAACCTGTATCTCCATCCTAGGTCCTGGGATCCACCTGGCACCTGAATGTGCTAGAGGCTGCCGTGCTGACACTCACCCATTCGTGAATTCGGCCTCTAGGCCCTCATTTCAGGTCCCAGCATTGCTAAATGTCTTCCTGGAGTAAGATTGCAAGTGTGATACCTGTTTTCCTTTTCTCTGCAAGTGCTGGGTGTCAGCTATGATATTTATAATATGTCTGCAAAGCTACATGCTATGGAATAGATTTGAATGAATGTAATAAATGTTATAGGCACTCACAGTCCATAAAATGAATGTTAAACAAGTAAATATATAATAAAATATAATGAATCATTCCAACAAACAAGATATAGACTGAATGTATGGATGTAATTATAAATGATATAATAAAAATGTGTATAAATGTTATGTTCTCCAAGGCTGGGGATTGAATTCAGGCTTAGGGAACAGGCCTGAATTCCTTGTCTTCAAGGGAGGAGAGCTTCCCTTTTCTCCCATCCCCTGCCCCAAGTGCATGAGAATTACCCAGATCCCAAGGTGACATCCCTGGCCTGGTAGACAAGAAAATGGCACAAAATCCATGACAGGGAGCTTCAATAGTGCTGTTAATTAATTAATTTATTTATTAATTTTTGCCAAGCATGGGGTTTGAACTCAGTTTGTGGCAACTTTTCCTCAGTTTCCATCACCCTAGCCTGGGATGGTGCAGCCTCTGGACCCGCAGCCCATCCTGTGGTCCTAGGCCTCAGGGGCTCACAGGAAAAGAAAATGAAAACAGCACCAAAAAAAAAGCCACAAACTGCAGACGGTCAGCAGTTTTTGTTTTCCTTCCTTGCACGTTGACCATACTGGATGTGAATCATATGGCTGCAACCTGTAGGTCATCTAGCATTTCTGAAGGCTGGCTCTATCAGCGAAGCCATAGGCCAACGTGGACACTAGGCCCTGAGTTTGAATCCCAGTCATGCCACTTACAAGGGACTGAAGTGCCTAAGAAACTATTGCTTGTCCATAGGAACACCAGAGGAATGTGATTAATGTCATGGTTGGAAGAGTAGTCCGTCAATCAGTCTTGCATAAAATTAGACCCAATAATCACTGGACAGGGATTGAATTTTATTCATAGTTTATTATGCATTAAAAGAATACTGTTGATTAAATGGACTGTCAAATTCTCTATCTTGGTATGTGTGTGTGTGTGTGTGTGTGTGTGTGTGTGTGTGTGTGTGTTTGTGTGTGTGTGTGTGTGTGTGTGTGTGTGTGTGTGTGTGTGTGTGTGCGCACACGTGTGCCAGACCCGGGGTTTGAATTCAGGGCCTGGACGCTATCCCTGATCTTTTGTGCTCAAGACTAGCACTCTATTACTTCAACCACAGCTCTACTTCTGGCTTTTTGGGAGTTTAATTGGAGAAAAGTGTCTCATATAGACTTTCCTGTTTGCATTTGGCATCCTCAGATCTCAGCTTCTTTTGGAGCTAAGATTACAGGGGTGAGCCAACAGCACCTGCCCTCTACCTGTTACCCATAACCTTGGCCCTCTTCTAAGTCTCAGTAGAAAATGTCTCACCATGCTCACTTTTTTTTTTTTTTTGGCCAGTCTTGTAGCTTGAACACAGGGTCTGGGCATGTTCCTGAGCTTCTTTTGCTCAAGGTTAGCACTTTTATTGCTTAAACTACAGTGTCACTTTTGGATTTTTCTGTTTCTGTGGTAGGGAGGAATCGAACTCAGGGCTTCATGTGTGCTAAGTAAACACTCTACCAGTAAACCACATTCGAAGCCCAAGGCTTACTTCTAATGGGAGTTATGATGGTGGGATTTATAGGATTACCCCTTTTGGCACAGAAATTGCTGGCTATTTTCTATCTTTCCCAGGAATTGGGACCAGCCTGAGACTCGGCAATGAGGAATGAGGAATGAATTATGGCACCAGCCCCCAGAGGCCTAGGCTCACATCTTACAGAAGGATAGCGGATATGGAGTCACAACCTTCGACAACTCCTACAGCCTAAGAATTGTGGTTTCACTTGACAAGAGCCAGGACATTATTTACCCGTTGTACACACCAGTTGCACACACCAGCCCATGCAAAGCTTTCCTGGCTTCAGTTCTTAAACTGCAGTGAAGGATGCTTGTTCAAGATGCCTGCTCAGACTTAGTACTCTCTGAGGGCTTGTTCCAGCTTGCCCAGTTTGGGGGGCTGGGCATGGGCAACCTGCTCAATGCCCATCATCCAGGCCCTGTCCCTGAGCCCTTTTGATCATGGGTAGTGCTCTGCACCTTGAGCCATGGGCCACTCAGATTTTTTTTTGTTATTATTTTGTTTTGATTTCCTGTGATCTCTTAAGAAGTATGAATGTCGAGGACTTTCCTACACAGGCTGAGTTCAAATTTGCATCTCAGCCTCCTGAGGATCTAGGATTACAGGCAAGAGCCACTGACACCTGGCTTCCTTTTCTTTTTGTTGTTCTTTTTTTTTTTCGTGACAACCTGAAATCTTCACGGTGTCATTCCAATGGTTTGCAGTCCTAGGCCTGGAATTCCAATGCTAGGACGGCCACCCACAAATGGAGGGAGATCCTGACTAACTCATTCCTATTCATGTGAATGCTAAATGGAACATTATTAAAATAATAATTAAATTTTCAGTTAATTCATGACTCTTTTAGAATGCCACACAAAAATTATTGAATTTATATCTTCCATTCTAGCACCATGGTATGATTAAGGATATTGACTGATTTTTTTATTAATGATTTTATAAGTATTAGATGATGATACTTCATTAAATGGAAGCATAATTTAATGACTAATAATTTGTAAAAATATATAATTTAATAATATCTTCACATTCCGTCTGTCAGTATATATATATATATACATATATGGTACTACTGTGGATTGATCACAGGTCCTCAGAATGTCCTGGCAGCTCAGTTTTCTGGAGGCTGGTGGGCTAAGACTGTGACCCCATTTATGGATTGGGCATTGTAGGCCGTGAGTTGAAAACCCAGCATGGCCAATAATGTATTCATGGAGTAAGAAGCCAATTTTGACAATTTTTTTTCCTTCTCTGTGAAAGTCCTGGGTCTCAGTATATGTGATATGATGTAATAAAATAAATGTTTTTTGTGTAATAATACTAAATAAATAAGGGTAATAAATGTCATATGGAACAAACCCATGTATGTAAATAGATCTCATATATGAGTATTATTTTTTCCAGTACTGGGACTTCAATTCAGGCCCTTGGAACTTTTCTGAACTTCTTGTCTTCAAGGATGGTGATCTTCCCCTTAACCCACAGTGCCACAGAGTTACCCAGACCCTGATTTTAAATGCCAGGCCTACCAGTGAAATGGTGCAAATTCCAAGCTAATGCCTTATTATTGTTATTGTTGTTGTTGTTGTTGTTGTTATTGTTATCATTATTATTATTATTTGGTTTTAGGCAAAGTACCGGGCTTGAACTCAAATCTTGTCATCTCTGCCAAAGCCAATCCTGGGAGCCTAGGTCCTGAGTTCAAATCTCAGGGCTAGCAAAAAAATAAAAAGTAAAAGTATAAAACTGAGAAGTTCAATCCAGTGGTTTTACTTTTCTTTTACCTTTGTATTGTACCATCCTGGGTCTAAATAACAATGCCCAGACAATATACATGACCTTACATTGCTGATGTTTGGCGGGCTATTAGGGAAGCCAAGTGGAAATCAGCAACTTAGGCCTGAAGTTTGAATTCTGGGACTCCCACTAATGAATGGCTGGCAGGAGATTCTAAGAAACACTTTCCAGTGCTGGGAAGGTGGCTCAGTGGTAGAGCACTTGTCTTGCATGCTAGAGGCCATGGTTTCGATTCCTTAGCACCACATAAGCAAAAAGAAAAAAGCCGGAAATGGCGCTGTGGCTCAAGTGGTAAAGCACTAGCCGTTAGCTGAAGAGCTGAGATACAGCGACCAGGCCCAGAGTTCAGGTCCCAGGACGGGACCCCCCCCAAAAAAAAATTTAAAAAATAAATATTAAAATTAAAATTTAAAAAAGAAACGCTTTCCAAGAGACATCTGTACTAATAGAATGTTGTAAATATAACAATTACATTAGTAGTTAGTGTACGATTATATTAAAAATTATACACAACAATTATACTACATTGACTAATTTTCAATTAATACTTTATTATGTATTCAATCATGATACTTAAAAAAAGGAAGGAATAATTTAATTGGCAATATTTGGTAGAAATATATATACAATTTCATAATTTACAGACATCTCTCGTTAAATATATCTACATCTATCTATCTATCTATCTATCTATCTATCTATCTATCTATCTATCTATCTATCTATCTTTCTATCTACCAATCTACACATTTATCTGTTTATACACTTGTCACTACTGGGGCTCAGTGGTAAGAGTGCTCGCCTAGTAAGTACGACGCCCTTGGTTCGATTCCTCACTACTATGTGCATAGAAAAATCCAGAAGTTGTGCTGTAGTTCAAATACTCAAGCACTAGCTTTGAGCATAAAGGCTTAGAGACTGTGTCTAGACCCTTACTCAAGACCCAGGACTGGCACCAAAACAAAACAAAACAAACAACAAAAAAAGAAAAGATAGAATTTTCTGACTGCAACCATATAAGGATAGGGCTGCAAATACCTCATCACAGTGCAAGCTGGGGGTCTAGTGCTGACATTTGCCATCTAACCTGAATTAGCCAGAGGCAAACCGCTGCAACCAGTTCCATGGACTGGATGCTGCTGGCTTGCTCATCCTTTCATCCAATATACTCGGGGGCTGAGATCTGACACTGGTGGGTTTAAAACCCAGCCCTGGCAGGAAGTCTGTGAAACTCTGAGGTGTGGCTTAAAGTGGTAGAGTTCTAACCTGATCAAAAGACCTTAGGACAGTAGCCCCAACATTTCAGTGCAATCCCCGTGGCTGACTCCCCTCCCCCCAAAAAAAACCTCACTCCTCTAAAGTCTAAATTTGGATTGTTTGTGGTTTGTTTCTGAAAGAATGGTGATACTGATGAAAGCACCCTAATTCTAATGATATTATGTGGGTTACAGCTATGTGATAAGTCTTTCATGAGTTGTTGTGTGCTGAGTCCTTCATGGGGTACATTTTTTCATTTTTTTCATCTGGTTCTTGTAAGAGCTCAAGTAAGATGATTGTGCAGATGAGAAATTTGTGACTCAGATATGTCCTCATGTCAGGGCCAAACTTATGTATGTACCTCACTATAGTGAGTTGTCTCCTGCAGACAATTGTTTTGGTTTATGTTTCTTGATCATGAACCTTGAATTCAGGGCCTAGCCACTGACACTTACCAGTGGGGATCATGGGTAGCACCCTACCACGTGGAGCCAAGGACCCCCTTGCAACAGAGTGTTACAGTCTAGACGTGTAGTAGCTGAGGTCTGTCATCCTGCCTACTCAGGAAGCTGAGATCTGACGATCTGGGTTCAAAACTATCCCAGAAAAAAGGTCCCATGAGACTATTATCTCCTATTCACCACTTAGAAACTTGAAGTGGAAATTAGTCGCTGCTGACTCGTGTCTGTCATTCTAGGTACTCAGGACGCTGAGAGCTGAGGATCATGATCCAAAGCCAAGCTGGGCAAGAAATTCCTTGAGATGCTTCTCTCCAGTGACCCACCCAAAACCTCAAGGAGTGTTGTTTTTCAAGTGGTAGAGTGATTGGCTTCAGCTAAAGAGCTCAAGGACAGTACCCAGGCCTAGACTTAAATTCCTCCAACTTCCAACAAAAGAAAGAAAGAAACCTGAAGTAGAGTGCTGAGAATGTGTCTTAAGAGTAGAGTGCGTTGCATTTATGAATCCCTGGGTTTGATTTCTTAGTACTACATCTCTAGAAAAAAGCCTGAAGTGGCTGTGTGCCTCAAGTGGTAGAGTGCTATACTTGTACAGGGGAAACTCAGGTGCAGTGTTCAGGTCCTGAGTTGAAGCTCCAGGACAAGTATATGAACACACATACACACACCAATACCAGAAGTGAAGCGCTGACACCAAATGATAAAGAACTGAGTTTCTGCTCTGAGCTCATGGTCAGTACCCAGGTCCTGTGTTCAACTCTGAAACACAGCCACCCAGGGCCCAACTAAGATAGGTCGAAGTTTCAAAATCTGATGAGTTTCACAAGCCCTAGGTGACAGGAAGCATAGTGATAATACACATGTGCTATGATTTAGCAAGTTTCTGGAAACCCAAGGAGGCATCATTGCCAATAATGAATCATTTCATTAGGTTCAGCTCGCTAGTTGTCTGCCAGAAGGACCCTTGAATTAATTGTAGCAGGTTATTTCAACACTGAAACATAGTCTAACAAAGACAGGATAAGTGCCGGGAACTTGGGCACGGGAGGTTCACAAATGAAATCTTCCTGTCACAACAGAGCTCTCGGCAGAGAAATAGCTTGAAGTACATAGAGGCCTTTTTCTCCTGGACTTCAGAGCCCACCTACACTCCTCACTAATTGGCCTAGAAGGAGTTTTTTTAATCACTCAGCTGTACAGGAGTGAAGCATGTTCCAACAATGAGAAAGACTTTTTCCAGGAGTCCCCAATGTGGAGAAAACCTCAGCCTACAATGGGAACAGCGAGAGGAGCCCCGGAAGATGCACTGTCTTGAAAACTCTCTCTGTTCTATGAAATCATTCTATTCAAAGCAAATTTCCTAGCTGGATACCTTTCATCGTAGGAACTCTAGACCTTCACCAATAGAAATACATACATACATGGGGAGACATGTTGTTACTGGCTTTTTTTTTTTTTGGCAGGTCTGGGTGTTTTACTAAGAGCATAGGCAATGTTCCTGAGCTCCTTTTGCTCAAGGGTAGCACTCTGCCCTTGAGTCATAGCCCCTTTCATGGGAATTTTTTATTCCTGTAACCCCTCAGAAATAAGAGTGTGGTGGAATTTCGTGTCCTGGCTGAATTCAAACTGGTATTCTCTACCTCTCAGCCTCCTGAAGAGCTAGGATTACAGGAAGGATCTACTGACACTTGGCTTTCTTTTCTTCTCATTCTTTTCTTTCATCCTGACAGTCTGAAATCTTCACAGTGTCATTCCAATGGTTTGCATTTTGAAGTAAAATACCCAGACCTGGAATTGAAGTGCCTGGACTGCCACCTATAAATGGAGGGAGATCTTGAGAAAATCATTCCTATCCATGGGAATGCCTAATGGAATGTTATAAAAGTAACAATTAAATTTGCAGTTAGTTCATGATTCCCTTATAGAATGCCACACAAAAAGTATTGGATACTGTCTTCCATTCTAGCACCATGGTATGATTCTCCAAATTAAGGAATACTGACTACTTTTACATTAACGCTTTAATAAGTATTCAACCATGATATTCATTTCATTAGAAGGAGGCATAATTTAATAACTAATAATTCATAGTATATGTAATTTAATATCCTCACATTCTCTCTCTCATATACATAGCAAACTACACATCTATCTATCTATGTATCTATCTATGTATCTATCTATGTATCTATCTATCTATCTATCTATCTATCTATCTATCTATCTATCTATCTATCTATCTATCTGTCCGCCACTAATATTGCTTGATCACAGGTTCTCAGAAATGTCTGGCAGTTCAGTTTACAAAGGCTTTTGTTTTACAACTTACCCATTCATGATTTGTGCACTGTGTGCTGTGAGTTCAAATCCCAGCATGGCCAAAAGTTTATATGTGGAGTCAGGAGCCAATTTTGACTCATTTTTTTCTTTCTCTGTGAAAGTCCTGGGTCTCTGTATTATGTATAATCTATATGCAAATAAATCCATGTCATAAGATGTAATAAATGAAATAAATGTTATATATGTAATAATACTAAATAAAATAAATAAAAAATAAAGGTAATAAATGTCATATGGAGTAAAGACGTGTATGTAAATAGATCTCATGTATGAATAATATTTTTTCCAGTGCTGGGGCTTGAATTCAGGCCCTGGAAACTGGTCTGAAATTCTTGTCTTCAACGATGGTGGGTTTCCCCTCCCCCACAGTGCCAGAGAGTTAATCAGACCTTGAGTTGAAATCCCAGGCCTTTCAGAAAAATGGTGAGAATTTGAACCCAGGGTCTTAATTTTTTTTTGACCAGGAACATGCACTGTCTTGAAATCACTCTCTGTGCTATGATATCATTCTATGCAAAGCAAATTTGTTAGCTGGGTGCTATTCTTCACAACGACTATTGATGTTCACTGAAAGAAATATATGCATATATACGCAGACACATGCAGTTACTGGTTCTTTTTTTTTAGTGCAGATCCTGAGGCTTGAACTGAGCCTAGAAATAGTCCCTGAGCTCCATTTACACAAGGAAGCAATTTATTGTGCCTTAATCCATGATACTTCATTAAATGGAGGCATAATTTAATACCTAATAATTATTACTAATATTTTACATGTAATTTAATAATATATAGACATCTCACATTCTATAAATATATTTATATTTTCTATAAATATATTTATATTTAAATGTACAGTTATTTGCAGCAATTTACACATCTATCTATTTATATATTGGCCACTCCTGGGGCTAGAACTCAGGTCCTGGGAACTGCCTGGCATTGAATTTGTTTGAGTCTGCTGTGCTTAAACTGACCCCTTGATGAATTGGACATTCCAGGCCCTGAGTTCAAATCCCAGGAGTGATGAAGTCAATTGGTGGAGTAAGTAGCCAATGTTGACCTAATTTTCTTTCTGTGGAAATATTGTGCCCTAGGTACAATATGTAATATCTATGCAAATACATATGTATGATATATATTATACATGTATATAAATATTATTTTTGCCAGTTCTAGGGCTGGAATTCACACACTGGGAAATGCTCCGGATTTTTTTTTCTTCTAGGTTAGCTTTCACTTCACCCAGAGCACAATAGTGTTACCTAGTCTTTGAGTTCAAATTCTAGGTATGGCAGATAAAGTGGCCCAAACTCCTAGCCAGGACCTTAACTTTTTTGTGTGGGCAAGAACGGGGCTTGAACTCAGGTCGCCACAACTCTGACTCAGCCTTGACTACCCTAGGCTGGGGTGCAGCTTTTACACCCACAGATGATCCAGGGATCTTAGGACCCGTGTTCAACTCCCAGCTCTGGCAAAAAAAGTAAAGCAACCAAGATGGAGGAGGAAAAACCAGGAAATTTTAGACAACAGTTTTACCCTTGTTTCCTTTGCACTATGACCATCCTGGCTCTGAATGACTCGGCTTGAAAATTGCACATGTCCTTGCATGGCCGAAGGCTGGCGAGCTGTCAGTGAAGCCTGAGCCAAACAAAGACACCTAGGCCCTGAGTTTGATGCTGGGACTTCCACCTACTCGTTCCTATCTATAGGAACAATAATAGAATCTTTGTAATGTTCCAATTGAACTACTAATTAGCTAGTCATTGTATTATAAGATTGTACGCAATAAATATAGGTCATTGATTAACTTAATTAACACTTTATTAAGTCTCCTACTGTGATTAATTAATGGTGGCATAATTTTAGACCAAATAATTCATAGTAATAGAATATATAAAAATAAGATATAGGTCATCATTCTTTATATAGAGTTACACACTAGAATCTACATAAATGTCTATCTATCTCTCTCTATAACTTTATTTATAGATTCATATACATATGTAAATACACACACATGCTGCAATCTACACATCTATCTGTTTATATATTGGCCACTCCTAGGGCTTCATCTCAGGTCCTCAATTTTGCCTGACAACTTCACTTGCGTCAGCCTGGTGGGCTAACATTGACCCACTAAAATATATAATTGACCCTCTAAAATATATAATAACTAAATAAAAAACAAAATAAAATGAATAACTACACTAACTGCAATATGCAATAAACATGTATATGTAAATATAAATCATGTATTTAAAATGTATATGAATATTATTTTAGCAAGTGCTAGGAACAGGCCTTCTTTCTTGTCTTCCAGCATTGTGAGCTTTCCCTTCCCCCACAGTACTGCAGATTTACCCAGCCCCTGAGTTCAAATACCAGGCCCGGCAGAAAAAATGGCGTGTATACAACACCAAGTAGCCTAATAATTGTTTAAATATTTTTAATGTATATATGTACGTATTCATTTATGTATTACATATTTTTATTTTGTCAAGCACAGGGCTTGAACTCAGGGCATGGCAACTCTGCCTAAGTTTTGATCACTCTAGGCTGGGTTGCAGCCACTGGACCCACAGCCGAACCTCGGTTGTGGGCCTCAAAGGATGACAGGAAAAATAAATAAATAAAACGACACAGAAAAAAAACCAGTAACTTGCAATGGCTGCCGGTTTTACATTTGTTTTCTTTTCAAGGTGACCATCCTGGGTCTAAATGACAGGGCTGAAAAAAGTGTTGGTAACCTGGCATTGATGAAGGCTGTCGGACTTCCAGAGAAGCCATGGGACAACACGACAACATAGGCCTTGTGTTCGAAGTCGGGTCCTGACCCCAACCAATGGAGGGAGATCCTAAGAGTCTCGTTCCTATTCATAGGAATACCGATGGAAAGATATGAATGTCAAGGTTGAATTACTTGTTCCTGAATGATACTAGCATAAAATTAGAGAGGGATTTTAGGAGGCTGATGGATTTTAATGAATATTTTTGACACGTTAAAAAATACTATTAATTACATGGACACAATAGTTTCGGGACAGTGGTCGATATAATTAATAATTCATTAAGGATGAAAACAGTAATATTAATTACACGGAGGCATAATAAATACCCAAGAATTGGTACGAATGTAGCCTATATAAGTAAATAATGTATAGACATCTCTGGCACTCTATAAAGATCTATATTTATTTGTGTACTACCATCTGCATGTCCATCTCTTCTTGTTTTGTAAACCCCTGGGGCTCAATCTCAGGTACTGGGAACTGCTTGTTGGCTCCATATGCCCCAGGCTGGCGTGCTCACACTCACTCATTCATGAATTGGGCCTTGTAGGCTGTAAGTTCAGATGCCAGCACTAACAAAAATTGAATCATGCAGTAAGACACAGGGTGACACATGTTTTCTTTTTCTGTGAAAGTCCTGGGTGTCAAGTGTGAAGTTTCATACATAGGCAATTCTATATCCTATGTAATAAATGTAGTAAATATTCCATGTGTTATAGCAGTCAATAAAATAAATGGTAAATGAATAAAAAAATAAAATGAATAACTACATTAAGCACAATTTGGAGTCAACATACGGGGCTCAATCTCAGGGCCTGGGCACTACCTGGCAGCTGAATTGGCTAGTGGCTGCTGTGCTGGCAGTCACCCATTCATGAACTGAGACTTCTTTGCCCTGAGTGTAGATCCAAGCACTCCCAAAAATGTAATCTTGTAGTGAGAAGCCGAACATGACACATGTTTTCCCTTTCTGTGAAAGTGCTCGGTGTCAGGTAGGATATATAATTTGGATATTAATCTATATGCTATGGAATATGATGTAATAAAGTTAAAAAACATCATAGGTAGAAGAATTGCCACTACAGTAAATGATAAACAGATTGAATTAGTAGTGAATCATTCTAGGATAAAATTAGACGCAATAAGTGTAGGATGTGCACTAAGTTTAGTATTTTATTAAGCATGAACAGAATAAAAATTACATGGAGACATAATTAAATAACTAATAATTGGGAGTAACACATGATGCATAATTTAATAATATATAGACACTGGTCTCATTCTATGAAATATCTAATTATATGTATGGATATATGTACATATATGATAAACAATTATAGGATATTGGGTAATTATTAATTAATGCTTTATTAATTGTTAACTGGGACACATCATTAAATGGAGACATAATTTAATACCTAAGAATTGGTAGCAATATTATCTATAATTAAATAATATGAAGAAATCTCTTTTTCTGTATATAATATTTATATATAGCAATCTCTATTTACACCTCGTTCCCTCCAGAGGCTCGAGGGTTGAGTGCTCTCATGGTAAGCACAAAGCCCTGGGTTCGATTCCTCAGTGCCACAAAACAGAAAATTCAGATGTTCTGCTGTCTTTCAATCAATTGAGTGTTAGCCTTGAGCACAAACGTTTAGGGACAGTGTCTAAGCTCTTACTCAAGCCACAGGTCTGATGCCAAAAAAAGGTAGGATACTCTAACTGCTTAATAAAATATTAATTAAACTTAGTGCACATCCTACACTTATTGCTCATTACAGAGCAATCTAGGAGTCTGGTGCTGACAGCTGCCACCTAACCTGACTTAGCCACATGTAAACCGCTGCAACCAAGCTCCACGAGTTACCCAGGTCATCCTGGCTTATGCTTGTCACCCTAGCTGCTCAGGGACTTTAAAACCCAGTCCTGGCAGGAAGTCTGAGAGACACCTCAAAATGTGGCTCCAAGTGGTAGAGCTTTGAGTTCAAGCCCCATGGCTAACACCCCAGATAAACACCCCTCTAAACCATTAGATGTGAACTTGTATGGTTTGTAAATTTTCCTCAAAGAATGGTGATACTGATGAAAGCACCATAATTCTAATGACAGCTTGTGGACTGGAGCTATGTGCTGAGTCCTCCATAGGTTGCTCTGTTCTGAGTCCTGCACAGGGTGCTATGTGCTGAGTCTTTCACAGGATGCAGTGTGCTGAGTCCTGCATTGGGTGCTGGGTGCTGAGTCTTTCACAGGATGTTGTGTGCTGAGTGGTACAAAGAGTGCCATGTGCTATGTACTTAACCGGGTGCATTCTTACATCTTTTCTATGTAAGAGCCCCATAACAGATAATTATACAGACAAGAATATTGAGGCTCAAATAGGTCCCCATGTCAGGGACAAAATTATGTATTACTGAAAACTCGTGAGTTGTCTACAGCAGACAATGGCTTGGTTTGGTTTTTTCTTGGTCATGAACCTTGAACTTGGGGCTGAGGCACTGACCCTTACCTCTTGGGCTCATGGCTAGCACTCCACCACGTGGATCCATGGACCCCCTTGCAGCAGAGGCCATGGCCAAGGGGTCAGTAGCTGAAGTCTGTCATCCTGCCTTCTTGGGAAGCTGAGTTCTAAAGGTCTGGGTTCCAAACTATCTCACACACAAAAGGTACCATGAGACTATTATCTCCAATTCACTACTAAGAACCTGAAGGGGAAGCTGGGTGCTTGAGGTCATGTCGGTTATCCTACCTACTCAGGAGGATGAGATCTGAGGATCATAGTTCAAAGCTAGCCTAAGCAGGAAAGTCCTTGAGAAACTTAGCTCCAATGAACCACCAGAAAACCGGAAGAAACTCTATGACTCAAGTGGTAGAACACAAGAATTGAGCTGAAGAGGACAGGGACAGCACCAAGGCCAAGACTTCAACTCCTTTAATCGACAACAACAACAATAAAAAAAGACAGAAATAAACTAACAAAGCTGAAGTAGAGGGCTGGGAATGTGCCTTAGTGGTAGAATGCTTTTCATATATGAAATCGTGGGCTTCATTTCTCAGGACCACATTACTAGGACAAAGCCTGAAGTGGCTCTGTGGCTCAAGTGGGAGAGGGATATCATTATACAAGAGGTATAGTGCTCAGATCAGGAGGTCAAGCTTCAAGATTCATGTATATGTGTGCATGCACACTCACACCCATGCACACACACAACGTGGTGTGCACACATACACACACACACATACATCACAGACCAGATGTGATGTTGTTACACAAAATGGTAAAGTACTGGGCTTCTGCACTGAGCTCATGGTCAGCACCCAGCCCTGTGTTCAATCCCAAAACCTAGCCACCCAGGGCCCAACTAGGAGAAGTCAAAGGTTTCAAAACCTGATGAGCTTCACCAGTCCTACATGACAGGAAGCTTTGTGATATCCAACATGTGCTTGGATTTCCCAAGCTTCTGGAAACATAGGAGAGGCATCATAGGCCCAACATTGCCTGCAATGAATCGTGTCATTATGTTCAGTGCCCTAGTTGTCTGCCCTTCATCAGACAACTGAATTATATTGAGCACTGTAACTGATCACCATACTATAGTCTCACAAAGGCAGGATAAGTGCACAGAACTTGGCCTGCCATGGGAGGTGGCACAAATGAAAGTCTCCTGTTAAAACAGAGCACTGGGGAGAGAGATAGCTAAGGGTATAAAGAGGAATTATTTTTTGTGACCTTCAGAGCCCGCCCACACTCAGACTCACTAACTGGCCCTGATGGAGTTGTTTGTTACCCAGCTGTACAGGAGTGAGGGCTTTTTTGTGCCTGTCCAGACAATGAGATAGTCTTCCTCCAGCAGGCCTGTGATGCAGAGAAACCCTTAAGTTACAATGTGAACAGTGAAGGGAGCCCTGGAACATGCACTATCTTGAAAGAAGTCTGTTATGAACTCATTGTAGTGAATACAAATTTCCTAGGTTGGTGCGAATCATCATAGCTACTCTGGATTTTCACTTATAAGAATACAATACAGAGATAAAGACAGGCTCTTTTTGAGGGGGCAGGTCCTAGGGTAGAAGTATGAGCCTATACACGGTCCCTGAGCTCCTCTTGCTCAAGGGTAATGCAATAAGCTTGAGTCACAGCCCCACTTCTGGTTATTTCTGTGATCTCTTAGAAATAACTGTGTTATGGATTTTCCTACACTGGTTGGATTCAAACTAAGTTTCTCTACATCTCAGCCTCCTGAGGACCTAGGATTACAGACAGCAGCCACTAGAACCTTTTTTCTTCTCTTTTTCATTTTTTAATCTGGACAATCTGACTTCTTAATGGTCATTCCCAAGGTTTTAATTTATAAGTAAACTACCCAATGTTCTTTACAGCTGCTTTCCCTGAGAAGGATTTTCCCTCCTCATCTTCCCTTCTGGTCACAGGTTTGAAGCCAAAAGTGAGAAATGAGTGTCACAAGATTTGGGAGCAAATATCCACAGTACATGCCAGTTCTGTTACTTAGCATTGAGCTGCTGTGAATTTACTGTCTCAGGATATGAGGACCGAAAGCTGGAGCAATCCTCATACAGTCTGCATTGCTCCTTTAGCCTATAAAGTAATCTAATAATTATGAGTGCTTTGTGTCTCCAACCTTAAGTGTCTAGAACACACTAGTAGCCTCTTCATGTGAAGGGTTAAAGTTTTGAGGCAGTGACCGCTTGTTGCTTGTTTCTAGCAGAGCAACATATGGTGGTAATCCAAACACCTGGTTGGTTGTGTGCCTTTATAAACCCTGCAAATCTTTAGCTCGGGGTTCTCCTCCTAGGCTCCACTGTGTTGGAGTGTAGGATGAGACCCGAGCTGCTGCCCATTTAAATAAAACCTTAAAACAGCTGTAAAGTCTGACTCTTGATGGTCTTCTTGGTGGGGAACCTGCCACCTGGGTATAACATAATAGTGGGGGCTCGTCCAGGATCCCCCCAAAGACCTCCGAGATCTCAGACTCCAAAGGTAAAACAGCGCTGTCTTTATTAATTTGTCTTGTCCTGTCATTTGTCAGTTTTACTTTCATTTTCCTTTGTGAGGATGGCCACTCTGATTTGTAAAGGGTTGTTGAAGCAGGTGCCCTTTCACCACAACCCTGGAGGAACTAGGAGATGTCCAAGATCCTCTTGTGGGGCAGGGGTCCTTGGAACCCTGCCATGTGGGTCAGGGGTCCTTGGAACCCCGCTGTGTGGGGCAGGGGGGGAGGCCCTTGGAACACCACCGTGTGAATTGTGGGGCGGCGGAGGTTGGTTCAGTGTTGGGCCAGAACTGACCAAGAGGGCCTCCTAAGAGAGGCCCAACTCGCCCACTGTGGCTCTGCTCCTTCTGCTGTGTGGTGTGGGTGTGGAACCCCACCATGACAGTAGTCAGTGGACCAATTTGGGAGATCTCCACTTTGTAAGCTTTTTTTGTAACTGTCAGGCCTGCATGTGCTTTGTTTGTACTGTTTATTGATTTTGGACTGTATGTCTGACAGGACTGGAAACCATAGGCACCACTCCATCTAGCCCCCAAACTTACAAAAAGAAACTGAGACACAGGGAAAGAAAAGGTACCCCCTGGGTTTTCAGGGAGATAACTTGAAAGAAGAAATGTTTCTTCCCCCATACTCTCCTTTCCAGGTTCCTTTTGCAGAACCTGAGAATGATCAAGAGGAGGAGGGAGCTATAGAACACTCGGCACCTGCCCTTAACGTTTCTGAGGAGCCAGTCACTCGAAGATGCTGTGGGATCAATCACCCTTCTAATGCAGCTGTTTTTCCCTTATGCTCCATAGGTCCTGTGGATGTGGATGGTCAACAGCAACTCTAATATTGGCCATTTTCTACCAGTGATCTATACAATTGGCACACCCAAAATGCCCCCTTTTCTGAGAAACCCCAGGATTTAATTCGTTTGCTTGAATTTGTTCTCTTTACTCATCAGCCCACTTGGGATGATTTTAGTCCGCTTTTACAGGTCATTTTTACCACCGAAGAGAGAGACTGTATACAAGAAGCAGCCCGGAAACATATCCCTGGCCCCAAAAGAGCACCTATTACGGATCCTGCCCTGATCACTGTCTATTTTCCTGAGATCTGACCAACATGGGACTACAATACAGTTGAAAGTAGGGAGCGACACTTCGTCTATCATCAGGCTCTGTTGGCAGGTCTCAAGGAAGAGACTTCCCAACCTACTAATATGGCCAAAGTTTATGATGTTATACAGGGAGGAAGTGAAAGTCCCGCAGCATATCTTGAGCAGCTCAGGGAAGCTTTTAGTCAATATACCCATATGATCTTGAGACCCAGGAGTCGGCTCAGATGATTATATTTGCCTATATAAATCAAGACATAAAGCAGAAGTTGCAGGCTCTAGACAGACTTGGTGAAAAGTCTATTAGGGATCTAGTAGCAACAGCGGAAAAGGTTTACAATAAGAGAGAGAGAGTACCAAAGACAGGAAAGGAAGGACAGAGAATGTGAAATTGAGTGTGAAAAGAGTGACCAGGCCAAAGAAAAGAGGCCAGACTTGTTGGACTCACCACTATCGCACACCGAGCATACCTGGTTCACAGACGGCAGGAGTTTCATTTGAGATGGAAAAAGGTACGCTGGTGGAGCAGTTACCACAGACACTGAGATAGTGTGGGCAGAAGAACTCCTCCAGGGAATGTCTGCACAAAGAGAAGAACTAGTGGCACTAACAAAAGCCCTACAGATGGGAAAAGGGAAGAGACTAAACATTTACATGGACAGTCGGTATGCATTTGCCACTGTGTATGTCCATGGAGCCATTTACCAAGAGAGGGGGTGTTGACAGCCTAGGGAAAGGCTATTAAAAACGAACAAGAAATTTTAAGGCTCATCCGTGCCTTATGGGAACCAGCAAATATTGCCATTATCTACTGTCCTGGCCATCGAAAGGTAACTGATTCAATAACCAAAGGAAATAACTTGGCTGATCAGGCAGCTAAGGAGGTGGATCTCCAGCCCAAAGCAGAAGTAGACCTAGGGCCCCAAGCTTTGCCTCCTGAGCCTCAGTACTCCCAAGAAGACTTAGAGTGGATAAAGAAAAATTCAATGGCCTATAAACCCCCAAACAGAGAAAGAAATAAAGACTGGGGGAAAACTGGTGAGAGAAAACTTATCTTGCCACAAAGATTGGGCAAGAGGATTCTTATGAGAATCCATCGGGTCTCTCACATGGGAACCCAAAGAATGGAGGACTTGTTCCTACACTCAGAAGTAAAAATCAGGCAAGGAAATCAACTCAATGAGGACATTGTTAAAAATTTTAAAGCCTGTCAGCTTACCAATGCCCCTAATCAACTGGTTACAAAAGGAGCTCGCCTCCATGAAGATAGGCCAGGTGTATATTGGGAAGTAGACTTCACAGAAATTAAAACTGGAAAATTTGGATATAAATATTTGCTAGTTTTTGTAGACACCTTTTCAGGATGGGTTAAAGCCTACCCAACAAAGCATGAGACTGGGCACGTCATATCTAAGAAGATATGGAAGAAATCCTGGAAGAAATCCTACTAAGGTATGGCTTCCCATCCACCATCTGGTAAGACAATGAACCAGCCTTCGTCCCAAAAGTAAGTCAGGGAATAGCCGCGGCACTGGGGATGGATTGGAAATTGCACTGTGCTTATAGACCCCAGAGTTCAGGGCAGGTAGAAAGAATGAATCAGACTCTAAAAGTGACCTTAACTAAATTGGCCTTTGAGACTGGCGCAGACTGGGTATCGCTGCTTCCTTTTACCCTGTTTAGAGTAGGAAATTCACCCTATCAGCTTGGCTTTACTCCTTTTGAAATAATGTATGGACACCTTCAACCCATTATCCCTATCCTTCAGACTGAATTGCTTGCTGATTTGGATGATATTGAATTTCTGTGTAAGCTTGTCTATTTACAGCTGGGGCATAAAGAGGATGTGGCCCCAGCTTAGAGCATTATATGATTCTGCTTCTATTCCTACCCCCATTTGCTTAAACCAGGGCACTGGGTGTTTGTTCGAAGGCAAAACCTGAGATCTCTGGAGCCACTGTGGAAGGGACCTTACATGGTTCCACCCTTACATGGTGCTACTGGTGTGTAGCCTTGCTGCTACTGTGGCATTGCTGCTTGGATCCACTGCTCCCATGCCAGACTGGCTGACCCCTTTGCCCTGGACAAGCATGGGGAAACATGGGAAGTCTCCAAGCATCTTACCCAACCAGTCTGCATACACCTCAAGAAAAGAAAAATGAACTGATTGTTATTGGTATAGTTGTTTAATAATATGGCTAACCCGTTCAAGATCAAGAGCTGTTGGAGTTCAGTTTAAGGCTGGAGCCACAAGATTATGTTCCAGGACCATAAGTCAAGGGGGGGAATGAAGGGTTAAAGTTTTGAGGCAGTGACCACTTGTTGCTTATTTCTAGCAGAGCAACACATGGTGGTACTACAAACACCTGGTTGGTTGTGTGACTTTATATACCCTGTAAATCTTTACCTTGGGGCGCTCCTCCTAGGTGCTACTGTGTAGGAGTGTAGGACAAGGCCTGAGATGCAGCACGTTTAAATAAAACCTTACAACAGCTGTAAAGTCTGATTCTCGGTGGTCTTTTTGGTGGGGGTCCTGCGACTGCGGTATAACAATATTTCCATTTTTCTCTAGTACTCCTCGAAATTTAGACTAAGGGTTTGTGTGGAGAGGCTCCTTGGTGAATCCCTGAGGAAACCACTTGAAGCCTCCTCAGGAGAAAGCCATTCAAGTCAGCTGAGCAGGAGAGTCTCTGAGACTATTTTCTCCAATAAACCACCAGAGAACCAGAAGTAGAGCAGTGGCCCAGAGGGTAGAGCTCCAGCTTTGAGAGAGAAAACTGAGCAGGAGATACAATCCAGACAGTCAGGAAAGCCTGGGAATTGCTTATGTCCAATTAACTACCAGCTGGCGGGAAGTGGAGCTGTGGTGGTGGTAGAGCCTCAGCCTTGAGCAAAGCAGCTCAGGAACACATCGGCCCCTGAGTTTAAGCCCTGGGATGGCCACAAAAAAATTCAAAAAGAGAAAGCCAAGTTTATGTATCAGTGCCCTACCTACTTATGTGTGTATGTAAATTACCTCCCCCATAGTGCAAACTCTGCTTTTATTTACTGGTTTATTTTTCAGATATGCTAATTGTGCATACTGCATCATTCTCTTCATTTCAGGCCCATTGCTTTTCTCTTCCAGGGTTCTAGGCCTGTGTCTTTATATGATGCACACTGAAGCTTTCAGCAGCCTTTATTTACATTTTATCATGAGGGCAATGCAGGAACAATCACAAATCAGGCAGGGGAAGAGATCAGGTCTCTTGGAAGTAACCGGTATTCAGAAAATTAAACTTGAGAACATAAAATCGTAGCATACTTATGCAAAAACTACCATTAGAAAAAAATGAAGGGGCTAGGAATATGGATTAACGAGAGAGTGCTTGCCTAGCATGCAAGAAGGCCTGGGTTCGATTCTTCAGACACCCGTACACAGACAAAGCCAGAATATGTGCTGTGGCTCAAGTAGCAGAGTGCTAGAGACAGTGCCCAGGCCTTGAGTTCAACCCAACAACTGGCAAAGAGATAGGTACCTAGACAGGAAGGTAGGTAGATAGAAAGAAAAAAAGAGAAAGAGAGAGAGAGGGAGAGAGAGAGAGAAAGAAGGAAAGAAGGAAAGAAGGAAAGAAGGAAAGAAAGAAAGAAAGAAAGAAAGAAAGAAAGAAAGAAAGAAAGAAAGAAAGAAAGAAAGAAAGAAAGGAAGGAAGGAAGGAAGGAAGGAAGGAAGGAAGGAAGGAAGGAAGGAAGGAAGGAAGGAAGGAAGGAAGAAAGAAAGAAGGAAGGAAGGAAGGAAGGAAGGAAGGAAGGAAGGAAGGAAGGAAGGAAGGAAGGAAGGAAGGAAGGAAGGAAGGAAGGAAGGAAGGAAGAAAAGAAAGAAGGAAGAAAGCTGATAGATGAATCTGTTTTTGACATCAGAAGGAAAGAAGGGACCACTTCCCAGTCACGAGTCTTTCTGCAGTGTTCCAGGACTCCAGAATCACCTTCACACAAACACAGATCAGGATGACTGTCTCTGTCCCACTTCTCAGGCAGCCAAGAGCCCCAGAGTCAAGAGGGCAGAGCCAGGTTCTAACTCAGATGCTTGGAGACAGAAGAGAAATGGCCCTGCTCCTCCTTGGACTGTGGGTTAGCATTAATGATGTGGAGAATGTAGTAAGGAGAATGGACTGGCAGAGATAGAAGGGCCTTCAAACCTGAAAAATGGAGAGTCAAAAACCCATACCTTAAGACCAGAGAGCAGGGTTTTCAATTCTGTTACTCTCCTCTTCCCCACTAAACTGGCTCTCTATAGGTAACCTAAAGATAGCCTGAGGCTCCCTTCACCTGAGGGAGGAAATTTAATTAGTCATCGTTTGAAGAGACTGAGAGAAGCCTGACCCTGCTGTAACTCTAACAAATGTTTCAGGTTTCTCCCATTGCTGGCTGTGCCTGGAATGAATGAAGTGGTTTTGCAGCTCACTTCCCTGTTGAGTGTGTACATTCGGCCTCCTAATCCTGCAGGCCTAGTTCTCTGCACCTGGCCTGGCTTTTGAAACTGTTTGCTGTGCTTCAAATACAGTGTTACTCTCGAATTCTTCCTGCTAACAGAGCTAGGGCTTGGATCCTGAGAATTTCATTTGAACCCCAATTGGGTCAATAATATTTCTTTCCTTCTTCTGTAGCTCAAGAACTCCAAGAACATTTACAGTGCAAGTAACTTCTCATCACCAATCGAAACACAGGAATTTCTTGAGCATCTGACCTTTCAGAACAGGAAGCCAGAATGTCCTAGACTTCCCTGCCTTGGCTGGTTTCCCCCTGTGATAGAGACCTCAGCCTCCTGAGTTAGGGTGATGGGTGTAAGCTATTGGTTCTCTGCTAGGGTCAGAACTGTAATGATCTTGACAATACAAGTCAACTGCTTATCACAAAGGGCTTGGGGAGCATATTAAGCCTTTCAACAATGTGCCTTTCAGAACCTTGTAGGACACAAGTTTATAATGCTAGAATCTGAGAGGCTGGGATTATGGATTGCTACACTTGAACCTTGAGGGCTGACTCCAATTCTGGTGTACATCAGCATTCATTTTCCAAACCATATTCTCATAAATAGCAAATAGGTAAATTACTTTGATTATCCCTCACTCTTTTTCCAGAGTGTGTGTCTCAAACTGAAGCCTGGGCGCTGTCCGTGAGCCCTTCAGCTCAAGGGCAAACACTCTACCACTTGACCCACAGTGCCACATGGGGTTTTTTGATGGTTCATTGGAGGTAAGAGTCTAACAGGCTTTCCTTCCCTAGGCTGTCTTCAAACTGTGATCTTAAGATCTCAGCCTCCTGAGAAAGTAGGTTTCCAGTGCCACTGGAATCTGGCGTATTGTTTTGCCCAGACCTGGGGCTTCAAATTAGGGCCTGGGTACTGTCTTTGAGCTTCTTTTTCTCAATGCTAGCACTCTACCACTTGAACCACACCACAGCTTCTGGCTTTTTCTGAGTATGTGGCACTGAGGATTCAAACCCTGGCATTCAAGCATGCTGAGCAAGCTCTCTAACACTAAGTTACATTCCCAGCCCCAAACCTTACGATTTTTATCCCTCAACTTGGCCTGTCCACAAGAAAAGGCTTCTGAGTATAAATCATCTAAACAAATCCCTATAGGAAGCTGTCCAAGATAAATAAGACAAAACTCATACTAGGGACATACCTCTAACCATGTGATGACTTGACAAATGCCTCCATTTAATTATGTATCATGTTTCAACACTTAATAAAGTATTAATGAAAATGAGTCAATGTACTGAATTATTGTGTATAGTTTTATAATATATGTACACAACATAATAAATATTATGTGTATAATAATACTAAATAAATAAACAATTAAATGAATAAAAAAATTAAATACAAAATCAATAATAATCATACTATGAAATAAACATACATATGTACTTATATATCTTATATTATACATGTATACAAATATTTTTTTCAATTGCAGGGCCTTAACTCAGGCCCTGGGGAACAGTAGCTTGAAAATCTTTCCCTCAAGGACAAGGAGATTAGCCTTCACCCAAGGTGCAAAAGAGTTACTTAGACAGTGAGCTCAAATCCCAGCAATGGCAGAAAATACTGGCCCCAGTTCCAAGACAGTGACTTAATATTTGTAACAGAAACAGTTACGTTTATTCAGTTCCAAACTGAACACTGAAAAAAATCAGTGTAGAATTTTGTACAGCTATTCAGACATCCATCCCTTACCCCCCAAAGTGCTTCTTGTGCACTACATCATTTTTTGTACGTTTTTCATTTAAAAATGTTGTACAGAGGGGTCACAGTTACATGAGCAAAGTAATGAGTACATTTCCTATTGAGCATTGTTGCCTCCCTCATTTGTTTTTCCCCTACCATCCCTTCCCTCCCATCTTCACAACTAACTTCCCTGCTGAGGTCAGTGACTTAATTATTTATTTTTGGCTTGGCATGGGGTTTGAACTCAAGTAATGGCAACTCTGAGCTTTCCATCACATTGCTACGGATTCATCAAGACTCTGAGTTCAAATCCCAGGCTAGGAAAGAAAACTGGAAGAAATTCCAAACCAAGGAGCTTTATTATTTCAATTTAGTTAGTTAGTTGGTTAATTAATGAATTAATTAGTTAATTAATTTTGCCAACTACGGGGCTTGAACTCAGGTCATGACAACTCTGACTCAGCTTCACTCGCCCTAGGATGGGGTGCAGCCTCGGGACCCAAAGCTGATCCTGGGACCCTCGGCCCAGAGGGTTTGCAGGAAGAAAAAAAAAGCACAAAAAGTGGGGAGCTGTAGAGGGCTCAGGGTTTTACAAGTTTTTCCTTGCATGGTGACCTTCCTGGGTCTGAATGACATGGTTTCAAAGTGGACCTGCCCTGCCATTGCTGATGGCTGGCAGGCTATCAGGGAAGCCATAAGCCAACATGTCAACATAGGCTCTGGGTTCAAATCCTAATCCTTACACACTAATGGCAGGAGATCACAAGAGATTCATTCATATGCATAAGAATACAGATTGAAAGAGTAGTTCATGCATTTGTCTAGTCTAAAATTGGATGCAATAATCCTAGGATGTTGATTGACCTTAATTAATAGTTTATTAAGCATGAAAAGAATAATATTTTTTCAATGGAGATATAATAAATACCTAAAAGTTGGTAGGAACGTAGTAGATGTTATTCTGTCATAGATAGACAGCTCTGGAGCTCTTCAACAATATATATTTACTTGTATAAAACCTTCTGCCTATCCATGTATTGCTGTTTTGGCTAAACTTGGGGCTTGATCTCAGTGCATGGGAACCACCTGATAGCTTCATAGGCTAGAGGCTTCTGTGCTCACACTCATCCAATCATGAATTGGGCCTGCTAGGCCCTGAGTTCAGATCCCAGCACTGCCAAAAATTTAATCTTTGAGTAAGAAGCTGAGTGTGATATATGTTTTACTTTTCTGGGAATGTCCAGGGTGTCAGGCATGATGGAGAACACATCTACAAATCTAGATGGTATGTGATATGATGTAAACAATGTAATAAATGGTATAGGTGTCATGAAAGTCAATGAAATAAATCGTAAATAAATGAATAAAAAAGAAATAAAATGAATGACCACACTAAACGTGATATGGACTGAACATCTGTATGGAAGTATAAATCCTACCACACCAAACACGGTATCTACTGACCATCTGTATGGAAGTATAAATCCTATCTTTAAAATGTATATACGGAGTATGTTTTCCATGCCTGAGGCTTGAATTCAGCCCACCCCCATGAGAAATACAATGGCGGGAAATCCTGAGATACAGGAAAAGTCATGGAATGCGATTGATATCATTGAATAAGTAGTTAATGCATCATGTGACTAGGAAATGATAGGCAAGACTCATGGGGTATCACTTATTTGTAAAGCAGTGTTGATTAAGCATGACAATAATCATCACAGTCATGAAATGAAGGCATCTGGAAAGATACAAAAATCAGTAGACACATGGTAGATTGGATTCCATCACAGGTTATCATCTCTCCTACTCTATACAATTGTGTACTTATTTGCATACTACCTTCAACTTATGAATGGATGACTGCTGTGTGCCCTCCCCCCACACCCTCACCTGGGGGTCCATCTCAGGTCCTGGGAACGGCCTTACTCCTTAGTGGCTCACAGACTGGTGTGCTCACATGGACCCATTCGTCAATTGGGTCTGCTGGTCCCCGAGTTGAGATCCCAGCAGTGCCAAAAGATTCATCCTGATGTCAGAAGCCAATTGTTGCACCTGTGTTCCTTTCCTGTGCAAGTCCTGGGTCTCAGCTAGGATGGAGAATGCATGGGCCACCCTGTGGCCACGGAAATAGGTTGTTTTCATGTGAGCCCAGTTATACCTGTCATCATATACTGAAGAAAATACACAATACATCCATGAATAGCATACAAAATAGAATAACTACACTAAATGCACAATGCAGTCCACACATAGATTTGAGTATACATCCCATGTTTAAATGATGCATTCAGGACAATTGTGGCCCCCCCTGGTGCTCGATCTCTGTTCCTGGGAACCGACCAGCTCCTTAGTGGCTCACAGTCTGGTGTGATCACGTGGACCCATTGGGCAGTTGGGCCTCCTAGGCCCAAAGTTCAAATCCCAGCACTGTCAAAATTCACCCTGATGTGAGAAGCCAGTCATTGCACCAGTTTTCCTGTGCTGTGCAAGTCCTGGGTCTCAGCTAGGATGGAGAATGTATACAGAACTCTATACTCATGGGAATAGTTTGTCATCCAGGTCACCACAGTTATATCTGTTATCCTATACTCAATAAAATACACAATACATCAATGAATAAGACACAAAATAAAAGAATGACTACACCGAATGCAAGATGCTGCCCATCCATGTATGGAAATATAGATCCTCTGTTTAAATGATGAATTTATGACTATATTGGCCCCAACCAGGGCTTCATCTCAGGTCCTAGGAATGGCCTACCTCCTTAGTGCCTCACAGGCTGGTGTGTTCACCGTGACCCATTCACCAATTGATTCTGCTAGGCCTTGAGTTCAAATCCCAACACTGCCAAAAGATTTACCTTGATTTGAGAAGCCAATCGATCCACCTGTTTTCCTGTCCAATGAAAGTACTGGGTCTCAATGAGGATGGAGAATTCTATATAGATAACTCTATAACCATTCGAATGGGTTGTTATCCATGTCAGCATAGTTACATCTATCACCATACTCAATAAAATACACAATACATCCATGAATAAGACACAAAATAAAAAGAATAACTACACTGAATGCAAGATGCATACCACACTTGTAGGTAAAGAGAGATCCTATGTTTTAAAAAGGCGGGCTTGTTATTTTGTCCAGTGCTGGGGCTTCAAATCAGGCCCTGGATCAGGCCTGATATTGTAGTATTCAAGGATGGTGAGATTTCCCTTCCCCTAAAGTGCAACAGTGCTAACCAGACGTCAGTTCAAATCCCAACACTGACAAAAGATTCATTCTGTTGTCAGAAGCCAGTCGTTGAACATGTTTTCCTCTCCTGTGAAAGTCCTGAGCTTCCACTAGGATGTAGAATGCATAGGCAACCCTATAACTATGGGAACAGGTTGTCATCCATGTCCGCATAGTTATACCTGTCACCATACTCAGTAAAATACAAAATAACTCCATGAATTCGACACAAATTAAGAAGTGCACCAAATGCAAGATGCTGTCCACACATGTAAGTAAATATAGACCCTATGTTTAAATTATGAATTCATGACTATCTGGACCTCCCTGGGACTTGACGTCGGGTCCTGGGAATGGCCTATCTGCTTCTTTGCTCACAAGCTGGTGTCCTTACCTTGACCCTTTCCCCAGTTGGGCCTGATAGGCTCTGAGTTCAAATCCCAACACTGCCAAAAGATGAATCCTGATGTGAGAAACCCATCGATTCACCTATTTTCCTGTCCTGTGAGAGTCCTGAGTCTCAGCTTGGATGGAGAATGCATAGGAAACCCTATAGCCAGGGCAATAGGTTGTCTTCCATGTAAGCACTGTTATATTTGTTACCTTATTCAGTAAAATACACAATACTTACATAAGACAGAAAATAAGGAGAAAAAGTACTCCAAAGGCAAGATGCTGTCCAAACATATATGTAAATATTGATCATATGTTTTAATTATTAATTTATGACTATCGTGACCCACACTGGGGATCAATGTCAGATCCTGGGAATGGCCTAACTCCTTTGTTGCTCACAGGCTGGTGTGGTCACTTTGAACTATTCACCAATTGTTCCTGCTAGGCCCTGAGTTCAGATCCCAGCACTAGCAACAATTGGATCATGCAGTAAGAAACCAAGTGTGAAACATTTTTCCTTTTCTTTGAGAGTCCTGGGTGTTAGGCATGATGGAGAACACGTCTACAAATTTAGATTCCATGTGATAGGATGTCATCAATATAAATAAAGGGAATGGGTGTCATCATAGTAAAATCAATGGTAAATAAATGAATAAAACAAAAAGTACAAGGAACAACCACACCAAACGTGTATGGACTGAACATCCATAGGTAAGTACAAATCCTGCATTTTCAATGTATATAAATAGTATGTTTTCCAAGGCTGGAGCTTGAATTTTGGCTTAGAGTACAGGCCTGACTTTCTTATCTTCAAGTTCGGTGAGCTTGCCCTTCTAACACAGTGCTGCAGATTTACCCAGAACTTGAGTTCAAATCCAAAGCCTGGCAGAATAAACGGGGTGAATTGCAAGCCAGGGAGCTAAATTCTTTTAATTATTTTTTGCTCAGTAGGGGGTTTGAACTCAGGTTGTGGTAACTCTGCCTCAGCTTCGACACCCTATGCTGGGGTGCAGCCACTGGACATACAGTAGATCCTGAGATCCTAGACCCCAAAGCCTTGTGTGGCAAAAATGTATGGAAAAAATGCAGTGAGATGGCCTTTTTATGTTTTCTTCCTTTGCACGGTGACACTCCTGGGTCTGAATGACACTTTTGCAAAGGGTACTTCACCTTGCATTGCTGAAGGTTGTCAGACTATTGAGGAAGTCATAGGTCCACCTGGCAATGTAGGCCTTGATTTCAAATCCTAGTCCTGACACCAATCAATGGCAGGAGATACTAAGAGACTCGTTCCCATCCATGGGAATAACAAGGTAATATTATCAATGTCACAGTTGAATGAGTTGATGGTGAATAATGCTCCTATAAAATTAGACAGCATCATTTCAGAAGACTGATTTTATTTAATATTTATGAAGCATTAAGATAATACTATTACTTACAGAATGTAATAATTTCAGGATATTGATTGATTTACTTAATAGTTTGTTAAGAATGAAAACAATAACATTAATTATATGGAGGCATTATAAATACCCAAGAATTGGTAGGAATGTAGTCTATATAAACGAATAATGTATAGACATCTCTGACTCTCTATAAAGATATATATTTATTAGTGTACTACCATCTGCATGTCAACCACTGGGGCTCGATCTCAGGTACTCAGAACTGCCTGTCAGCTCAATTTGCCACAGGATGCCAGGCTGACACTCACCCATTCATGAATTGGGCCTTGTAGGCTGTGAGCTCAGATGCCAGCACTCCCAAAAAATGAATCATGTAGTAAGAAGTTGATGCTGACACGTTTTCCTTTTCTGTGAAAGTCCTGGGTGTCAGGAAGGACGTGCAATACATATGCAAACCTATATCCTATGTAATCAATGTAATCACTGTTCTATGAGTCATAATAGTCAATAAAATGAGAAGTCAATACATGAATAAAACAAAAAATAAAATACATAACTACACTGAATGCAATATAGAATCAACATATGTATATAAATATAAATCATATATTTAAAATGTACACAAATAGGATGTTTTCTAGTGGTGGGCATCGATTTCAGGCCTAAGGAACAGACTTTGAATTTCTTGAATTCAAGGAGGCAAGCTTTCCCTTTCTACACAGTGCAACAGCAGGGATACCTAGGCCATCAGTTCAAATTCCAGTCCTGGCAGAAAAAAAAATAGCATCTCCATGCTATGTGATGCCCAATTCGTAGGTATTTCATTTGGCCTCCATTTAATGAATGTGATAGTTTAAATGCTTCATAAAGTATTAATATCGACCAGAGTCCTATAATGTAATTGTGTATAGTTTTATCCTCAAATCATTCAAGTACTGCCCATTTAATCATGATATACATCACATTCCTTTGGTAGTCATATGAATAGGAATGAGTTTCATAGGATCTCCTGCCATTTGTTGGTGGTTGGACCAGGATTCAAACTGTGGGCTCCAGCTCCTACCACTTCAACCTGAGGATAGGGAACTCACAGGTCTGTACAAGAACGTCAGCAAAACCAATGATTAGCCAGGCATCAGTGGCTCTCAGCAGTCCTCCTTAAAACTTACAAGGTTGTGAAAGGAGGATCATGGTCAAAGTCACCCTAGACAGGAAAGCCCTTGAGACTCCTGTCGAACTAGTGCCAACAAAGCCAGAAGTAAAGCCATGTGGCTCCAGTGGTAGAGAGCTAACTTTGATCAAAAGCAACTCACAGATTGTGCCCAGATCCTGAGTTCAAGGTCTGGGAACAAACAGACATAGACAATAATCTGTGCAGCCATCCGGCTAAAGCAGGTCACCCTCTTGTCCCCAACTGGCATGGACAGAGTTACCTGGGAAATGGACTGCGTCATTTTGACTCCGCCCATTCTGCCTGCATCACACGATTCCAGCCACACCCCCATTGTTTCATGGTTCTTTCTGACCAATAGGATACAAGAATGGTGGCCACGCCCACATTCCATGCCGACCAGTAGCACCATGATTCCCTCTGTTTGTTGACACCACTACCAGCAGTTGAGGAAGGTAGAGGTGGCTGAATGGTGAGCAAGATACTCGAGGCCTAGGAGGAAAGGCCTTCCTCAGGCCCATCATGTGCCTGCCTGAGCCATGGCCCCCTCCCCCCCTTCCCCATGGAGCAGCATTTCTAACCTGGTGCTGTGGGCTCAGACCCATGGTTTCCTCAGGCAATGGTGCAATGGTGTGCCACGAGCCAGCTTGCGGCCCTGACCTGGTCCTGGCTGCCCTGTCCTCTGCTCAGGGCCTGAGTGTTTGTCATGCCTCTGCCATTGCTGCTTGCCCCACCTGTAGCAGCTGCCAACAGCTTCTGCCAGCAACAAATGTGAGTGGCTGCCACAAATCCCTGCACCCTGCACCACATATCCCCTCCTCTCTGACCCAGACCCGCGCCTCCCCTGTGCCCCACAGTCTGGCCCACGCCCTGCCACAAATGTGCCCCAGGGGTGGGGGTGGGTGTTGACCCGAGGATCTCACCCCCATCTCTAGCGGCTAGTGTCCCAGGAAATGGGGAGATATATGGCTGGGTGAGGAGTGGGTGCCACAGATCCCCTGGCCTGGAGTAGTGGGAGCCACAGTGCCGCAAATCTGCACCCTTCCTCTCCCTGGTGAAAACCCGGTGGCTTTAGTCAGAGGTGGGGAGGAGCATGTCTACACCTGCCTTCTGGGGTCTTTTTCTTTTTTTCTGGAGATGGGAGGTGTTGGATGCAGAAGATAGACACCCTTGCTGTGTGAGCCCTTGTGTTCTGTGTTCGGTCAACCTTTCACCTGAAGACAGAGAGACAGAGAGAGACATAGAGAGAGCCATAGACAGAGAGACAGAGAGAGAGAGATAATCTTTTTCCTTGTACAGCCTGACTGTGCTCAGGTGAGTGATCAGTTGGCAAATTGCAGGTGCTGCATGGATGAGTCTTCTGTCACCGGTCTGGATGTGTGTGTGTGTGTGTGTGTGTGTGTGTGTGTGTGTGTGTGTGTGTTTGTGTGTGTGTGTGTGTAGAATTGGGTTGTAACAAGGAGGCAGAATGCTTTGGTAACTTCTACCTGCTATCTTTGAAGCATGTGTGGGCTTCACAGCTGAGGTCTGGGGGCCTGGAAAGGTGAGAGGCTTGAAGGGGACACAGCACTGTTAAATTACAAGAACAAGGGATCTGTGTGCAATGGAGCTGGGTACTCCCTTGAGCCTGATTGGTGGCAGTGGGAGATTTGGAGGACCTGGGAGTGTAGCCTGCAGGGGATGGCTTCCCAGGGTGACAGAGAGCATGACCAACACTTAGTAAGGATATGGGTTCTGCTAGTATGGAGCGCAACAGCATAGGCCAGACTCTGGGTCTTCTCATCATGACGTCTGATGGGCGAGTCCAACCCTATCTTAAATCTTGAGCTGTGATCTTCAGATCTCAGCCTCCTGAGTACCTAGGATTATAGCCATGAGCCTCTGGCACTGGGACTCTGGTTCTTTTTGGTATATTAGGGTTAGACCTAAAGACCTTAAGCTTGCCAGTCAGGACTTCTACCATGCGAGTCAAGCATTTCTGTCTTGGGCATTTCTGAGATGGAGAATTAATATATGTTCAGGCTGGGCTGGATCATGATCCTCCTATCTGTGACAGGCATGAGCCACCAGGCACGGTCTTCTGTAGTTGGGATGGTAGACATGTAGCACCACGCTCAGTCATTAGTTTAGATGGATTGTCCCAAACTCAGTCCACGGCAGCCGATTCTTGACCAGAGGTGAAGCTCTGGGTTGGGCCTCAACCATTGGACTTAAATCTCCTCATTGTACAGTTGAGGAAACAAGGGATTAATACAGAGGGATCTCTGGAGCAGGGACAGGCACAGAGGGAGGGGACATCTGATCCTGTTCTTGGCAATTCTGTGACCATATGATAGGAAGATTCCCAGAAAGATCTCAGATGGTGTGTGTTATTAATGGTGAAACAGGTATAGGATTATGAAACAAAACATGGCTCTCTTTCTTTATTACCCTATCCCCATGAGTAACGGGATCCTTCATTTTGTTCACTTTTGAAGCTGGGGAAACTGAGGCACAGAGAAGCCAGGTGACCTACTAATGACTCCTAGCTGACAGGAAGCTCGGCCTGACTTCTCTGCCATGCTCCTTAGGACAATGGGTGCTATTCAGTCCACTTCTTGTGGTGGGAAGTCCACTTCTTTTCAATCATGGGGCTTGAACTTTGGGCCTGGGGCAGCTCCCCGAGCTCCTCAGCTCAAAGCTAGCATGCTACCACTTGCGTCACAGCACCACTTCCAGTTTTCTGGTGGTTTTTGGAGATAAGAGTTTCACAGGTGTTCCTGCCGGGCTGGCTATAAACCACGATCTTCATACCTCAGCCTCCATTGTACTTCGGATTATAGGCCTGAGCCACCGGCACCTGGCTTAAGTGTAATTCTGACCTTCTTTCTTTCTCTTTCTCTCTCAGGAACTGATTCAATGGGTGCTGGAGGAGGTGGCCCAGCATCCCCATATGGTTGGAACCAAGGTGGCCCTCTCATTCTGGAGGTAGACTGTGGGTCAGGCTCTGTCTTGCTCACTCTGTTGTACCAGCTCCATGAGGTAATTCCCTCTGTGCCCTGACTACACTGTGACAGTAATCCATTATCCAACTAGCCTTACTGGACTCAGTACTGTGTTCAATGCTCTTTTCTAGCAAAAATTTCTGGTTAAAATTATGATACATAGTTACAGAATGAAAATGTAATGCCATCTTAAGAAAGTCATTTAGGGTTCTGGGAATGTGGCTTCATGGTATGGTGATTGCCTAGCATGCATGAAACCCTGGGTTCAATTCCTCAGTACCACATAAATTGAAAAGGAAACACTGGAAGTGGTCCTGTGCCTCAAATGGTGGATGGTTAGCCTTGAGGGGGAAAAAAAAAAAAGCTCAGGAATAATTCCCAAGCGCTGAGTTTTAGCTCCAGGACTGCCAAAACAACAACAGCAACAACAACAACAACAGTCTAAGTGAGATTTGGAAACTCTTTGGGCAAGTCATCGCACCAAAAGAGCAGAGGCTAATTAATAGTTGTGACAAAAGAGAAGGAATAACTCCAGATGGAAAGAAAAAATGATAGCAACTAAGGTATAGCAGAAACCGTTCTAGGAAACCATTTTTGGATATTGAAGAACTAGTTATCAACTAGGCTTATTCCTCATTGCCTTTAGCATTCAAAATCTCCTAGGCTAGTTCTTAATCTCTGTGTGATAAATGTATCTCCTTCTATGCTGTTCTTTCATACCTGATCTCCTTTGCTTTCTAAAAATCTGTCTTTCTATATTTCTCTGTGAACATTTTCTGATACTAAATACACCTACAAAGATGAAAGAGGATGCTAATGTAAGAGTCCCATAGCTCATGGGTCATTAATGTAACAAAATGGGAAAGGAGGACATATTTATTGCTAATTCAATCATTCTGACAAGCTTCAATGTCACATCATTTGGTTCAGATTTCCGTTCTTTGTCTACATAGTGACATTAAGTGCACATAAATGCAAATATGAGCCGGGTGTTGGTGGCTCATGCCTGTAATCCTAGCTACTCAGGAGGTTGAGACCAGAGGATTGTGGTTCAAAGCCAGCGGTCAGGAAAGTCCATGAAACACTTACCTTCAATTAACTCCAGAAACTCGGAAGTGGTGCTGTAGCTAAAGTGGTAGAGTGCTCAATTTGTGCTGAAGAGCTGAGAGACAATGCCCAGGATCAATATTCAATAATCACAACCAACAAAAAATTACAAATATGGCTTTAAGTTTCCCTCAAAGGAATGATGAAGTCAATAGTAATCTTCCCAAATGATTTAGTAGTGCACCTACTTTTGCTGAGTTATTTGTTATGGCTTCTTTGCTAAACATATTTTCTTCTTTAAAAATTGTCAAATAGTAACTTTATAATAAACTTCATCTAATATTTCTTGGTTCAAAAGAGAAGTACATACAGTTGATGTCACTTAGCTTTCTTACTGTCTTAGTTCAAAGCCAACCCAGGCAAGAGAGTCTGTCAACCCTTATCTGTAATTAAACACCAAAAAAGCCAGAAGTGGAGGTTTGGCTCAAGCAGCGGAGTACTAGCTTTGGGCCAGGTGGGAAAGAAAGACAACTGTTCAGGGACAGGGTCCAGTCTCTAAGTTCAAGCCCCAGAACCAGCACAAACTAAATAAACAAGGAAACAAAACAAACCCTGGGTATTTCTTTGGGACTCTCCTTAAAATAGTGGTGGTCCGAAAATAGGCTGCTTTTGCTGATCATACTCACTGGATCCTGCTTTTTTGGAATCCTTATTGCTATGGAAAACACAGGACTTGACTAAAGGAATTGATAACTGATTCCTGCAAAAAGAGACTCATCTCAGGAGTGAAACATCCATCCATAAGACACTTTAAAACCTCCATATCTTTGCTTCTTTGCAGTAGAACATTTTTAAAATAAAGTGACTTCCTTTTGTTCTATACTGGCCTTCAAATGACATATTGTTTCCTTTTGTAATACTCTCAACCAGAAGTTCACAGACAAGTTTTATATGAGTAAAAGACACACTCACAAAAGTCAAGGACAGAGTTTCCTTCCAGCCTAGGATCCTTTTCTTATACAGTAAAAAGGAAAGCAATAGTTAACTTGAACTTTGTCATTTCTCCATGTTCAGTTCCTCTCCTAGGATCAGTTTCCACATCCAGTAACAGTTACTTCCACTTACTTCCAGTAACAATCTATAGTGCTGCTCCAGAAAAAAATGAATGTTTTCTGGCTTCATTGAAATAGCACAAGGATACTTTTGGCCATGAGGTAACACGTGTTTCAGAGACAACTTAGTAAAGAGAAATGAAATTTAAATTGCTTACAAATACATTATCCATGAGAACATTTTGTTCAAACTTCCTATGTGCTCTGTAAATTAAGGTGAATTTTAAATGGGAAGAAGGTTCTCAGATCATTTTTGTGAGTCTATGTGCTGTACATTAATTTCCCAAGTATACATGAGTTAAGAGTAAGAGAAACAATAGCAATTATAGGAGAAAAAGAAGTTCTGTGTTTATGTATAAGTGTTCAATAAAATATAGAAGACTCAACAAATAAGAAAACATTGAAAAAATAAAGCCAAATCCAATATGTAGATTTATGGGAGTGATATAAGAGAAAGCATTACTCCTAAGTGGAACATGAAGCATGAGGCCACTGCCTTTCTAAATCACGCTTGCTAATCAAGTAAATGTGCAAAAAGGAGAATGGAAGAATGATTCTGTTTCCAATGCAAGTCAGATATAGGAGAGTCGACGTAACTGGAAAAAAAGAATCCATCTTGAGAGAACAGGAATTATACTAGCAATGAACCTGGTGGCTAAGATCACATTTCTTTTTCTTTCCTTTTCTTATATTCTTTTTGTTGTTGTTGTTGTTGTTGTTTGTGGCACTTGAAATATAGGACAGGTTGCTGTCCCTCTGAAACACAGCTCAAGGCTAGGGCTCTTCCACTTGAGCCACAGTGCCACTTCTAATTTTCTAGTAATTATTGGAGAAAAGAGTCTCCAGGACTTTCCTACCCGTGCTGGCTTTAAACCCCAATCCTCAGATTTCACAACAACTTGGTTTATGATCACATTTCTAACAGTGTACACTCAGGATATGTAATGTATATGTTCGTCTATCTTTATATGAATTCTTGAGTTAAAAATCTGGGCTACAGGTTACACTTTACACTCACAAAAGTGTTTGAAGTTTAAAAGTTGATACTCCTGGAAAAATAAAACCTAAAAATGTAAAGGAGTCTGGGAAGTTCAATTTGCATCCAGCTTGGACAGTATAGGCTTTGAGACACTACCTATAATTAATCAGCCAAAAGCTGGAATACCAGTCATGAGCAACATTGCTGAATAACAGCTTTAGGTTTTTGCATACATACATACGAACATACACATACACACAGAGGCACTTATAGGTGCACACAAAAAGATACAAATGAAACAACTCTCAGAATATGTAGAAAAGTTAGAAAACAATAGAAAATAAGTCCTGTGTAAGATTAGAATCAAATGATAATTTTAAATATTAGAAAGCCTTCAAGTGAACTTTCCCCCAGAAGTTGAGAATATTACATAGGTAGGGACCAGAGATAGTAAGAGAGTCAAGTAATCATTATTATTATAGGATCCATGGTAGAATGAATCAGGGAACCCGGCAGGTGCATCTGAAAATGTTCATATCCTGTGTCAAATGTTAAAACATCTTTGAAAATAGTACATAAACAGTCTGAGCATTCAGTCTAGTGGATAAGATCATAGGAGAAGTTCAGAATTGCTAGTCTGTTTCTAGATTAAATAAACAAACTATGGCAGGGCAAAGTGCTACAAGCTTGGAATTCTAGCACTCAAACAGGAGATTAGAGAGTGGAATTACATAATGATACCTTCCCTGGACCAGGTAGAATAATTTTGTCCCAGTAGAACAAATCAAACAACAAAAAAGGAATACACAGTTGGAAGTTTGGGCTAATTTTGTCATTATGTTTTGAGAAGTCAAGTTTCCTATTGAATGCAACTCATATATATCCTCACTTGTGGTTTAAGTGCTCTCTTCATTACAGAACATTCCTAGATGAAAAATAGCTCATGATTCCCATCCAAAAATTTGCAAAAGTAAGTAAGCCTCATTCTGTTGGATTCCAAATTAATGTTGAAGGATTACAAAAGCTTAAGCCTGGAGAAATAACAAAGTTCGTCTAATGTAGGACTTTGTAGACCTTGTTAAATTAGAATTTAGATTTAAAATATATTTTTTGGTTTTGTTTGTAATTTCATATTCTATAGTATACTACAAAATTCTTTTTAAGTAGAGGGATTAATTGAAAAATTCACAAATGATTCTGGCATTCTATTTGTCTATATATTCTTTCAAGAGAGTTATAATTAGAACATAGTTAATAGATATTTCCCACAGTTCATGTATACTATGTTAATGTGAATAATCTAGACAGAGTTGCCAAAAAATGGATGACATTAATTTATACATTTAGAAAAACCAATTTTTTAAGGGTTTGGTTTAATATGGTATGAAGAGAGTAATTGTGTGACATCTTCTTTCTTCTCCCTATATGTAACACAGGAAGTCATTTCCTTATTTACGTGCCTCTGTATACATGGAGAAAAATGCTAGGTTTGGGGTTTGTTTTCAATTTTGTTTTTGTTTTATTGGTTCATCCTAGAGCTTGAACTCTTGGCCTGGACAGTGTCTCTGAGCCTGTTGATGCTCAAGTCTCATGCCCTACCACTTCAACCTCAGTGCCACTTGAGTCTTGCTTTTGTGGAGAATTTTTTTGGAGATAAGATTCTAAGAAACCTTCCTGCCTGGGTGGGCTTTGAACCATAATTTTTTTATCTTAGCATCCTGAATATCTATGATAGTTAAAAAAGTATAAATATAAATAATATTCTGATCTCAAGAATACTAGTGGAGGAAAAATGATGCAGCTCAATGTATTGTGGTGTTCTTTTCAGAACTAGGAGGGCGTCATATTAGCAGAGGTGTAGTATTTTTTCAAAATAGAGATAAGGTATTCATGATGTGAATTAAGGAATTTTAAGGTGCCCCTTAAAAGTTGGAAACTGTTGGGCTAGGATGACTTTATGGCATAAATCTTGGGATTGATGGTCATAGAAATAATAGCTTACTCTGATAAACAATAGCTTACTCTTGAAGAATTAATTATTACACATGCTTCATAGTTTTATCCTCTACCAGAATGTGGCTATTTTTCTGTTGACTTCTCAGTCTGTAACACCCCATTGGAAACAACATCTATTGCAAAATTATATAACATGCGAACAGGTACTGTTTGGAATCTCCCAGAAATGTTGAGAATTTAAAAATGAGTAGTTATTAGTCATAGGAATTTTGAAGAACGCATATATTCTGTCCTCTTAACAACTTACTTACTTTTAAAAGTTATGGGTTTCCATAGCATTAAACGGTTTTCTGTTTTAGAATGAGAAAATACTAAAGTTATTCTTTTTTGAAAAATTTGGCAAGTATATTGTGAAAATATTGTCTAGTTGGATAACATTCAAGTTGATGACCCTCTGATAAATAAGGGGTAATTAATTCAAATTAGATGCCAAATAGTATTGATTTTTAAAATATTATTACATAAAGAATATTATTTCCTGTGCCAATACAGTGAAATTATATTTTATGCAACTTATTTTTCAATTTTATTATCAAAGTGATGTACAGTGGGGTTACAGTAATTGTAAGGTATTAAATCATAACTTTTCAAATTTGTTAACCTTCTCTCATTTTCTCACAGTTTTCCTTCACTCCTTCATCCCTCACAAGTTGTAATGTGCATTTCCAATATATTGTCTTGTGAGTATTGCTATTGCATTGGTTTGCCTTTTGTCCTTTGTCTCACCATTATGCTTTTCCTCTTCCCTTCGCTAATTAAGGTAAATGTGTATACAATACAAAATGATATACCAGAAGGATAAACCATAGGAGGAAAACCCAAAGAAAACAGAAATCACATAGTTCATCAAAAACAACAACCACAAATGAAAAAATCTGGTTACATATCTTGGTATTAATTTTGCTTAGCATCAGCTAATATGGTTATATATATGCATAACAAAGCCACTGGAATATAATAGCTGCATGGATACTATATCATGAAAATAGCATGTTAACTTTTTGATGGTAACGGTGGAATTAAGATTGGTGAATTCGCGGTTCTGATAAAGGATTTTCAAGAGTTTTAAAGTTATGACAGGTAAATTTTAATTGTTCAAAATTTTAACAACTTAGCCTATTACGAAAATTTAAATTGCCTGGAAGAATAGTTTTCATGCAAAGAAATCCAAGGAGACTTAGTAGAGAGGGAGCAATGTGGATGAAGATGTCTCTTTTTCACACTAAACAAACAAACTTGTAAATCCTGTAGGGTCCCTTGGAATTTTCCTTACCCAGGAAATATATTTTCACTGTTTGACACAAGGTTGTATTGGAATTTAAATTCAAAGTACTTAAAAAAATAAGGCATCAAAATTTGTGAATTTACCTTTAATTACCAAAGAGTAATTCTCTGAAAAAGATAATTTGAGTCAAAATATTTAGGGAGAAAGTGCCCTTCACAATGAAAGAAGGTGTTGGGATTACACATTTTTGTTTGTAACACTTTCCACAATGTCTTTGGATGTGAAGCAGTGAAACACAGAAAAAAATCTGATTGGATACTTCCAACCAATAATTTCACATTTCTATGTGGCTCACAAAAGTGATATCCTTATTAATATGAGATAGTGAAGACTTCTGTTTTTACATATGCCAAAAAGTTCAGAAGAGAATTGAGCAAATGGAAAAGTTAATAAAAAAAATTTTCATAGAAGACTTAGCTAAGCATATTGTATTCAGCAGTGAAGGAATGCCAAAACTTTTTGATATAAATTGTGTTAGTATTTTTACTCCCTAAAGTGAGTTTACAGAGCCTATTTGGCTCACTACAATGCAGAACTGATTGAATGAAGACATGAAAATGAATTCAACGTCCAAATGAGGCAACTTAAAGAGTTTTAAAAGAGAAATAATGAAGATTTAACAGTGGTGGAGCCCATCTAGTCCTTCAGCTTCACTAGACATGAAGCCAAGAAGCTGTGATTAATTGGAACTCCGGCAAGAGCTAAGAGGAAGACATAGAAGTAGGACATAGAAGCATTGTCCTTTTGTAACAGACACTGTCTTCCAAGGTATGGGTCATTCAACTCTATTCTCCTCCATACATCTTGGTGAACAAATGCAAGACCAAGAGAAAAAAATCTATTGAAATAATTTTGCCTAGAATAACTTCACTGTTCCTGATATAGTATCTAAGGAGAACCTTAAAAGAGAAGATAAAAGTGCAGTATTTTTTGTTTCCTATCAGCATCTTGTTAGGAAAATATATTTTTGAGCTTAGACAATTCTGATTGAACCAACAAGTGATGGAGTACTTATTTTTGTGGTCACTTTATACACAAGAAGTCTTTTAAGGTAAAAGAAAAAAAATAGCCGAATATTTGTGATCACAGCTTCTAGGGCTGTATTCTGGAGACAAAGTTTTACATTAGATTTCTCCTCATTAACATAAATGTTGTTTCATGGCAACCAAATGCAAGAGGGATATTTAATGGACTCATTAAATATCAATGGCCAATTAAACAGCATGAAAGAAGAAAATGGCAAATAATATTTAATGAATTACTTTGCCAGAAGAAAGAAGGAAAAATATAATTCAAAATCAATTGACTTAAAAGTATGAAGAAAGAGTAGTGAAGAGATATTAGAGAAAATATAGAGTATTGTTTTCTCTCCAGTGGAGTAATGGGTTCATGATCTTGTTTCTTCCACTCTAACCTCACAAGCTACCAAGTGTGTCTCAGGACTGGATTATCCACTTCAGACAGAAAACTCGTAGAAGAAAGATACTATTTGCAGCAGATGGAGGTGATTTATAATCTTAGACAATCTATCTAATTCTGTTCAAAATTCTCCCCTATCCCAAACTTCTCTCTTTGAACAGTTTTGTTTGCTTTTCCCAAGACTGCCCTTCATTAATTGATTAAAATTTTGAGAGGTCATATTAATACTCTCTGGAGATTGCTGTTTGGTTGTGATTTTTCTGTTTTTTGTTTCTTGTGTTTTTTAACTGAATTTTAAAAGGTTATGCAATTGTTTTACAATTAAATATATCCATCTAATTGTCCAATGCTCCTAGATCGGAGTCACTCCTTCCATCATTCTCAACCAACCCTTTCTTCAAGATTTATTTCCAATTTACCACTTCCTTTATCATATGTGTACATTGAATATTCTAGCTGTACTTGCCCCTTGTTCATTTTTCATTCATTCTATGTCTTTACTATAATTCCTCTCTGGTTTCAACTTCCTGATAGTCATTGTGTTAAACTGTCTATTAATACTTTGAATGGTTTATATGCATTCCATGGACTTTCAATCCTGCATATTCTTGAACTGATGTCAGCTTATATTTCCATAATTGATTCATCTGCAGCAACAATTTGCTGGAGACTGGAGAGGTGAATCACCTAAACAAGATTTTATTCTCATCCATTTGGAAGATTAATCTTTAGTCAAAAAGAAAGTTACAAAAATGGCTTAGAATGTATTCCTAACTACGAATTTTTATAAATGGCTTTGTACAATGGAGTGATTCTTTTATTTTACATGGAATAATATTTTCTACTGCCTATAAGTTTTGGAAAAAGAAGAAAATTAAAATTTATTCCAAAAGAGGAATATGATAAAAATAGAAGACAGATATTATGTTTGTCATATCTCTGATGAATACCCATATTCAAGACTTAAAGTCATATTTCTTACTATGTTAGATAGAGGGAAAACATAAAATAACATATGATAAGGCAACTATTTGTGACTTTTTAAAGTGTACCTTATTAAATGATGAAATTTATTAGCTCACGTTTGGGTTTGAAATTTAGGAGGCTAACCTATTTAACACATTTCTGGAAGGCCCTTACTGAAAAACACAAATTGTGGGTTGTACTATTTCTACACTTTAATGAATGGTTGAACGTGTTTGGCATTAGTGCTGTGTAAATAATTCAACTCTATTGTAACTTGCTCCCTACACTTAAAAATCTTGTAATGTCACTAAGTATCATCAACTTGTAAAATGTCATTTTGACGAATGTGATTTTAAAAAGTTTATTTGAAAAGGAATACACTTTCAGAAGATTAAATGTAGATTATCATTGGTTTGAGAGTGACATTTTTATACCACAGAACCATGTTGTACTGAAGTCCCAGTGTTTTGAAGCACTCCTTAGTGCTTCAAATATTTTTCTGAATTACATTTGACCTCTAAGTCAAGTTTTCCGGGCTTTGGTAGACCAATTATGGATCTATCCTTCAAGGAACTATTTTTTGGCCCACTTATGTTGGAATAAAATCCTTCATTAATCATAGGGGAGGGGTATTAAAAATAATCTTATGACACTTTGTGAACTTGTTCACTCATATGGGCTGGTCATCTATAAGTTGAATGTTTTAATTACAGTACTTTCTCTCAAATTTTTTTATTTCATTCTTCATTTTAAGTTGCCTTGCATTCCACAGTTGCTTACTGCTAATACCTGCATCTCAAGGAATTGGGACCCTGAAATATAGGAAATGAGAAATTGAGGTTGGTCTTCAATTACTATGTGCTGACGTGTTGCATGGGCCTTGGTGAGAAGTCTTGCCCCTGTTATCTGATGATGCAGGTAACTGGGACCTGGGATCCTAGGACCCATGGGGACTGCAGAAGGATAATGTTTTTTTAGACATCTTAGCAAAATTTGGGTATAATCAATAGGAATGCTTCCGAAATATGGAGAAAAACAGTTTGGGACAAGACAGTTAAAACAATAAACAGAGCAGCAGAGTAAAATGCATTATAGATTAGAGGAAAACATTGTTTTTTACCATGTGGATTCAGAAGACCAAGAACAGTTAGAATGTATCACAAGTTTATACTAAAGACATTGCATTGATACTTTTTATATCTAATATATATTTTAAACCTAATTATTTATATTCCAATTCTATTTATTGGAATAAATAAATATCAATTTATTTGTCAAATTGTCAACTAATTCTAGTAAGTTTTACTGTGTGAAATATAAAATCAGCACATATAAATATAAAATATATAATTATATATAATATAATTAAAAGGCACAGGTTTGCATTGTTCTGTTTTAGTTACTGTATCAAAGGCAACTCTGTTTTAAAGTATTATTCCATTATCTCTACCTTAGTGTTTGATAGAGTTAGACCTAAAGATTTACCATTTGTAGATTTACAGCATGGAGGCAAGAGGAAACACTGTGATTAAAACAGTATCAATTTAATGCCTAATAACTAGGAGAAACATATGGACTTCTCCCGCAACTATGAAAATATTTGGTGATAAAAAGGCAGTAGTGTAAGTTCCTGCCTGGTTGGATGATAGACAGGCCAGGACATTAAGTAATCATGCATATGAACAATTTTTTCACCTTCTTGGCTTTAGCTACTTTTGAAATGGAAGGTATAATAAACAATTATATTTTGATAAAATACATTCTAGTCTGAACAGTTCTGTTTGAACTGTTCATCTCTCTATGATCCCTTGTAACCAAGATTAGTTTTGTTCTAGTAAGACAATCTATGCTGTCAGGGTAAGATATTCTGGTTGGTCTGTTCCCACATGGAAGAAGGGTAAAGGCTCAGGTAGACATTTGTGCCAGTAACACCTCATTTGGGAAAATATCAGCTGAAGAAGTTTAGAAGTAGCTCTTAAGCAATGCTTACTTTGAATCCATTAGGTCCACATAGCTAACACAGTTGAATAAATAAGTACTTGAAAAAGCCATCACCTTTGGACCTATCTATAAATAATTGAGAGTATGATCAAATTCCAAATAAAAAGACTTAAGATAGTCATTGACAAAAAAATTTGCAAATGTGAGCAATTGATTGATCAATATAATTTTTTCTACTATTCACAGAATTTTAGGGAAATAAGATCGATAGCATTGTTAGGAACAATACGGTTTCCTTGTTACAAGTAGGCACCCATAGATATAGGCTTGTATAAAGATTGCATCATTAACTACTTAAATTTAGAGGATACTACATGCTTCAGCAGCACTAATACTCAAATTACAATGCAGAGATTAACATGGCACTTGCACAAGGATAACATGAAAATTTGAGAAGTATTCCATATGTTTCATTCTTCAGATGCAAGAAATGAAAAACAGTTATTAAAACAAAATTACAACTGTAACAATACACGTAATTCATATAATTAAATTCAGTTTGACATCAGTGTATTAAATATTCACCTCAGAAAGGCGTTTACATAGGATAAACTTTACAAAACTTTTCAAATTAGACAACATTGTCATTTTATCCCAAAGCAAAATAATATTAAGACCTAGAAAAAAAGGAATCAAACTGTTTCTATATGGAATACAATCAGAAAGAACACATTAATGAACCTCAATATTATAAAATAATGTAGAATTCAAAGTATATCTAGGAGAAAATAAAATAAATTATGAACATTATGCAAACATAGAATATAGAATATTTTAAAATATACTTTTTCAGACAAGCACCAGAAATATTTTAGTTTCTGTACTACTCATTTCAACAGGTAAGTTAAAATTGTTTCTGATTAAAAAATCACAAACTCTGAAGAAATCATTATACATGTATACAAAAACTATTGAATACATTTTGACATCCAATGCAGGCAATTCACTTGGAAGAATTCTGCGGAATCCATGAATTTTTACAGTAAAATATTGGTGTTGCTGGGCACATGTGGCTTATGCCTATAATGCTAGCTACACAAGAGGCTGAGATCTGAGGATCATGGTTCCAAGGCAGCCTGGGAAGGAAAGTCTGTGGTACTCTTATCTCCAATAAACCACTAGAAAACTGGAAGTGGAGCTGAGACTCAAGTAGTAGAGCACTCACCTTGAGCTGAAGAGCACAGAAATAGCTCCCAGGCCCAGAGTTCAAGCCCCATGACAGACCAAAATAGAATATATTGCTCTTATTTGGATTGTGAAAATATTTTGTAGGGACACAAAAGATCGACTTGCATTTTTGAAATTTAAGAAACTTAACCCGACCATTAGGACATAGGTGAACAATTTGTACAGCCTTCCACAACTTCATAGAGGTAGTGATACATACTTATCCTTTTGGCAATATCAAATGCAATTTTTTCTATGTTGTTCTCCAGGCCTGGTTTTATATAATGGTTCAACAGAAGGAAATCAAGCATATATTTGCTAGCTCAATTCTCAGCAGCAAGATGTAAGGGGGACAAGTGGCCTTTAGTTGGGCATTGGTATCTGCATCATGATGAAGTAATAAAGAAGTCACTCTGGTATTATTCCACGTATATGCACTGTGCAGGGGTGTCCAGTCATCTACAGTTATTGCATGTGCCGCTTGAGACACCAACTCACTGACAATGTCTAATTGTCCACTGTACGCTTCTCGATGAAGATGGGTATACTCATCGTCATCCCTACTATTCACATGAGTGGCCTTTTGGGAAAGAAGTCTCCGCACTGTAGTAAGTCGAATATTTTTGGCAGCCCAATGAAGAAATTTGCTTGGATCCTTCTTCATTTTTTTTCTTGCAATTGTTATCATTCCTTATTTTTTCATCTTGTTCTTCATATTCCTAAGAATTGCCTAACCAGAAACTTTGAGTGCCAGTGGGAATGAGGTGTCCATGTATTTTCCTAATAGTTCACATTGGTTGAACTGGTCAGAAATATCCAGTGAATTTTCCGCAACTGTTTATTCACCATGATTTATTTTCTCTTTTTCCAATTTTACTATTCGAAATTATTCTCACTGGAGAGTAGGGAATTGATGGAGAGCAGAGGAAAGGTGTTCCTCCGTATTCAAATGTACACACTGAAAATGAGGACCAGTGATGTCTTCATGTGCAGCTTATTCTAGGAATGAGAAATTAGGAAATAACGCCTTCTATATAAATGATTTGGGAAATGGCAGAGCAAAAACTGAAATGATGCAACCAAAAATATGAAAGCAAAATAAATTAGGATAATTATGGAGCAATCATATTATCTATGAGAACCAAGAAAGGGAGAGAGAGACAGATGATGTGCAATGACCTAGCTAGCCACAAAATCCATGCCTCTGATCAATTTATAGAGCAAAATTTTATTTTATAAAAAAGATGGGAATAGAATTTATGTATTTACTTGAAATTAGTAAATACATTTATAGTAGCCTACATAATGAGACATAACTTTGACCAAATTACAGACAATAAACTAATTCCTTGATAATTCTAGCAACAGATCTGACTGAAACCAGGTGAATCACACTTTTCCTGTATAATGAAGAAATAGTAAGGTAGTAAAGCAGCTACAGAAGGCAGGGAGATTGTATCTGTGACAAAACTTTGTGGAAATTGGTATTGAGGATTCCTTACTGGTGATCCACTTGCACTGGAAGCATGATTCTGAAATATTGATTTCTGATTCTGAATTATTGATTTGATCATTATATTCTCCAAGAAGAAAAATGAGAATTGATAGTTAAGGACTACTAATACATTTTGACCTTCTCACTAAGCACTTTCAATTATTGAAATCACATGAAGACAATAGACAGGCCTACTTTTTAAATGAAAGCAAGTGTCTTTAAAAAAAAAACAACAAGGAATATATGTAGTCATGCAAAGGACTTCTATTTTACCAGTGCCTCATACATTTTTCTAATGTTGGATAACAATAAATAATGGATCTATTAGAAAGCTCTTAAGGCTCATATGTTCAATAGTGAATTCTCTTACACTATAATATGATATTTTTTGTGTATGGTCTTAAGAATAATTTACATTACTAACTTGAATTTCTGACAGGACAGTATCATCACTGTACATCTTGCTTCTATACTCTCAGTTTTAAATTACTATTTAAGTATGTGCATTTGATAGCTACAGAGGAAAAATTAGAAGCCACACTGATGTCTTCTGTCTTTAGTAGTAGTTAATCAGAAAGATGAAATCTGAGGATTGTGGTTTGAAAGCAGGCCAAGAAAAAAAAAGTCCATTAGATTCTGATTTGAAAGTAACCAGAAAAAGCTAGAAATGGAGCTATGGTACAAGCAGTAAAATGCTAGCCTTGAGAAAACTGAAACAAAAAATAAATTCTGGGACAAAGCCAGGCTCTGAGTTCAAGCCCTAGTATTAGCACCAAACGAATTAATAAGGTAATCAATTAATTAAAAATAAATTAAGTGGTCACATTTGGAAAGTCAGGTAAAATGTAACATGGGTGGTGATGGTTCATGTATTATTTTGTAATAAGGCATATTATCATTTGTCCTAATCACTAATATTTTATTTGAACTTTTTTGTACAATAAACCCTGAATTTAGCATGCATGTACATGTGTGTGTACATGTGCGAACATGTGTATACATGTATATGTGTGCGTGTGCTGTTGCAATGTTGCTTGCCAATCTGGACAGAGTGAGGCTGAAAAGAGCTAACTGTCTTGCAATGTTTTATTTATCAGTGTTCTGTCATGTCATTTCAGTGGAACCACCCTTCTGTACATATTATTTGTCTACTAAAAAAGTCATCATAATCAAAGCATTTACAGCATTAAGTTAGATAAAGAGACCGCTTTCAGCTCTTATTGTATGTGAGGTAAGAAGATACAGACATAATTAGGTAGTAAGATATTGCTGTAAGATGATTGTCAGTACAAAATTCATATTTGACCTCTTAAATTGGTTATACTTTTAATATACACTCATGGAGTGATTTGGACCGACGTGACCAAACAGGTGTTACTCTCTGGTTATTCCTGTGAAACACAAGTTGGATAAACTCTTTCCGGTTTTCTGTAGAAAATCACTTTCTTTGCAAGACCATATCTATTCGCACTAAGAGTTAATCAAACCCATATTACGTTTGAATATCCCATCTTATTGACAAAATAAGTATTGTCGATATGCTTGTTAGATATTCCTTCCAAAAACGAACAAACAAAAAGGCTGTGTCATGTCCAGATTGTGTATGCATTTGAAGGTGTTTTGTACATGCACAGGGATCTTTACCAATGGCTCTTTTGTGGGAGTAACTATGGCAACTTTAACAAATAAGGCTTTTTGAATATCTTTTCCAATATACATAACATCCCAGAGGAAGTCTTGCAATTTCTGAAAGTCCTTTGAATATTTTAGTATTATTTCAGTTCATTGACTATAGAGCTAAAATTTCTGAAATAAATATTGTTAAGATCTGAAAATGTAAGTGGGCATATAGGCTTTTTCATGCATCATTTTATGAAAACCCAGTTTTTATGAAAGTAAATGGAATAGAATAAAAGAATGTAAGTGAATTGGGTAAGCTAATTATTAGTATAACTTTGTTTTCTATTAACAGTCCATTGAATGTACATGATGCAGTTAAATTATTTCCTTTGTGTCTCTGTACTTCAGTTAGTTTTAGAATCTTTATAGTTATGAGTGAATGTTTAGTATAAATAAAGGTCTTTTTAAATGATTAGAATTAACCTTGTGTTATGTGTCCTACTCCCAAGAAAATGAGTTATTTTTAAGTGTTAAGAGTTTATCATTTTCATTATCATTATCATAGGGAATCATTATCATTATCATAGGGAATTAAAAAATGCAGTAGTATTGATGTCTTTTTAAACCAATTGTATTCACAAGTTGGAGAATCTTTAATTCATACTTAGGTCTTGGTGCTTATGATTTTTAACCTCTCATTCCTAACATTAATATGTCAGACTGCATTTTTGTGTATATGAAAGGTAAAATATTTATCTGGGGTGAAAAGTGATTTTTATATCAGTCTTTCTTTAATAACATTATAAAGTAGTACATTTCTCTCAAAATGTTGGGTATCAAAAGCAATCAAAATACTTCTAATGGTAAACAATTTAGGTGAGCTACAATATGGAAACAATTGCTCCAAAAGACCTGCAGTCTGTTTCCATCAGGAATTGGGCAGGTCATTCTTTCAGTAAGACTGTGTTAACCAGAGATGGGGTCCCCAGGCAGTGCAGTGTTGAGTGAAGGGATAAAATATGATTTATAGTATTTTGAGCTAGAAATCAAGAATGTTATAGTTTAGCAGTTCCTTTCACCAGGGAGGTATAAATTGATTATGAACTTGGAGTTTTCATATTACAGTTACTTATTTTCTTTTGTTGTTGTTGTTGGTCATGGGGCTTGACCTCTGGGCTTGGGTGTTGTCCCTGGTCTCTACCACTTGGACCACAGTGCCACTTCCAGTTTACTAGTGGTTTATTAGAGATAAGAGTCTCACAGTCTGTCCTGCCCGAGCTGGCTCTGAACCACAATCCGCAGATCTCAGCCTCCTGAGTAGCTAGTATTACAGGGGTGATCCACCGGTGTCCGGCTTAGTTACCTATTTTCTAACAAAGATAAAGTGAAATATTATTAGAGTGTGCACAATAATTTTGGGAAATTTTCCTAGAATTAGTAGACTGAGTGCTGGTATTTAGTTATAAAATAGAATGAGGTTATTTGATATGGTGGGAATGGACCGCAGCCTAACACTTACCGTGTGTACAATGTTGTACTAGTAATTCCAACTCAGAAGACTTACATATCCTCATCTTAGAATTAAAAATAGAAGTAGTTCTACTTTATGGGATTATTGTGAGGATTAAATTAGATACCAAAGGTAAAGTACTTGGAAAAACAATCATAGTTTGATATTTTCTACTTGTTATTTTATCATGTGATATATTCAAATATTTGTACTGTGATTTTTATATTGTGTCTATTTAGGATAGGCAAAGTGATGTATTGATATTCATTGCGTTGTTCACTTTTCTGTTATTATGAGGATAATACCTGCAAAGAAAATTTCTGAGAAGAAAATTATCATATTGACTCATGGGTTAAGATCAGATGTCTCCATTGTTTTTCATTATATTTTTAGTAAATAGTTGTACGAAGGGTTTTCCATTCAATGAATCAGTTTTTAAGTATGATGGATCTTTACATAAATTTCTCACATCCTTCCAAACCTCACCCCACTTTCATTTTTTCCTAGTTTCATACTATCTGCATTGAATATTATGGCTTCACTCTCTACTTCCGTAAGTCTCTTTAATCCTTCCTTTTGACTTCCCCTCACATTTTCCAAGTGATAGTTTCCTGGTATTCATTTTGTTGGATTAAAAGTTCAATTTTATAAGAAATTACACCTTTTAAATACTCCTCTGCAAATAGCATGCTTTGATTAATACTGTTGTTTAACTTGCATAAAATTCTGGCTTCCAAATACGCGTCCTTTGTGTGTCTGGCTCTGACGTCGTTTACTTAACATAATTTTAGATCTATCCATTTGTTTGCAAATGCTGTAACGGTCTTTATAATGGATGGGTGCAATCCAATTGTGTATATGTGCAACACTTTCTCCAACCATCCCTCCGCTAAAGGGCATCTGGGCTGATTCCATAAGTTCTCTATGGTGAATAGTGCAGTAGAGAACATAATTGTGAGATTGATTTTACTGTAACCTTTGGGAAGAATTCACCACTGTTTTTCTGGGAGCAACCCTCTAGCCAATTTTCCAGAATAAGCACATCCTTCATCTCCATCACAAGGTTTTTCAAGTTCTCAAAAACACTCTACCCCCTACAGGTCTGAATCAGCTAAAACCACACTGTGCCCATATTCTTGTTGTTGTTGTTGTTGTTTTCTGTCCAGACGAGGGGCCTGAACTCCGGGCCTGGGCGCTGGCCCTCAGCTTTTCTGCTCAAGGCTTGCAGTCTACCATTGGAGCCACAGCGCCACTTCCAGCTTTCTTCTTTTTGCTTATGTGGTGCTGAGGAATCAAACCCAGGGCCTCATGCATGCAAGGCAAGAGCTCTACCACTGAGCCACTTTCCTAGCCCCGATGTGCCCATATTCTTTTAATACATTTTTCATAATTTTACACATAATTTAGTGAGAATCTTATATGTACTTTCCTAATGTGGTAATGAGGGATATGACAATAGAGTAAAAGTAAGAGATATGGAATTTAATTAGCTCCTATCATATTTAAAATAATTTTCAGCTCTCATAGCATCACTTACTATTATTTTAATCTTTTATTTGATTACTTCACCTATCCCCTAAATTATAGCATGATTTAACTACAAAGGCAAAAATGTGTGGTTTGACTTTGACACTCATGTGTGAGGATGCAAAATATGGGCAAATAAAGGGATTGGAATTAATAGCCATTATCCATTTTGTTAAATGGTTTTCTCAAACTGATTCTCACAATTCATATTTCATTCAACAAGAAACGTGACTATTCCCTATGCTTTGCTCCTCATTAAACTTGTTTCCATGTTATTTTGTAATGAAGGATGATTTCATGAATCTACTGTAGATACAAAAACACATTAAAATATTTCTATATGTATGCATTGATATAAATATACACACATATATTATAAAAGTTATAATGATACATTTTAACTTCTGTAACTACAATTTACTAAATTATTAAAAACATGGACGACTCAGGCCTGGAATCCTGGTTACTCAGGAGGCTGAGATCTGACGATCTTGGTTTGAAGCCATCCTGGGCAGGAAAGTCCATGAGCCTCTTATCTCCAAACAACCAACAGAAAATCAGAATTGGAACTGTGGCTCAAAGTAGTAGAGTGATAGCCTTGAGAGAAAAGACTCAGAGATATCACCCAGGCTCTTAGTTCAAGAACTAAAATCTACCCCCAAAAAGTATTTAATTTACACCTGTGTAAGTAGAGTATTTCTTTCACCCAAATGCACATCCATGCTCATTGCAAGGTAACTCTGTTGTACCTGGAGTACCACATAATATTACCACATAAGTAGAAAGCATTGCAACATGGGTAAACTCTATCTCTCTCATGGATTTTTCTCCACTCAATATTCAAATCTTGCAATTATTCCAATTATTTAAAGTCATAGCTTTTGTTCTTTAATACCCATAATATTAGAATTTCAATTGAGTGTCTTGTGTCTTCTAAATGGATGTTCTTACCACTTTGGCATGCCCCCAGCCCTAAATTATCCTGATTAACTTTCAGATTGAATATCGCTTCCTACTTGTGTATGATCGTGGGCTCAGTCTACTTCGTGTTATTCTTCCTGGAATTTAGAATAACAGGTTCCTGGCATTGTGTACAGATCTTTCGGTCCAGTCTGAGCTTTAACCACTATCCTCACCACAGTAGGCTCCCATGTAGTCAGGATTTTCATAAGCTTATCATAGCTATTTTTTTTGAGTCCGGTCGTGGGGCCTGAACTCTGGGCCTGGGCGCTGTCCCTCAGCTCTTCAGCTCAAGGCTACCACTCTACCACTTGAGCCATAGCGCCACTTCCGGCTTTTTTCTTTTTGCTTATGTAGTGCTGAGGAATCGAACCCAGGACCTCATGCATGCAAGGCAAGCGCTCTACCACTGAGCCATCTTCCCAGCCCCTATCATAGCTATTTTTTAAAAACCTTTGAATTTCCTGCAGGTTCTTGAGTACTGAGTTAATTTGGGTTTGCTTGGGTTGTTTTGTTTCTTTTGAATGTATGTGTTGAGTTGTTCCTCATTTTTCCTTTTGTTTCTTTCACTCAAGTTCTTACCAATAGTGCTGAGAAACCAAATCTTCTTTCTCAAGATAGTCAAGGTAAAAAATATTTATTCCAAAACAATTCCAGTAACATTTAAACACCTTCAGGAATTTCGAGAAGATGGCAGAGGAGAACCTGGTGGCTAAACAAGTTCTCGCAGAGAAAGCAGTTCTAATGTTCCAGTGAACAGTCCTAGGCACACCAAGTGTGCATCACAGTACAGAGAGTTTGGCCAGAGAGGGAAAATCCAGGTAAGGAGACAGATGTGAGCATTTTCCAGCAGCCATGGCTGCAGCGGCTGTGGCGGCTGTGGTGGCGTCCATAGCCACCATACCTACAACCCAGAGATTTTGGGACAAATGTGCCAGATGCAGCAGGTGAGCAGATTTTACTCAACACCAACAAGAACTGACAAATAGCAGTTATCTTCATCCTGCAGATAGCAGAACATAGGCTACCCAGGAACCAACACTCCCTCGTAAGTACAAAACTGACATTCTCACTGCTTCTCAAAGGAAGCAGAGGAGGGAAGGCCACTCCTCCCCCCAACAGCGGAGATATCCATCTTTGATGCAGACAAAGGCCTGGCTAAGCAGCTAGCTCCAACTCAGTCCTTTGATGAAAACAAAAGAGTCATTTAGCGAGTCACAAGTACCTACCCTGACCTGCCATTCTGAACTCCACAACCAGGCAGAGAAAGCTACACCCATGAAGGAGTGGCTTTCTTCACTGGGTAAAAAGAGCCAGAGGCTGCTCCTCTCTACAGCAGCCCTGACAATCAATTGAAACTCAGTAAACATAAACCCTGAGAATGGCTCCAGGCTGGGCTCTGTGAATGTCTCAGAAGCTAGCCCCTCAGGGAAAAGCTACTGTTTTCTGAAAGGCCTCAACTTTTCCCAGAACCCAGCCTTTTCACAGCAACTCCAAACTAGAGGAAACAGCCATCTCCCTCTTTTGTGATACTCAAAGCAGATCTCCCTCCCACTGAACTAGCCTCAGAGGAAGATCACAAACTTCTGGGTAAACCAACAGAATTTTTTCTGCCTGCCCAAACAAACTGACTTAAAAAAACCAATCAAGCCACAGAAAACGAAACACCATAAGCAAAGCAGAGACTCCACCAAGAGTCTGGTTACTGACACAAGGGAGATACAGGATCTTCCCATCAACACCCCAAAAACAAAATCAAAGAAGTCTTTTTTTATATCTTTTAAAATATTTACTTTTTAATTATAAAAAATTGTTTTTATTAATCTTTTTTTCTTCCTCATATAACTCCTATTTTAGGTGTATATGTGCTTTTTTAAAAAAATCTCTACTGACCTTTAGGTATTTTTTGTTCTTTCTTTCTCATTGGTTTTACTTTTTCATCTTTTGTTCTTTTTGCATGAATTATTTGTTGTTCTGCTTATCCTCATATATACCTGTCATTGATTATAAGACCTTATCCCCCATTGTGTACATACTTAATTCATAAATGTATTCCTCAATTCAAAACTTCTTAGGATTAAATTCCTTAATAGCAGTATTATCTATTTATACCTATACAATATTTGAAGTATTTTTTAATTTATTTTTTTATTGTGAAAATACTGTACATATGGGTTAAAATTACATGGGCAAGATAATGAGAACATTTCTTATCAAGCATTGTAGCCTCCTCCTTTGTTTCCCCTTCCCATTCCTTCCCAGCCTCCCACTGCCCCCCATTTAAACCCCCCCCCACCAAAGTTGTAAAGTTCGTTTTCGACATGACAACTTGTACTTCTCATTGTTGCAACGGGTATCTTATTTAAACGACTTGTTTTTCCTCTTCCCCTCCACAAATAATTATTTTTTTATTTTTTCAGGTCTCCTTTCTATCCCTCCCCTCCTCTCATCCTATCCCCATTCATCTCTCAATGTCACTTCTTTAAATTTTCATTACTTTTAAGAGTTTCCCTTTTTAAATTTAAATATTTGTCTTTCCATTTTTTTCTTGTCTCTTCTTTTAATTTTTTTCTCTCTCTCCTTTCATTCTTTCCAATCCATTTCCCTCTTGAGAGTAGGACTTGGTTAATTTCACTCTCCTTTTACCTATCCACATCCCTCTATCCCTATTTTTCCACACCTTTCTCCCTAAACATAATAATTTCTGGTTTGTCAAATTCTTCTTTGCTATTCTTACCCCATTAATACATAGTTGTTTAATGTTGAATAGACTGTATCTCTTGAAATAGATTGTATCTGCAGATTTTGACTATGCAATTACAGGACTTTGGTTGATGCTTGCCTTAAAATGGTGTTCTAGCACAAAACTAGCATTACTTTCATCCCAAATGGGCAGAACAAACCAGAAAAACACAAGGAAAAATGGCAAGTCCGGGTATCTCAATTCCCACTCAAGATAATCAGGTGATAGAACAGATAATGAATAATCCAGAGGAGAGTTCCCAAAAAGCTCTACAAACATTACTGGTAAACATGGTGAATGAAATGATTGAAACCCTGCAAAGGACTCAGTGTGAGCATGATAGGGAGAGAGAGGAGGCAAACCAAAGATCAAAACAGGAAGCTCATGGGCTTGAGGAAGATACTAAAAGGTTGATACTGGAATTGTCTGAGCAGGTTGAGAATACTCAAAGAGAAATAAAGGAATTGCATGAGCAGGCTGAGATCAGACAAAGAGAACTACAGGAATTGCATGAACGTGAGAAATCTAATCAAAGAGTAATACAAGAATTGCAAGAGCGGGATGAGCATAGACAAAGATCAATAAAGGCATTCATGGAATCCATAAACAGGCACCTGAAAGGAGTCAGGGAGACCACAAAGAGAATGCTGAATGGAGCCCAACAGAAGCAATGGGAGTCCAAGGAAACCATCACCATTCAACTAAGTGATTTGAGAATAAACACAACACAAGTTAAGGAAGGAAAGAATTTCATACAAGATCTAAAACAAAGCTCCAACAAAGATTTTGAAGCCATAAAAACCGACCAATCAGAAGCAAAAGAAATGAAAAAAATGTAGTAGAAAGTCTTGACAGTAGGTTAGACCATGCAGAAGATTGAATCTCCGGCATTGAAGATAGCCTAGGTATTATAGAGAAAGAACATACAACTATCCAAGACAAATTCAAGAAATATGATAAATCTATTCAACACTTGGAAGACACCATCAGAAGGTCTTATCTGAGGGAAATGGGTGTAGAGGAGCACATAGAGACAGAAGTTAATGGTCTAGAAAATTTGTTTAACAGGATCCCAGCAGAAAACTTCCCAACACGCAAAAAGATAGGCATATTCAGATACAAGAAGCTTTTAGAACTCCAAATAGACCAGACAAGGACAGGACATCCCATCATCACATTATAATCCACACGGGATCAATTCAGATCAAGGAAAAGATCCTTAAAGCTGCCAAGGAGAAAAGATCAGTCACCTATAAAGGAAAACCAATTAGAATCACCTCAGATTTCTCAACAGAGACAATTAAAGCAAGAAGAGCCTGGAATAATGTATGCCATGCCCTAAAGACAAACAACTATCAACCAAGAATAGTGTACCCAGCTAAACTCTCCTTCATAACTGAAGGTAAAATAAAAATCTTCCATAGCAAAGAAAAACAAACAATATATGTCCATCAAATCAACTCTACAAAGGATTCTTAATGTCCTACACATAGAAAACCACAAGACCACAATAAAGGCCAAGAAATCACACGCAAACAGAATCCAAGAACCATAGGAAGAATCCAGTAGGAGTAGCTACCAAGAAGGAGGATAAAATGGCAGGAACATCCAAATACCTCTCAGTCTTATCTCTCAATATTAACGGATGTAACTCCCCAATAAAGCGAACGCTTTCTATGAAGCCATCATTACCCTCATACCAAAACCCTCATCAAAGAAAGAGCACTATAGACCCATTTCTTTCATGAACATAGATGCAAAGCCTCTCAACAAAATTTTGGCTAATCGATTTCAACAATTCATCCAAAAAATCATACACCACGAGCAAACAGGATTCATTTCAGCGATACAAAGCTGCTTCAATATACGCAAATCAATTAACATAATTCATCACATCAAAAAGAGCAAGGATAAGAACCACAGGGTTATCTCAATAGATGCAGAAAAAGCTTTTGACAAGATCCAACACCCCTTTATGGTGAAGGTCCTGGAAAAATTAGGAAACCATGGAACATTCCTCAATACAATAAAGGCTGTGTATGACAAGACTACAGAAAGCATTGTACTCAATGGTGAAAAACAAAGCTATTTCCTCTAAACTCAGGAATGAGACAAGGATGCCCACTCTCTCTTCTGCTCTTCAATCTAGTATTAGAATGCCTATCTACACCAATAAGACAAGATGCGAACATAAAGGGGATCCCAATAGGGTAAGAAGAAGTAAAACTCCCCCTCTTTGCAGATGACATGATCTTGTATTTAAAGAATCCACTCCCAAGTTACTCAAGGTGATACAAATCTTTGGCAAAGTAGCAGTGTATGAAATTAATCCTCAAAAATTAATGGCTTTTCTGTATGCCAACAACGAGAAAATTGTGGCTGAAATTAGGAAAGCAACTCTATTCCTAATAGCCCCACAAAAAAATGAAATACCTAGGAATTAACTTAACCAAATGAGTGAAGGACCTCTATGATGAAAACTTTAAATACCTAAAAAAGGAAATCAAAACAGACTTAGAAAGTGGCAAAAAAAACCCTAGGTTCTTAGATTGGAAAGATCAACACCATAAAAATGGCAATACTTCCCAATGCTATCTATAAATTGAATGTGATACCTATCAATATTCCAACCTCATTCTTCAAGGAAATAGAAAAGGCAATCCAAAAATATATATGGAACAATAAAAGACCACGTATAGCAAAAACGATCCTTAACAGAAAGAACAGTGCTGGATGAAAATCAATAACAAATTTCAAACTCTTCTAGAAAGCCATAGTAATCAAAACAGCTTGGTACTTGTGCCAGTGCACAAGAACAGACCTCAGGAACAATGGAATAGAATTGAAAACCCAGAAATGAACCTAAAGAACTACAGACATCTTATCTTGATAAGGCAGCTAAAAAAAATAGAATGGAAGGAAGACAGTCTCTTCAGTAAATGGTGCTGGAAAAATTGGTTAACTACTTGTAGAAAACTAAAGCTAGATCCTTATATATCACCCTGCACCAGAATCAACTCTAAATGGATCAAAGTCCTCGGAGTCAAAACAGACACTCTGAAAACTTTACAGGATGGAATAGGAGAAACCCTAGCTCTCCTTGGCAAAGGACGAAATTTTCTTAATAGAGACCCGGAAACAACAAATCATAGAAAGGTTGGACAAATGGGATTGCATGAAGTTGCAGATCTTATGCATGGCAAAGACAAAGCTAGCAAGATCAATAGAAAGCCTACGGATTGGGAGAAGATCTTCACTATCCATACAACGGACAAGGGTCTCATATCTAAAATATACTTGGAACTCCAAAAAATTAAATCCCCCAACAACATATCCTAAAAGAAACAACTGCCCAATAAATAAGTGGGCTAAAGAGAAACTTCTCTGAAGAAGAAAGAAGGATGGCCAATAGACACATGAAGAAATGCTCAACCTCCCTAGCCATAGAAAATGCAAATCAAAACAGCATTGAGATACCACCTCACCTCAGTTAGAATGGCTAAAATCAAGAACTGTAATAACAACAGATTCAGGAGGAGATGTGGATAGGGGAACCCTACTGCATTGTTGGTGGTAGTGTAAACTTGGTCAACAACTTTGGCAAGTGGTATGGAGGTTCCTCAAAAGACTCTACATAGAGCTCCCCTATGACCGAGCAATCCTACTTTTGGGCATTTACCCAAATGATCACAAAGAAGACCACGCTAAAGCTCCCAGCACAGCTATGTTTATGGCAACATTATTTACCATAGCTAAGCTTAGAACCAACCCAAATGCCCCTCAGTAGATGAATGGATCAAGTAATTGTGGTATATATACACAATGGAACTCTTTGCCTCCATCAGAAAGAATGATATTTCCCCATTGTCAGGAAAATGAAAGTCTAGGAAAAAATTATATTAAGTGAAGTAAGCCAGGCCCAAATGCACATAGGCGCCATAGTTTCCCTTATTGGTAGTAAATAGTATATGTCTGAGACAAGCAGAAAAGGTAAGATTCATTGATGTTATGTGAAATGTACCCCAACATAATTATTCAAATATTTTTTTCTTTCATGCGATTGTTTGTGATATATTTATAAGATGAATTTTTGTTGCTTTGTATGTCCCTCCCCCACGATATAACTCCTGTTTTCACTGTATTTTATGTTGGTATAATTTGTGGAGGGGAAGGGGAAAAAAATCGTTTAAGAAGGAATAGAGTTGGACCCATTGTAACAATGAGATTTACAAGATGTTATGTCGAAAAACGAACTTTAAAACTTTTGCAAGGCGGGGAATAACGGGGAGGGGCAGAAGGGGTGAGATGGCAAGGGATAGAAAGGGGAAACAAAGGAGGAGGCAACAATGCTAGATAAGAAATGTACTCATTATCTTGCCCATGTAATTGTAACTCCTCTGTATGGTATTTTCAGAATAATAAAAAAAACCCTTCATACCTATTAATGGTATATGAATTCTATGTGCTTAGAAGGGTCTTTTTATATTCACAGCCGTCTTTGGCATACACAGACAGATCATGGGTTATATGAAGATAATAAATTTCCAGATGCTTGCCAGGAGGAGTAAAACCTATAGTTACATTTTTTCCCAGAGGCTTCCCTGTTCATGAAAGAAATATGCTACTTGATGCAGGAATTCACAAAACTACATTACTAGGAAGAACTTAAACAATCATCCAACATTACAGAGTTGAGGGAGATGAATTGATCTCCTGAATAATTTACTTTTGGGTCAAATAAAAGCAGGCTGCCATGAAGAGAGTAGACTTTAGAGAAACATGATGAGTTGTATGTAAATAGTTGCTTTGCTAATTTTCTTAATTTGTGAACTAATACAGGGAAATAAAGTACAGCAAGGTAAAAAAAAATAAAGAACTCTGCATTGAAATACTCATTTGTGTGTGTACACACACGTGCATGTTCATGTGCTCATGCATGCATTCATCATTCCTGCTCTAAGCATCTGTGCCCCAGGATAGTGGTCTACCACTTGAGCCACTGCTGCACTTCTGGTTTTTTGGAGATAATCACATGTTTTTTCATGATTGGACTGGCTTTGAACAGTGGTCTACAGATATCGGCCTCCCGAGTAGCTAGCTAAGCTAATTCACCCTCTGAGTAGCTAGTTAAAATTCTGTTTGTCCTCTATGCTTCACTGCTTTTTAATCCTTTTCCTGAGGTAATCACAAGCCTGTCATCTATGTGTCTAATTGCTTTAAAAATACTGTTACTGCTTGGCACCAGGGGCTCCAATCTATACTCTTAACTACTTAGGAGGCTTGAGAACAAAAAGCAGGACAAATTTTAGGGGAGTTCCTTCCCAATCTATACCTGGGTGCATTGGATCATTTCCACCATCCTGCACTATCTAGAGACTAAAATTGGAAGGACTGCAGGATCCAGGAAACTAGACAAGTTGGTGTGCAACTCGGATGCCATTGATGCATCAGGTGCATGTCCTTGTGGAAAGGGAACCCCTATCCTAAAATTAACCACTGATATAATGCAAGCCTAGCATTATTGTTCTTGTTAGGCTGGAATTATATCAGTGGTTAATTTTAGGATAGGGGTTCCCTTTCCACAAGAACAAGTTGAAATCCTCACAATTTTCCAAAACCAAAATAAGTACATACATTAACATCCCAAAACTTAGTACAATCTGTTCTTTGCTCCAATATCGTCTTTATCTAATTATCATATGATGTGACAGAATAGCTTCTTCATTAAACTTATGATATATTTTAAAAGACCTAAAAAATTCTTTCTCACTTATTAAGTGCAAACGAATGGCATATTGCCTCATTCTTACATATTTGACTGCCACTAAAAATCCATTCAATGATTATTATAGTAATATATTCTGATTTATTACTTTATTTGTAAAAGATTTTAAACATTTTGCTTTTGTGCTGACGTTTAAGTATTTAAATAGTATCATCAAAATATATTCCTTGGTTACTTGGGGCAGTTTTTTATAAAGTTTTTAACTAATGGCTTCTAAGAATTCTTAATTGCTATATTATCTGTTTTATTTTTAATTTCAATATAATTTTATTTAAAGGTAATGTACAGAGGGGTTACTGGTACATAATTAAGGTAATGAGTACATTTCTTTTTGAAGGAATATTGTTATCTCCTCCATCGATTTTTTTGGACACTCAATTACTGATGCTTTTGCTGTTGGTATTGTTCAAATGTACTTTTGCTTTCTTTGTTCATACTTTTTTATTATAAAATTGATATAAAAAGAGCTTACAGTTACTTAAGTCAACTAAAAGGTACACTTCATTTTATTTTCTATATTTCAAATTTTGGTCTTAATTAATTATTTTCTTGTTTTTTAAGATAATTCTTTTTTCAGAGTTGTAGGATTAGTTCATTTAATTTTGCATGATTTTTACACATGTAAATTATTCACATATATGTTACTTTTAAAACATTTAACATGTGAATATTTAATATTATTTTCTTAATTATTATATGGTTGGTGAATTTACATAAATTGGTTTTATTATAGTTCTAAACATATTTTTCCAGGTAACAAATAATTACTGTGTTTTCAAGAATCACATACTATATTAAGAAAGGCTTCATTTCCTGGTCACTTTTTTGTAAATATTTGTACTTGAATTAAAAAAAAAAAGTTTGAGCTGGGCATGGTGATTTGGGTCTTCCATTTTCTACCTATGGTAGGAACTGTGAATAGGGTTTCTAATTCGGGAGAGCCTGAGAAACTATGAGACTTTATCATAAAAATATCCAGAGTGAAATGATTTGAGATATAGCCACCCATAGCGAGATATAGAGCACCTGCTTATCATATTCTAAATCTTGAGACTTAAACACCAGTAACATTAATCTTTTGTCAAAATTAAAGGATACATGTTTCAAAATGTTTATTATTTAAAACTTATTTACAAAGGTTCTCATATCTTCTATTTCTTAATTTTCCATTTACTTAATCTACAAGAATCCAAGTATATTGTGATTATTTGATTTCTACTAAATGTTTAAATAGTATGAGCAATATTATGATTTCATATGTTAATCAATTTTTAATATTTGTGATATTTCCTCTATTTAATATTATAATATCAATATTCCAAATGTGTGTATGTGGTATGTGTGTGTATGTGTGTGTGTGTGTGTGTGTGTGTGTGTGTTTATATGGTTTTTGTGTGTGTGTGCTTTGTGTGTACCTTTGTAATGCTTGGGAGATCACACCATTATTTCACATATGTTAGGTCAAGATTTTACCACTGAACTATACTGTGTAGTTATAATGTAAATAATGTTTTAAATTATGACTTTAAAATTTTCATTCCTAGTATGTTTTTTCAAAATTGTATATGATTAAATGTGATACATTTTCTATCCACGTTAGCAATTTGTATTGTTATTTCCACTGCTTTTTCACTTCCAAATTCTTGTGTTTGTTATTGATAAAGGTTTTACTTTGCTTCTTTTCTCTCTTCATTCTTTTTGCCTTTAGAGTTTAGCTATTGTTTCCTTTATTTCTTTGGAAATTAATTATCATATTGCTATTACAATTTATTTACATTGTAAGAGGTCTATATAATGCTTTAGTTTCTATTTTATTTTTCCTATCTTCTCTTACTCTCAGTCCACACTATTAGGTGGATTAAAAAGAACTTGATTAAGGACCCTTTGATTATTTTCCTCCTTCTCTTCTCTGAAGTCTTTCTGTTTTTGAAACACAATAACAATGACATACAGCTCCTAGGTGGTCCATCATTCTATCCCCTTTCACTCTTCTCTGTAGTCGTTATCATTCAACTTTATTATTCTATAGTGTTATCTAAATCTTAACTCATTCCTAAATTAATTTTAGTTGTTTGAAGCATTCTCTAAAGACGTTTTTCACTATATAATATCTGGGGTCTTGTGTTTTCACAAGGTGCAAATATGAGTGACTATCAAAAATCTAGATATCTATAGAATGTTGGTCCACCTGCTCAATAAACTTGTATGTAAATTCAAGGAATACAGGTCAATCAGAACAATCTTGTAAAATGGTGTAGCTTGAGCACTCTAACTAGATTTGAATCTTATTACCATGTTTATTAGTGAAAGAACCGACACATAGAAGAATGTAACAGATTTATCAAAAATAAATTCTTAGTTTTATTGTCAATAGATTTGAAAAGGATGCCATGACTTAATGAAATAAAAATAGAATATTAAATGGGTATATTGGCACTACTGCCTCTCTAGTTTTAAAGAATGATCTTAGACTACTACCTCAAACCTTATACAAAAATTTTTAAATGAAAAATTATTATCAAACTAAATGTGAGTTGTAAAATCTTACAAAACATACATGTAAAAATTCATGACCATGGATCAGTAACGGTTTCCAAAAATTTGACATGGAAAGCATTAGTGGCTAAAGAAAAGCAAGAATTAACTAATATCAACTGATGATCTTTCTTAATTCTATGAAAGTAGTGAAAACATATCCAACAGGTAGAGGGCACATATTTGTTAATGCTACAATGTTAATGCTACAGTGATCCTGAATCTTAAGTACTATTATATCTTCTAATTCTGTATAAATTTTTCCCGAACAGGGTATTTCTATAAAGAACATATGTAAATTAATAGTCAATAGGAGGAGCATATGAATGAAACTCCTCTTTAGTATCTAAGAAATAAGAAAAAGAAAATTCAGTAGTATGACCATAATATAAAAAGATGACACAAAATATAGTAATGCATTTGTGGAGAAATTGATATACTTCGCATAGTCGAATGATTTGTGTAATACTGCAGTCATTTTATTAAGCAATTTTTCAAGTCTTCAAAAGGTCAAAGAGAATTGTATATGTTCTAGCAATTACACTTCTATGTATGTATTAAAGAGAAGTAAAAAACTTGTATGGATCGGGAATGTAGTTCATTGACTGTGCACTTGGACAGTATGAGTGAGAACCTGAAATAATTCCTCAAAACAAATTTTGAAAAGACACCCTATAGAAGATGTATGCGCGACAAATTCTTGTAACTCAATTTTATATCTATTTTAATATCTGTTCTAAAATTTATAGCATTTCTATTTGAAGAAATCCAAGTTTGTGAAAATTAGGCTTGGAATATCTATGAGTGTACAATTCACTTCCAAAGCACTAAAATGTATAAAATGAAAGGAGATAATATATTGTATGTGAATTTCATGTCAGCAAAAAAATAAAACTATAGTTAAAATTTCTTCCTACAAAATGCAAAATACCTAATGTTTTTGGTGTTGGCTAAAAATTCTTTGTAAACTGCAGTTTCTAAAACAAAGATGTGATTTCTGTTTATTTTGAGTTTTTTTGTCTGTTTTTATACTTTATGCAGAGATAACCCAATCAAAAAATGTATGTGATAACTGGAATATCTAGGAATTATACATCACTTATACGTAATTGATAACCTTTTCTGGAAGAAACTTTTAGCAAATGATAGAAAACACAAATCTATGCATCTGCATTTTTTGATAGCCATAAGTTACTTGCTCAATCCAATTGCTTTTCTCTACTTTGCTAGAAAAAAAGTATTCTCAGGATAAGAGCCAATAACGTGAAAAGAAATAAAACATGCAGTCATCTTGATTTATTTGTGACAAAAACAAATGAAATAAAACAATTCCACTTAAGCGACTCCATTATTAGTATCTATGAAGATGATCCTGAATGCCAACATCCATTGAATTTTTGAAATTTTAATTTCTACGAACATATGAAAATTAGAATAAGAAAACAAATATAGTTTTAGAGAAAACCAGCCTTGGAATAATTTTCCTAATTGTTTTGAAATTACAAAAGAATACCATTAAAATTATCCTTTCCTATGGAAATCATTTAAAAATGTTTATCACTTATTATAATTCAAATACCAAGCAAGAGTAATTTTACAGAATAATTACAAATATTTTATTACTAATGTAAAATAGAATAAAAGACAGTCCCAATATATTATCATTATTCTTAATTTTAATCATTTCCTAAATATCTTAAACAATCTAAATAGTCATGTCTTTAACATAGACGTAAATATTCTATACTTTTTACCTAACATTTTCCATGGGCATGTATTCATGTTTCTAAGAAATGTTTACAGCAGGTAAAAGATGCTTCTGTGAAATTAATGTGATATATTTTGTTGTTTTTCTAGATGTTGTTTGCAAGGTTATGCATTGTCCCTAAGCCATTTTGTGTTCAAAACCAGCACTCTACAACTTGAGATATAGAGCTAATTCCTGGTTTTAGTGGTTAATTGGAGAATCTAACAAGTACTTTTCTGTCTGGGCTAGTTTCAAAAACAATTCTAAGACCTCATTACCCAGAATAGCTCGAATTATAGGTGTGAGTCACTGGCACTTGGTTTAATGTATTTTTTAATTTTAATTATGTTTCAAGATTTTTGTTTCATTATAATGTATATCGTTCTACACATAAATTTAGATATATGTATATATTTCTGATGACAATCTTTAAAATGTATGTCTTTCTACACATAATATATATATATACAAATACATTTCTGAAGACAGACTCTTTCTAAAACTTCTTATGCTACTATTTTTTTACCTTTTTATTTCAAAGATATACAGTATGTTTTTCCAAAAGTTTCCTAGCATAAAATATCTAATATTTCAATAGAATATAGCGTTTATTACTTTTAAGGGAATTTTAGATATACACATGATATTGTAGTATATTACTTGAAATAATTCTGTTCAAACTCTTAAATATTTGTGTGTAGTGGTGAGGAGAGAGGAAGTTAATTCATACCTGTTAGGAAATTGCAATACCTCAAAAATCTATTCTATAATATGTTATAAGCACATAGCCAAGCTACCTGTTATAGTTTAGTTTTTTTGTTTCTTTGTTCAAAATTTTAATATGGATGCATGCACAGTGGTAACATTAAAATTATTAATCAAAAGACAAAATGAATAATCGCAAAATCATAGATGCATATCAGAGTTTCAATAGTTACCACTTATGATTCTAATAAAAATTTTGATGAGGATAATGATGATCACAGAGTACCCTGATAATGACAATATTGTGATTGAAAAGGAAAAAACTTTACAAATTTTTGAAGCTATATTTCCCATATTAAATATATAGTAAAAAATAGCGTTGCATTACATACAATAAGAATAACAAGAAGAGAGTTTCAATATCAAGAAATACTATCACATAAATGGGTAGAGACAGTAAAAACCCTAATGTTATTCCTGAAGTCTCTCTAATGTATACACGCTTTTCTTGGTGGTATTATTTTCTTATAAATAAAATTATTTATTTCCACATTTTGATGGACTAAGGTATAGTTTTCTGCTTAGTGTGATTAGTTCAAAAACATTCTCCTATAGATACTATTCAATAACCAATGTTTCCAATGATATATTAAGGGTATGTTCTTCAATACATCTGAAAAAACATGACACTATTTATTTTTACATAGTACCACTTACATATCTGTAGTTACCTTAAAATGACATAGACCTTAGAGCCAGGAGGTAAAATTTATTTTTATTTCTGCAGGAAACAATTTGTGACTTTATACCAACAAACTGAATTTGAGTCTTTCCTTATTTGTAAGGTAAGGTGGAAAATGTAAGGACTCTTCACTTTTCTTTTTTCCTGCTCTAGAAGTCAACCCATATATTCATTATTTCTGGTAGATTACATCCATTTATAGATGAGAAATGTAAGGCCAACAGTCAATGTAGTGAGTAAATAATGATACTAGAATTTGTGTCTGAGTTCTTCACTCTGTGTGCTTACAGAGAGAGTAATTTGGTGATGGAGGGGACCAATATGAAAAGACTATGGGGAAAAAGCATACTTTGGATATGGTTGTTTTAGGCATAGGTGACAGTGTTGAGTAAATGAAACAGGCTGGTGTCAGGGGCATAAAAAGTAGTATATAGAAATCATTTGAGTGGGGGCTGGGAAGGTGGCTCAGTAGTAAAGCGCTTGCCTTGCATGCATGAGGCCCTGGATTCGATTTCTCAGCACCACATAAGCAGAGAAAAAAGCCAGAAGTGGTGCTGTGGCTCAAGTGGTAAGAGTGCTAGTCTTGAGCTGAAGAACTTAGGGACAGCGCCCAGGCCCAGAGGTCAGGCCCCACGAATGCACCCAGCCAAAAAATAGAAATCATTTCAGTGACAGAAACTGAGAAAATCTGTATCATTCATCTTATCTAATGGGAGGGACTAGAAGGGTAAGAAGAAATCTAATGTGCTTCCACACGTTTGGCTGGCAACTCTGTTAGTGATACTCTTAGTTATAAGGACCACAGGTGGAAATGATGGATTTAAGGGAAAAAAATCTGATAGTTCTAAAGTTTAGTTGCAAAGATGGGTCTGTTTAGACATCATCAAAATATCCACGACCATGAATATGAAAAAGAATAATAAAATTGGGGGCATTATTGAAAGGAAAAGGAAAAGGAAAGTTCTGACACAGGTGTGAGCAATGTGGGCAACACTGTAGACAAGATTGGAAGAAAGAGATAAATAAGGAAATAAAAAAGTAACAAACACAGATTTACAAAAGTAAAGGAAGGAATTTGCAAGAAGATATAGAAAGAAATATGCTGTTTGGATTTGAAAAGTAAAAGGACATAGACAAGTTCAATAAGATCATTGTTTTGGTGAAAGTCATATTGATAAAATTTTGGGATATGAATATGAAGCCATAAAATTCTGGATCCATAAATTCAACAGATCCTGTTGATTTTAAATGTTTAGAACCAATGCTTTTATCCTGAACTTAGAAAAATTATACAGATATAACTGTCATGAACTTTACTCATAGGTATTGTGTGAACATTTTTGAAGACTTTGTTTATTCAGGAGATTGTAGATTGAACTACAGCACAGACAAGCCTAATTTGTCCTACAGTTCCAATGTGTGGCCCATGTATCCACATCAGTTTTGGATTTTATTGAAATATTTTTAGATATGTTTGGATGTCTTATCAGCCTATTCGTTATAAATGTAAGCCAAGTAACACTAAGTATTAGGTTGAACAAACAGCATTACTAATGTGACTGAAGACTCCTCGAATTGATTCTTCTTTAGAATAGAAAATGCCTCAATAGTCATTGACACATCATAACTGCCATATGCTCCATTTAACTCTAGTTCTTGTTAGGAATATCTCCATGGTGAAATAACCCTGTCAATCATCCTGCCACAAATTCTTATATGTAGGGAATGCTTTTATAAACTTCAAGCTTTTATTGAATTGGAGAGTTCAGACTTTACCCTCACCAGTACGACTGAATGCCTAAAAAGGTAAGACATTTTGCTGTAATGCCTTCCTTTCATTTTCTCATACCCATTGGCAAGTAGGGAAGGATTCACCTACAATGCTGACTTGTACTAACACAACATCTTGGATCTAGTGTTAATTCGGATACTTACTAATTAGCTTTAGATTTTGTGGCTATTTATATTTCTCATGGGAAACATAATGAGCCCCATGGAAATTGACCTAAGGAGATTTTCAATTCTAATATCAGTTTTTCTCAAAATGCTTTAAATTCTACATTCTCTAATGTGGGCATAGGGTTACACTGTGGAACTTTTCTCCTCAAAGAGTGAGTACTACCCTATTGCTTAATATGGACAAAGTACTTTCATACATAGACTGGTCTTGTGCAAACAAGAAGTGGTAGTTGAACAATGTTCTTAGCAGTTTGTATAGATGAAATGGAAAGAGAGCAACTACGAACTCAAAAGGAATGTGCAAAAAAGCGAAAGGCACAAAATAGAATGTGCCAAGGAAATGCTGAATTATAATTTCAAATTATGTGCTCAGGTGTGAGGGTGTGTTCAAAGTACAGCTTAAGAAAATGTAGTTGGGTATCTTGGGGAAAAACTGCTTTAAAATCTTCGGGGATAATTGTACAAGTAGAAGCCCCTAACTCTGACTCTAATCAGCCACATCATCATCAACTTAGGGACTATTTTCCAAGTGCAAAGTGAGAAAAAGAGGGCTCATCACAGTTAGTGTTCAGGTTGAAGTAATGGAAATAACATAATTTTTCTTATAAGACTTCACTTATTTTGGTGGGTTAAAGTAGGAAAAACCCAAGTAAATTTTTTGCATGTACCTAAATTAAGTGGGACATAGTATATTACTCTCTTTTTAAATGGGAAGCTGTAGATTACGTCTTTTTATACTCTAACTTGGGAAAATGATCTACTCTCAGTCGTTTTCTTTCCCCTCCCCATCTTTTGCCCTAACAATTACATAATTTTTATTTCAAGAGACATACTTGAGCTTGCATTTCTAAATCCTTCAAAATTATCTGAACTAATTCATACTTCTGGAAGCCTCCTCTATCTTTCTCAAGGGAATATTTTGTCACTACCATTTTAACCCATATGATATTGGATATCTTCCTGCATAATTCAGTGCAAGATATACATTAGACTCATCCAGATATCTCAACACTTGTACCACCATGAAATCCTATCTTCATAAAAATCATGATTTTAGAATATCTGAGGAGGTGGCATCAGTCATTTTTGAATGACCCTAAGTGATACTTACATGCAATCATGTTTTAAATCAATATGCCTCTCAGGAGATGAACGAATTGATAAAATGTGGTAAATATATCATATGGAAATGGAAAAATCCTACTAAGTAAAATAAACAAGACACAAAGAAAGAGATTCCATGGTTTCCCTAATTTGCACCAAGTAGGAAATATCAAGGATAATCCTAGCAGATGAGGAGAATGGCTTAGTAGCTATGTATAAGATGATGATGAACAAAATGAACTCCTACATATGGAAAAAAAGGTTTTCTTCGTGGTTGTTGTTTTTAATGTACTCTGTGATTCTTTTTTCTTTTGTGTTTTCCCCTATGGTTTGTCCCCTGCTGTATTTGATTTCAGTATCATGTGTTATTGTATATATATTTATCTTAATTAGGGAAGGGAAGAGGAACAACAACATGGTGTGACAAAGGACAAAGTATAAACCAATGTAATAGCAATGCTCACAAGACAACATAATGGAAATTTACATTACAACTTGTGAAGGGTATTGGGGTGAAGGAAAACTGTTAGAAAAGTGAGGTAGTGGATAAAAAGTCCTACATGTTATGTATTCACCATCTTACAATTACGGCAACCTCTTCTATATATCACCATGACAATAAAATTAAATTAAAAAATAACTTACATAAAATATAATTTCACTGTATTGGTACAGTAAATACCATTCTATTCCCCCTTTCTTTATCAGAGGGTCATCAACTTGAATGTTATCAAACTATACAATATCTTCACAATATATTTGCCTTTATGTTGAAAAAACCATTACCTCACACTAAAGCAGAAAAGTTTAATTCTACGGAAACTCCTAACTTTTAAAACTGAATAATTGTTACGACGACAGAATATACGTATTCTTCAAAATTCAGATGACTACTAACTAATCATTTTCAAATTCTGATCATGCCATGCCAGAGACATTTAAAACAGTATCTGTTTGCATTTTAATTAATTCTGCAATAGATGAAATTTCCAATGTGATGTTACATATGTAAAAGTGAATAGAAAAAATAGCCACATTCTGGTAGAAGATAAAACTATGACCTATCTATAATAATTAATTCCTGAAGAGTAAACATTTGTTCATCAGAATATGCTATTGTTTCTATGACAATCAATCCCAAGTTTTTATCCTAGCCCAACAGTTTGCAACTTGTAAGGCGCACCTTAAAATTGCCTAAATTCACATCATGACTAGCTTATCACTATTGTGAAAAAAATACTACACTTCTGCTGTGATGCCCTCCCAATTGTGCAAAGAACACTACACTAAACTTTTCTGCATGATTTTCCCTCCAGTGGTATTCTTGAGATCAGAACACTTGCAAATAGTATTTATATTATTATTTTATATTAATTTTATTATGTATTATTTTTATCTATCATAGATATTCAGGAGATCAGAATATCTGAATACTAAGATCTGAAGATTATGGATCAAACCCACCTAGGTAGCAAGTTTCCTTAGATTCTTATTTCCAATAAACTCATAAGGAATAGCCAGACACAAGTGGCACTGAAGTTCAAGTGGTAGAGCAGTAGCCATGAGCAAAAACAGGCTCAGGGACAGTGCCCAGACCTAGAGGTCAAGCCCTAGCATAAACTAAACAACAAAAACAAAATATAAACAAGCATTAAACCTAGCTTTTTTCCCTCATTGTATGAGTAATTAAGAGGTACTTAAGGAAATTTCTTCCTGTGTTATGTATAGGTAGAAGAAAAAAGATGTCATACAATTACTCTCTTCATACAATGTTACACCAAAGCCTCAAAAAATTGCTCTTTTTCTAAATTTATATATTAATAGCATCCATTTGTTGGCAACTTTGTCTAGATTATTCAGATTATCATGTTATACATGAACTGTTGGAATTATGTATTAACTAATTTCTAATTATATCTCACTTGAAAGAATATTCTAGGTAATTAGAATGCCAGAATCATTTGTGAATTTCTAAATTAAATCTTCTACTTGAAAACATTTTTGTAGTATCCTAGAGAATATGAAATTACAAACAAAAAGCATTTATTTCAAATCTAAATTCTAATTTAGGCAGGTCTCCAAAGTCCTACATTAGATGAACTTTGCTATTTCTCCAGGCTTAAGCTTTTGTAATCCTTCATCATTTCTTTAGAATCCAACAGAATGGTGCTTACTTTCTCAAATCTTTGATTGGGAATCATGAGCTATTTTGCATCTAGCAATGTTCTGTAATGAAGAGAGCATGTAAAACAGAAGTGAGGATGATATATGAGTTGCATTTCACTAGGAAACTTGACTTATCAAAACATAGTGAAAAAATTAGCCGAAACTTCCAACTGGGTATTCCTTTCTTGTTGTTTGGCTTGTTTTATTGAGACAAATTATACTACCTGGTCCAGGGAAGGTATCTCTATGTAATTCCACTCTCTAATCTCCTATCTTAGTCTGAGTGCTAGAATTCCAGGCTTGTATCACATTGCCCTGCCATAGTTTGTTGGTTTATTTAATCTAGAAACAGGCTAGCAATTCTGAACTTCTCCGATGATCTTATCCACTACACTGACTGCTTTGACTGTTTATGTACAATTTTCAAAGATGTTCTAACATTTGACACAGGATATGAACATTTTCAGAGGCACCTACAGGGTTCTCTGATTCATTCCTCCATGGATCTGATCCCTTTAATAATGATTACTTGACTTTCTTAATATCTCTGGTCCCTGTCTTTGTAATATTCTCAAGCTTTTTGGGGGAAAGTTCACTTGAGGACTTTCTAATATTTAAAATTATCACTTGTCTTAGTCTTACTCGGGACATATTTACTGTTATTTTCCAACTTTTTCTACACATTCTGAGAGTTGTTTCATATGTGTGTTTACACATATAAGTGCCTCTGTGTATGTGCATGCTTGCGTGTATGTACGCCAAAACCTCAAGCTCTTATTCAGCAGTCTTGCTCCTACCTAGTATTCCATCACTTCAGCCATTCTTACAATGCAGGTTTAGGCTGGTTAATTATAGGTATTGTGGCAAATACTTTTTTTTCCCAGGCTGGATGCAAACTGAACTTCCCAGAATCCTTTACATTCTTAGGTTTTATCTTTCCAGGAGTATCATTTTTTAAACTTGAAACAGTTTTGTGAGTGTAAAGTGTAACCTGTAGCCCAGATTTTTAACTTAAGAATTCATATAAAGATAGATGACCATACACATTACATACATTGAGTGTACACTGCTAGATATGTGATCTTAAGCCGGATGACAGTGGCTCACGCCTATAATCCTAGCTACTCAGGAGGCTGAGATCTGAGGATTGCAATTCAAATCAAGCACAAGTAGGAATGTTTCTAGCACTTATCTCCAATTAACCACCAGAAAACTGGAAGTGGCACTGTGGATCAAGCGGTAGACTGCTAGCCTTAAGGTGAAGAGTAGAGGAAGTGTGCCCAGGCCCAGACTTCAAGCCCCACAAATACCAAAGAAAAAGAAAAGTAAAGAAATAAAAGATATGTGAACTTAGCCACCAGTTCATTGCTAGTATAATTCCTGCTCTCTCCACATGGCTTTCTTTTTCCAGTTAAGTCCATGCTCTTATATATGACTTGCTTTGAAACTAGAATTATTCTTCCTTTCTAGTTTTTACAAATTTGCATGATTATTTGCCATGATTTAAAGATAGAAGAAGAAACAGAGTGGCCTCATCCTTCATGTTCCAATGAGTAGTAATGCTTTCTCTACATCACTCCCATAGATATACATACTAGCCTTGGCTTTATTGTTTCAAATTTGTCTTATTTGCAGAGTCTTCTATACTGTATTGAACAACCATACTTAAACACAGAACTTCTTTTTCTCCTATTATTCATATTGTTTCTCCTACTGTTAACTTATGTACACTTGTGAAAAAATGTACAACACACACACATATTTCTGAGAACCTTCTTCTCACTTAAAATTGGTCTTAATTTATAGAGCACTTAGGAAATTTGAACTTAATGTACTCCAGGATAATGGTTTTTCATGTTTTTTATTGTAAAAATGTTGTTCAGAAGGGTTAGAATTATATATGTAAGTTAATTAGTACATAATCTATCAAGAATTTTTACCTCTTCTTTTGTTTTTCCCGTCTTCCCTTTCCTCCTCGCCGCCCCAAATCCCCCTTCCCCTCCCCAAGTTATAAAGTTCATTTTCTACATAGTGTCTTGTAGAACTCATTGTTACAATGGGTCATACTGTACCCTTGTTTCAGCATTTTATTATTTCCCTTCCCCCCCACACACATTAGAAAAAGGCATATGCAAGATGCAGATCACCGACATCAAATACAGTAAAAACAGGGGTTATACCATGGTGGTAGAAAATAGAAGAGAAAAAAAATCACATAGTACCTGTTAGGTAACAATAAAGAAAAATCAAGTTGTGTCCTATCTTGGAGTCCATTTCACTTAACATCATTTTATATGGCTATATGTACATGTACAATGTTTTATAAGTGATTTAAATTCCGTATTTTCTCATGACTAAGTTGTTTCTGAAGCACTTTATCTCATGTACAAAGATGTACTTGTGCTATTTCAATGAAGCCACAAAACGTTCATTTTACCTGGAGCAGCACCATAGATTGTTACTTGAAGTAACTGGAAGGAACTGTTACTGGAAGTGGAAACTGATTCCAAGAGAGGAATTGAACATAGAGCAATGACAAGTTCAACTTAATTTGTGTGCTCGCTTTACTGTACAAGAAAAGAATTCAAAGCTTGAAGGAAACTCTGTCCCTGACTTTTTCGAGTGTGTTTTTTACTCACATAAAACTTGTCTGTAAATTTCTAGTTGAGAGTATTACAAAAGGAAACAATATGTCATTTGAAGGCCAACATAGTAAAAAGGAAATAACGTTGTTTTAAAAGTGTTCTGCTGCAAAGAAACAAAGACATGTAGGTTTAAAGGTAACTTGTGCCTAGATATTTCACTCCTGACATGATTGTCTTGTTGCAGGAGTCAGTTATCCATTACTTTAATCTGGTCCTGAGTTCACCATAGCAATAAGGATTCCAAAAAGCAGGATCCAGTGAGTATGATCAGCAAAAGGAGCCTCTTTTCAAACCAGTGCTTTAAGGATGGTCCAAAATAAATATGTGGACGTTTTTTGCTTGCTTGTTTGTTTAGTTTGTGCTGGTTCTGGGGCTTGAACTCAGAGTCTGGACCCTGTCCCTGAACAGTTGTCCTTCCTGCCCTCCTGCCACCATAGCTAGTACACTACTGCTTGAGCCAAAACTCCACTTCTGGCTTTTTTGGTGTTTAATTAAAGATAAGAGTTTGACAGACTCTTCTGTCTGTTGGCTTTGAGACTGTAATAAATCCAAGTGAGATCAACTGTATGGATTTCTCTTTTGAACCAAGACATGTTAGATGAAGTTTATTATAAAGCTAGTATTCGACAAATTTTTAAAAGAAGAGATATGTTCAGCAAAGAAACCATAACTTAACTCAGCAAAAGTAGGTGCACTGAATTATTTTGGAATTATGTTCTCTGCTTGGGAAGATTAGTATTGACTTCGTCGTGCCTTTTGAGGAACTTTTTCTGTTGGTCATGGGGCTTGAACTCTGATCCTGGGCACTGTCCCTCAGCATTTCAGCTCAAGTTGAGGGCTCTACCACTTTAGTTACAGCACCACTTCCAGATTTCTGGTGGTAATTGAAGATAAGATTCTCATGGATTTTCCTGACCAGGCTGGCTTTGAACCACAATCCTCTGGTTTCAACCTCCTGAGTAGCTAGTATTACAAGTGTGAGTCACCAGCACCCAGCTCATATTTGCATTTATGTACACTTAATGACACTATGTTGACAAAGAATGGAAATTTGAATCAAATGGTGTGACATTGCAGCTTTTCAATAAAATGAAGGTAGCAAAAAATATGTCCTCTTTTTCCATGTTCTTACATTAATGACTCATGACCTATGGGACTCTTACATTAGCATCCTCTGTTGTCTGCATATGTGGACTTAGTATGAGAAATTGTTCATAGAGAAATAGAGAAAGACAGATTTGTAGAAAGCAAAGGAGATCAAGTATGAAAGAGCAGCATAGAAGTATATACAACTTATCACACAGAGATTACGAACTAGCCTAAGTTATTTGATTATTTATAATCAAAAATGGTTCTCTAGAACAGTTTATGGTACAACTTAGTTATTATTATCATTTATTCCTTCCATCTGGAGTTATTCCTTCTGTCAAAACTATCAATTAACCTCTGCCTTTTTGGTGCCATAACTTACCAAAAAGATTTTCAAATCTCACTTATACTACCCTTCTGATTGTGATTAGCAGTGGCCACTCAAGAGCCTGGAATCTTTAAATTTCCAGGATTAATCTTCACTGATATCTAAGCACATTCTTGGTATTAATTGCCATGACCTATTAACAAAACGTTTTTTTTTGTTCAACACAGTATTCTAATATAGGTAAAGTACATGAATTAAGGACTATTGATAGGTATCAGTTGGAAGGAGCAATTATATATTCCAAGTATGGGTTCTTTATTTTGCATTTCCTAGCTAACTGACTCTTTTGACAGTCCTGGGGCTTGAACTCAGGGCCAGGGATCTGTTCTTGAGCTTCTTTTTTTTTTTTATCGAGGCTAGCATTATACCACTTGAGGCAAAACACCACTTCCAGTGTTTCTTTTTCTGTTTATGTGGTTTCATGCATGCTAAGCAATAACTGTTCCATGAAACCACATTCCCAGAGCCCTAAATGACTTTCTTTTTTTATATTCATAAGTTTTTTGTGTGAAAATACAGTACAGAGAGGTTATAATTACATGAGCAAGGTAATGAGTACATTTCTTATCAAACATTTTTGCCTCCTCCTTTGTTTCCCCTTACCATCCCTGCCCTCTGATTCCCCCCCAACCACCGCCAAAGTTGTAAAGTTGTTTTTTCGACATAATGTCTTGTTGCAATAAGAATTTCTTAAGATGACATTACTTTTTCATTCGGTTAATATGTATTACAATTTTGGCCAAGTGGTAGAAAAGGAAGTGAAAAACAATACTAAGTCCAGTAAGGCTGACATTCCGATCACATCACTAAGGAAGTAGTGTTAAGACCTGCTGGACTCTTAGGGCTGTTGTATGTGATATTATTATGTAAAACACTATTAACTGTCATCCCAGACATCCATAACATTCTGCTTCCACTTTCCAGGTCAAGAACCAAATATGTACGCCTTTTTATTGATTGGGTGTGTTTCTTAGGAAGGAAGAAGGAGGATGAAGTAAGTGATGGTGGAAAAATATGTATATTGGCTCCCTGTCCACATTTTTGCATTTTTAAAAAGTGCTACTGATGAACTCCCACTTACATCTAATTGACTTGCTGTTTGCACAAGATGCAGATAAATAAAGACATTTATTCTGGTGGATAGTCACATATATTAACAAAATCCATTTCTGGAAAAATAAGATACTAGGTAAGAAATTACAAATTTTTGTCTATAAAATGGTTTCTTTTTTTTGGAGAACAAAAGGTAGTATTGAAGTGTTTACTCCAACTTTCTTTGAAATTTTATGCTGTTTCAGTATCAAAATGTTCTCTAATTTCTGTAACATCCAAACATAAAAGACATGATTTGAAGATATCAGTCGTTTTAGAAAATAAGGAACGTAATAGCATCCTTCCTGCAGAGACATGTGATGGCAAGTATGATTGATTGTATTATGGTTCTCTTTTTTTCCCTCTTTATCTCAAGTGTTGCATATCTTGGCATATTACTCTATGTCCTGAATCAGCTTCCTGTAGGTGAGATTTACCTCTACTCTGCAGTGTCAAGATGGGTCATGTGACTTACTTCAGCTTACAAAAGTGAACCAGAAGTGGTGAAAGGCTATTTCTAGGGGAAGATTTCTATCTCATTATCTGTGTCTTTTTCTCCTTAGCTATAAAAATAGCATATTTACAGAGGGAGTCTTCTTTCAACTTATGTGTTGGAAGAGTGTAGCATGTGAAATTGAGGCAAAACTCAAACACAGCCTCATACATATAACACAGGCAGAACTAAGCTAATATTAGAATATATTAAGATGCTAGTTTCTTACCATTCTTTTATATATATATATATATATATATATATATATATATATATATATATATATATATATATATATATATATATATATATATATATATATATATATATATATATATATATATATATATATATATATATATATAATAGCTGGCTATAGCACACCAGAATTCAACAAATCCTAAACAAGAACTAAACAAATTGATAACATTTCCTATTAGACCTGCTGGGACCAGGCAAGGTTGGCACTCCACGTGGCTGGGAAAGGCCTGGGAAAGAGCGAGAGCTGGGAAAGAGAGGAAAGAGAGAGGAAAAAGAGATAAAATAGCAGAGAGAGAGCGTGTCTGGGAAAAGTGGGAAAGAGAGAGAACTAGGAAAGAGAAGGGAGCTAGAACAAAGAGAGGAAAGAGCTAGAAAAGAGCAGAGAGAGCAGAGAGAGCTAGAAAAGAGCAGAAAGAGCAGAGGTTGTGCAGAGAGAGAGCAGAGAGCACAGAGAGCTAGAAAAGAGCAGAGAGAGGGCGTCTGGGCCTGAACTGTGGAGAAAGGTATGGCCACATCAAATTCAGATGTGACCTCTTCCAGGTGTCCAAGTTGCCTAGGTAACGCAGGTACTACATAGAGCATTCCAGGAGGCACCAGGCCATTTTGGTACTCAGTGCGGTGGGGAAAGGCCTGGGAAAGAGAGCTGGGAGAGCTGGGAAAGAGAGAGAGCTGGGAAAGAGAGAGAGAAGAGCTAGAAAATAACAGAGAGAGAGCAGAGAGAGAGCAGAGAGCAGAAAGAGCTAGAAAAGAGCATAGAGAGCAGAGAAAGCTAGAGCAGAGAGACAGCAGAAAGAGCTAGAAAAGAGCAGAGAGCGATATTACAATTTTTTTTATAAATAAGCATTCTCCATGTGATCACTTTGTGGGGTTATCTATTTCTATAGATGTGTTTAATCACACTAGAGCACTGGATCTAATATCCACAATCATTATCCAGATCTTGTGATTGAGATGAGGAAGTAAAAAATATCTAGATTTCTCCTTTTCTTTTCCTCTTCTCCTTTTTCTATTGTGGATTCTCATCTTTTCTCCAAATTCTCCTATTAATTAAGGAAGAATGACACATTGTGGATATGAAGCAAAAGGCTTCAAAACCAGAATTTTATTCTTTCAGAAATAGATGAAGTAAATCAGAGTGGCTCAAGGAAGAATAAAAACATGATTTTTTTTTCCCTTTCTGGATTTCACCATAGACTCTGAACATGACTCTAAATAGCTAGTGAACCATTTGCCTTGGCTAACTTTTTAAAAACATAGTTTTTTTAAAAAAAGATAACTAAAAAAAATTAAAAATAATTTTAAAATAAATAGTAATTTGTTGTTTGCTTTTGGGAGGCATGAAATAAGACTGCATTAACATTGTGTGAGTTGAGAGGTTTAATTTTATCAGAATCCAAACATAATGAAAATTAGATGATTTTAAGATAAATAGCCTGTAGATACATTTTTACCTTGACATACCCACAGAGACATATTTTTTTCTTCTTTTCCTCTCCATGATGATTCAACTTCAATAAGCAGTTAATGTAATTCAAATGGATGTGTTTCTTCCCGAAATAGAATAGACCCAAAAAAGTTAGAAAAAGAGAACCAGTATTGGGTAATGCATTTTTAAAAATAGCAGTCAAATAAATATTAACCATAATTCCAAAATAATAACAATCAAATGCTCTTGAAAAGAGAAGATTGTAAGCAGAATATACAAAAAGTGATAGTTCCACAACTACTTCAGGAGCTGCTCTCTGGCATTTAGGATTTCTAGTACATGACAAGGTTTTAATCATGATTAGTTGCTTTCAGGGACTAATTTTTTTCTAGTTATATTTCATTGAAGAAATATGTTGTTCAAAATTAATGAAAGGATAACAGTTTATAGTAGAAAGAATGCTATACACTCATTTTACATAGCAAAATACCTTTCCATAATATCTGTCTTCCCCAAATAACTAATCCCTCAAATGTACATTTGCATTATATGTATATAAGTTTGTAAAATAATCACCTCTCATAATCCAATGAACACAAATATGAAGAATTATCAGATAGGGGAAATATATTCAAATGGGTACTTTAAAGTCCCAGGTGTAGTTCGAAAGGACATGATGAGGTTTCAACCATCAGAGACATGTAAAGATGCTACATTAGAAAATAAAGAAAACAACAACAACCCAGATTCTGAATTTCTGGAAAGCAGAACAGCAAGTCAATGCTTTTTCCACTAGAATCATTTGAAAAATATTTTAGCTCTCTAGGTGGCTCGATTTTAATCTAGTGAGACTTCTTTTAAATTTCTGTCCTTTAGAACTGCAAAATGATAAATACGGATTATTCAAGCCAACTAACGTGTAGAAATATTTTACAGCAGATTTAGATTAGTAAACTAATTCAACTACAGCCTTTTCCTGATGCAACTACAGGGACACCACATTTCTTAGTTTTTGAGAATATGAGAAAATGTTGCCACTGGCTTTGTACACATGTATGATGTGAATACTACTTACGGGCCTTACATAAAGAAAACTTGAAATTCTAAATAATATTTAAATAAGAGATTTCCTATCTTTATTTTCACATTTGGGGATCACTAAATACCAAAATTATGTAGAAGGCTAGGGTAAGAATATGGAAATGAAATCTGTCTCCTAACATTATAAAGATAATTTATGTCATTTTGAGTTACAGTTTTTAAAGTAATAAAAAAATAAGGTAAAACAGATACAAAAACTCAATTTTCTATCCCTCCTAACTTTCCAACAGCAATTAGAGAATCCAGTAAATGTACAGCCATCCCAGGATGGTATAGGATGGTATAGGATCACTAGATGGTCAAAAAGAAGATAACAAAAATGATTCCCCTGGAACAATTTGAAACAAAATCTACATCTACAGATTGTGATATAGCTAGAAAATAGTTTCCACTATTCTAAGTCTTTGATATTTTAGGTTTGTATGCACAGCATCTTTCCACTCTTAAGAAATGACCCTTTATTAACACTCAAGTGTTAGCAGCTTATAACCCAGAAACAAACAATACTTCTAAATGTAAAGAAGAATGATATTAAGAGTAATCAAGGCTACTTCCATAGTTATAGCTGATGAATAATAATGATATTGGGGAATAGTCAAATAATCTTGAACTTTTTCATAACTTTACTCTTCTCCAACACAAGAAGTCCTAATCAAAATATGATAAACATTAATAGAGGGTTTTTATATTTTTATTGTTCACTCCAAAGCAAATACACTTTCCTCTTTGCAAGAATGACTTTGAAAGAGTCAGACCCTCAAAACTATTTTATAGACAAAAGTTTACTGCTTTGACTTAGGTGTTTTCCTGCCTTTGGGTGTTGTTCTCTATTATTTTGGCAACTGCATAGAAAAACAAGATAAATCCATTATGCTTGTGTTGAATTGTTCAAAGTCAAGCTGTTTTCAAACAAAGTTTTCTGTTCCCTTCTTCACTGCTAATTAAAGTTTAATTATTGCTCTTTAAATGCAACAAAACGTGATACTTTTACGTACATTCTCATTGAAATTGATGAAAACAAGAGTGTCTGTGATTGCTTTTTTAATAGTTTTCAAGTATTTTCCTTGGCTATTTTCATTATTGCCTTTGTTCCGGTCTTCTAATCAGGAACAGAGGGTTACCAAAAAATATCTTCCTAAGATATAGGATGTTATGTAGAAAAAAATAGATGTATAATTAAAGATTTTCATCTCCTTAAAGACTGAAAAGCTCAGAAGACATTTTGCTATTACTGGCATTATTAAGATGATTTGCATGTTTTGGTTCTTAAACTAAGTGACATACATGTGAAATGTTACTTGTTCTAGCAATGATTATGGCTTATACTTTTCTTCTCCAGTGAGATGAAACGTCTGACTATTTTGGAGGGCATATTGATTTTAGGGTAGGAGCTTAATTATAGAAAGCCAAGGGAGTTTCCTAAAACAGTATTGCCTTTCACTTATCACTTAATTATACTTAAAGTATATAAGTATAGAAATATACAAATATGAATTGAGTGACAAATGTGTGATTTACAAATTTGACTCAATGACAACTAATCCAGAAAGCAATTCTTTATATTTATATAAACTAGTATACCTAGTAAGGATTTAAAAATTGTTAGAATATATTTTTCACATTTATTTCAAAATATTTGTTTATTTGTAACTGTTTATTTTTAATTTTTGTTGGTAGTGGGGATTGAAATCTGGGCCTGGACATTGTCCCTCAGCTCTTCAGCTCAAGACTAGTGCTCTACCACTTGAGCCACTGCCAGTTTTCTGGTGGCCCATTGGAAATAAGAGTCTCACGGACTTTTCTGCCTAAGCTGGCTTTGAACCTTGAGTCTCAGCTCTCAGCCTTCTTAGTAGCTAGGGTTATAAGCATGAGCCACTGACTCCTAGCTACACAATTATTTTTTACATAGCTATGAAATATTGCTTGATAATCCCATTCATTTATATGTTGTGTAATAATAAAGCTACATCATATCCATTAATTTCTGCATGTAAAATTTCTTTTTAGGGAGAATGCTCAAAAACTTATCTTCTGGCTAGGATGAAATATCTATTCTTAACTATAATCACTTTTCTTCTTGTGGTATACAATTAATATATTTAGTTTTAGTCCTGGAAGTCTGCTAATTAAAGTGACATAAAACATGAATTGTAAAGTGAAAGAAATTCATGGTTCCATTACTTGTTTTAAGAAAACAATTATGCCTTTTGTTTCCAATTATATTTCTGTGGGAATGTGTAATATTCATTGATTTAATTGTTGAAATTTATAACCGTTACATTATATCAAGTTGATTCAAACTTGTTTGGTCCTGGGGCTTGAACTCAGGGTCCCTGAGATTTGTTGCAATTTTTTAACAATTTACCATTTCAGTCATGCCTCACTTCTGGCTTTTTTGCTGATTAATCAGAGATAAGATTATCAGGGAGTTTATTTTGTGGGCTGCCTTCAAACAGCAAAACTCAAATCACAGCCTCCCAAGTAGCTAGGATGAGATACATGAGCCACCTGCTCACCACTTGTATATGAATTTTCATAGGCTAAATTGTTTTACACTTTCAATGAGTTCAACTCTTTCATTTTCCTTTCTTATAATTTTAATGCCAAATCCCAAAACTGTCAAAACGTCTTCCGTTGCTGTAAATTTCCATCTCTCTTTTTGTTTTATATGCCACGTTTTAATCCTGCTTGAAGTTAACATTTGAATAAATTGTTATGTTTAAGTCAATGGTCACTTTTTAATTTTCCCAAATACTGCCTAATGTATCACCACTTATTAAACAGAACATCATTCCACAAATGTTTGGTTTTACCCCTTATTAAATATTCCTTGATAATATTTATGTGGATCTAATCTGGTGCCCTACAGACCCATTGAGCTGGATAATCTTTCCTCTACAAATATAACAATTTTACACTAATAGCTTTAATATTGGACAGAGAAATATATTCCAGATTATTTTTCTTTGTCAATGACTCAAAGAGTGCAAGTCAGGTGTTCTTAGAAATTGTCATAAACATAAATAAAACTATGAAGCTGATTGCTGTTGGCTTATGCTTGTAATCCTAGCTGCATAGGAGGCTGAGATCTGAGGATTGTGGTTGAAATTTAGCTGGAATGGGAATATCTGTAAGACTGTTATGTCCTATTAACCACCAGAAAACCAGAAGTGGCACAGTTGCTCAATGAGTAGAGCATTCACTTTGAAATGAATAGCAGAAGGACAGCGCCAGGACCAGATTTCAAGCCCCATGAATGACCAAAAAAAGGGGAAGAGACAATTTATATCTTTTCTCAATTGTATCCTCCAATCGACAAAAATTATGTCTCCATTTATTTAGATGTTTGCTTTTATATTCAGCATTGTATAATTTTCAATGATGGTAAGTAAATAGCACTTTAATACATTTTGACAATGTGTGAAGGTAGCATAAAGAAATTCAAAGAAAACAGTTGAAATATAAAGGGCAATGGAAATGGAGAAAGCCAGAAACGGGTTAATCAGGCCCTTCATCAATATGTGAGAATGTAAGATATTGCAATAAGATATCTTCATATAATTAATATGCACCAATTAATAACTATCTTCCAAAGGCTTTGGTATTCAAGTATGACATAAAGGATAAATACACATTCTGTGGTGAAATGAAAGAAAGATAGATGAGAAAATGGATACTTATAATGATTGTGTAAATAAACTAAGAAATTCAGTCAACATGCTGAGGGCTCATGGCTCATTGGACTCGAAAGTTGCTGGTATCTAAGATAATTCTAAAATGTTAGACTTGATCCTATCTTTAAGACTGCTTAATACTATTGCTTTTTGAGTCAGTAATCTTTTCCTTGTTGCTGGTTGTGGTGGTGGTTCTGGGCCTTGAACCCTGGGCCTGGGCTCTGTCCCTCAGCTCTTCCACTCAAGGCTAGAGCTCTACCACTTGAGCCATAGTATCACCTCCGGCTTTCTGGTGGTTTATTGGAGATAAAAGTCTCATCGACTTTTCCTGCACAGGCTGGCTTTGAACCATGATGCTCAGATCTCAGTCTCCTGAGTGCCTAGGATTACAAGCATGAGCCAATAACTTACAGACAAATAAAAATTATAATATATGTATCGCTATATATACATATATGTACACATCTGTATATTCTTATATATGTATACATATATAGGTATTTGAATATATACACATATAAGTATGACTATATGCATATGTACATGTAGTGTGTACACATATATATTTATTTAAATAGACTTGAATCAGAAATATATTAAGAGCATATTAATGACAATGAAATACTTTAACCATCCTGAATAAGTTATCCAAAAATCCAAATACATATCTCTATAGTAATATAACAACAATCAAGGAACATATGCAAAGAACATAACATACCTAGACATTACATACATATAGAGATTAGTGGAAATAGAAAGAATAAGATAGCCCTGCACAACCATTATGTAGAAATTGCAATCCTTATACATTGGTGCTTGGCACTTAAAATGATATATTCAGTTTCTTAAATATACTGGAAATCTTTAAGACATTACACATAGAATTGTCTCTATGATCCAGTATTTTGAATTATAATTTTATATACAAAATAGGTTACAACATATGTCCAATGAGACACACGTACAAGAATATACATAGCAAAACCCTTCATAATATCATATAATAAAACATGGAAATGCTCATTGAGGATGTTATTCCAATATACACATGCATACAAAAAAATATGCTCTATCTATGAGAAAAATTTACAGGGACTTACTTTGGAAACAGTGATATTACATGGGAGAAATGGATAAAATAGACTACATTTTCTAATTATATGAGGTTTTTAAAATTGGCACATCTGTAGAGGTAGAATATGAAATAATAGCTGCTCAAAGGGAGAGTAGGTTGAAATGATGACAGGAAATGACTATTAATAAATATTTGAGTATTTTGAGAGGGTAGTAATGATAAAATGTTCCTGAACTGAAGGTGATGTTCTTACTCCAACTCTTTAACATTCTAAGAAGCATTGGACTTTATCGAAGAATCACAGATTGCATTTGCATTAACCTTAGGAAAATTTTTAGAGTAGTAGTGGGTTAAACTGAGTGAAAATTTAGAATTTAAAATCACAGAATTCTATAATGCACAACTTTAGTATGTTGATGTATAAGACTATCAAGAAAATATGGTCTGTGATATGCCCTCTGAGTGCCTATATATGACATTAAGAGACAGTGAGTATTCTACAAATTCATGTAAATTGAGCTATGAGATAGGATTGAGAAGGATGAGGGATAATGATCATAAGATGCATTGTATTGGCCATGGAATGTGGCCTAGTGGTAGATGCTTGACTTGCATGTGTGAAGCCCTGGGTTTGATTTCCCAGTACTACATAAACAAAAAAGCAGGAATTGGCACTATCACACAATTCATAGAGTACTAGCATGAGGAAAAAAACTCAAGGACGTTGCCAAGGCATGAATTCAAGCCCCAGGACTAGGCAAAAAAAAAAAGTGCATTTTATTAAGCCGGGCCCTAGTGGCTCACGGCTGTAATCCCAGATAATCAGGAGGCAGAAAATTGAGGTTTGAAGCCAGTCCAGGCAAGAATGTCTGTGATATTCTTATTTCCAATTAAATCTCAGAAAAATCAGAAAGTGCTGCTGTGCCTCAAGTGATAGAGTTCTAGTATTCATCCAAAGGAGCTCGGGGACAGCCCCCAGACCCAGAGTTCAAACCTCAGGAGAGGAAAAAGAAAAAAAAAAACTCACTATACACTGTTAATATACTGCTTTGTCAAACAGCAAGTCCCACACAACTACTTAAAGTTAATTAAAAATATGATAAAATACAAGTCATTTTGGGAACCAGACAAAGATGGTATACAGGGGAAAAAGTAAATATTATATCATGCAGTTTGAGTTGAAATTTGTTCTATAGTCTTCTTAAATCATTTATGAAATTGACAATACTGCCAATTATAGGTCAATTTCCTTGAGGAACAGATTGTATGCTGCTGTCTTTTATATGAAATCATAGAGGTGATATTTTGCCTTGTATTGAACTATATCTGATATTTTAAAGTAGATTTGTCCTAATATAATATTAATTTAATCAATCATTTCATTAGGGTGATGTTGGTTAGATTTTTTCCAGTAAATCTTATCCCCTATAATAAATGAGAGCATGCTGTGACAGTCTCCTATTAATATGAAAAAATACTTTATAAAATTAACTTACAAGGGGGAAAGATTAAACTTGACTTCTGATTTTATACATTTCAGATTATGTTTCTTATCTTCATTGACTTGGGTTGGTGGTGGCACAGTACCCCATGTCAGGAATATGTGTTGGAATATGTGTATTCGTGGAAGACAGGAATAGGAGTGGGAGAGGGCAAAGGAGGAGGAGGGAAGAGAGAGAGGGAGAAGGAAAAGAAGGAGGAGGAGGAAAGGACTTTGATCTGAACACCTTTGATCACAAGTTCTCAGCGACCAAATCTCTACAACTATGCCCACATGAAAGGTTTCACCTCTTTATGGCAACTTAGTGAAAGCTAATTATTAATCTCAATCCTTTATGATTTCAGATTTAATTTCTAGAGTGTTGGGTAGATATTCTATACATTGTGATAACTTCTGTTCCTAAATATTTACTTGAATTAATCAAAGAAGCTATTTGGCATGGAGGTGGTTTGGTTATACCATTGCTGGAGAAACATGTTGAGTGCAAATACATTTTATTTAACAGATAAGGAAGCTTCAGAGATTTCATTTGGTGACCTTCAAAAATGACTATTTCATCTAACTCATAATGACTTTAATTTTTCATAATTTTATGACATTTCTGTTCAAGTTTTTGTCATCTATTGTTAGATTGTTTCTTTCTAGTTGAAGGAAAAATAAATACTATCACAATCACTTATTTCTTAATTATTCCATAGAGTAGGAATAATATGAATTTCCTACCATTCAAAAATAAGTTATATTCAAGTCTATAGGAATAATTCCATGTAATGGAATATCTTACTTTATTTCATATGGAGACTGATTCAATTTCTAAAAATCACTGTTGACATAAAATACATGAAATTCAGTGTTTCTCTGAAATGTCTCGGTACTCAAACCTCAGAAATAAATAACTAGTAATTAAGATTTTTATATACTCCAAAAATGTATGAATCTATATTTTATGTCGAAAAACGTTTTGGTTTAAAAGAAGGGAAAATCATGTGACCACAGTAGATAATATTTAATTTAATGAAAAATTACTTCATTCACCCTAACAGAGCCTATTGCTTTTAGCTTACATGAGAAATTTGATTAACCATCCCTTCATCACTTTTGAATATTAGAGTATTTCAATTTGTGCAAAGATTCTGTCATTTAAACCTTTGAGTGTATATTTTTTCATAAAGATGAAAACTTTTTTTTCACTCTGCAGGTTCAGATTCACTAACTAAATAAATATCTAAATATTAATTTGTTAAATTGAGCCTCTAGAATTCAAATAATAAGAAATTTATTTTATTCTTACATATATTATATCAGTGCTGAATATGGGTATCTCAAGCTTGTAATCCTCACTACTCAGGAAGCTGGGGTTCAAAGCCAGCCTTGACAACAATGATATCATCTTATAAATATGTTAGAAACAATTACAAGAAAAAAACATTTGAATACTTATTTTGGGGTCCATTTCACCTAACATCAACTTATCTGACCTTTGCTGCTTGTCTCAGATATGTCCCTCCCCCACTGCTTTCATTGTATTTGATGTTGGTACAATTTGTGGAGTGGAAGGGAAAAAACAAATGGTTTAAATAAGGATAAAGGTGGACCCATTAAAACTATGAGGTGTAAAAGTCGTTATGTTGTAAAATGAACTTTACAACTTTGGCCGGGTGAGAGGCGGAGCAGGGGTAGATGGGAAGGTTTGGGAGGGGGAAACAAAGGAGGAGGCAACAATGCTTGATAAGAAATGTACTCATTACCTTGCTCATGTAATTATAACCCCTCTGTAAAGTATTTTCACAATAAAAAAATAAAAATATAAAAAGGCCAGACTTGCCAAGAGTTTGTGAGTCGCATCTCAATTAATCACACACACATCAGAACACACACACACACACACAAAGCCAGAAGTGGAGTTGTGGCTCAAATGTTAGAGCAATGTCCTTGCTAGGTAAAAAATCAAGGGATAGGTCTAGAGTTCAAATCACAAGAACAACACACACACAATATTATGTATAAATTCTTATTTTAGTTTAAAGAAATAAACAATATCATGGAAAGTAATATTTGTTACATATCCTGAAATTTTGTGAAGTTGTTTTTATTATCATTTGTCTTAAGATACAACTTAGGTTATTAAAATTAATGTTAATATAGTATATTTATAATTACTCATAACACCTTGGAGTATAAGAGTTGGTATTTTTTCTATAGCCATAAGAGATAGTCTGAGTAAAAGAAAGAAAGGAAGAAAAAGAAGGAAAGAAAGAAGGAAAGAAAAGGAAGGAAGAGAGAAAGAGAGAGAGGAGTAGGGATGAAGGGAAGGAGGGAGGAAGGAAAGAAGAAAAGAAGGAAGGAAGGAAAAAAGGAAGGAATTAAGGCACAAAGAAACGAAGGAAGGGAGGGAGGAAGGAAGGGACAAAAACAATTTAATTTATAAAATGTGCTATTTAGCCCAACATAAACTTGTAATTAACCTTTTAGTAAATGCAAGTTTGCAATTTTCATTTTTCTGCATGTTCCTAATGCATGAATGAAACCAACAAATGAAGGTTCAGAAATAACCAGGTGAATCTGTTTGCATCTGTAGTAAATATGTATGCAAATATTTTTCTCATTTTCCATACATCATCAAATAATTATTTGCAAACAATTTACGTTTAGTTATAAATATTCTAAAAATTCAAGTAACCAAGGGATGTCAATATATTTTATAATGTGAATACTAGTAATTATAATGCTATTAATATTAGTCTTTATGTTATATTAATTGTAACAATTTTATTATGTGTTTTATCAGAGAAATTAGCATACTCTAATTAAAATGAAAGGAGATCTGTATTTGTTGGCACAAATGAATATTGCTGAAAGCAATTAACTCATTGGAGATTGTTCAAATACATCAGAAGGGCCTTAGAAAGGCTGTACCACGTTAACATGGTTACCTATGATGTGATTCAAGAGCCACTAAACAATCATACTTCATTTTGCCATCACTATAATTATTCCCATTGTAAGAAGAATATTCTCATAATTTACATGATATAATCTTGTCCTTAAGTTATTATGTTCTATGAAATAATATCCAAAAGTACACCACACTGAGTTAAAGAAAAAGTAGCAAAGTGTTTTGGACGATGTAACTCCTTCCAGATACACATGTTAAAATTCTATTCTCCTGTCTGGTGACATTAGAATCTACCTTTCAGAAATGACCCTGCAATAATGATTCTGAGGAAAGAAGCCCAATATAATTACTCTGCCATGTGAACGCCCAGCAAATAGATTATTATGAATCAGAAAGTAGACCACCATATGACAAAAAATTGCTTTGAATAACCATTTTTAAAATCAATGTTTAAGCTTCTGGAGTATGGATAATATACTCCTGATATTTTTAAGCCACTTACTTTGAAATATTTTAACAGCCCAATGGCTGACAAAAAGCAAAGTTTTGATTTAAATTTCACAAATTCTGATTAAAAAGATTCATAAGGTTTTATTATTTGAATTTTATTCTCCAAGTCTTCGGGTTTTAAATGGGAATTGAATTGAGGTTCAACTCTCTATTCAACTATCATAATTAATTTTTTGAATATTTTTATTTTCTTTAGTTGTACAAAGGGGTTGCCATTCACTGAAACAGTATATGGATACAGTGCATCTTGATCAATGTCACCCCTTTCAACACTCTCATCCAATCCTTATGTATCTCAATATTATATTATGGAATTTCTTGCCATTTAACAAAGCAGTTTAGGTGTACAATGCACCTGGAATTGTGTCACCACTTCAACATCTTCAACCTCATTTCAAACTACCCCTTGCTTTGTATATTTCAATTCTGGGAAGTGTACAATGGATTCTTGCCTGTATTCTATCCTTTTCCCCTTCAATTTCCTACCCCTCTCACATTGCCCCCCACTATCCTCTCTTGCACTACATATTTACTGGTATTCATTTTGTTGGCTTTCACTTAGCCTTTTAAGAGAATTATAGTATTTTCACTCTCCATGGACTCTGACACTTCAGCTAATTCATTTGTACCTCCTTGCATACCATCCAATGTGTTTACTTTTACATTTATAGACAATCCTATCTACCACAAGTGAGGAAAGTCATGCAAAATAAGTTTCTCTGGGTCTGCTTTATTTCACTTAATATTATTTCTAAGTGTTTCATTTTTCCTTTAGAATGGTGCAATGTTATTCTTTCTGATGAATGAACAGAATTCCATTATGTATGTATTTATATGTTTGTATATATATATATATAATATATATATGCATATATGTTTGTATACATACATTTATATACGTACATATATACTTGTAAATTGGGACCAATAAAATTAGATATATACATATATATTTCTTGATCTCTTTTAACAATGAGAGGCATCTGGGCTGATTCCATATGTTGGCTACAGAAAATAATGCGATAATGAACATGATTATGCTGGTAGCTTCAGTGGGGCCTTGTTTCTGCTCTATTGGATAAATGACCGGTTGGTAGCTCTCTATTCAGTTCTGTGAGCAATTTCCATACTGTTTTCCAAAGTGATTGAACAAGATTACATTCCCACCAACAGTGTAATAGAGTTTCCTTTGGGCCACATCCCTATCAGTATCTGTGATTGTTCGTTTTTTCATAGTGACATTGTAAGAAGGGTGAGATGAATCTCAGTGTTGTTTGGATTTGCATTTCTTTTATGGAGAGAGATGCAGCTATTTGTTATTCTTACTTCTTCTAAGAAGTTATCTTTAAGTCTTTATCCCATATATTAATTGGGTTCTTGTTTATTTGAGGGTTTATTTTTGTTGGGTTTAACTTTTTGATCTCTAAATATGGATTAGTTATGAAAACACTTGTCTAATGCTTAGCTAATAAAAATCTTCTTCCATTCTGTTCTCTTTCTATATATCCTGCTAACTTTTTCCGTTGCCAGTTAGAAACTCTTCAGGATGATGCGATTCTATTGATCCAGAAAGAATGATATTACACCATTCATAAGGAAATGGAAAGACTTGGAACAAACTTATATTAAGTGAAGAAAGACAGACTCAAAGAAACATAGGTTGTCTAATTTCCCTCATTTGTTGTAGTAGAATGTGCCTCTAATTCTTCAAGTAAACACAATTGGATGGTAAAAGAGAAAACATTACACTTGGACGTGATAAATTGTATGGGATTCTAAACATTTATACAGTGAGATCAAAGGAGGATGACCTTTGGAGAGGATCACAAAGGATCAATAGCTGTACGAATATTATCATATAAAATAATGTTCATTAAAATGATCTCCAAGAAATGATTATGAGAGTTTCTTTATTATTTTGCTCTTTCCTTCAGTGTTCTGATGCTATTTTTTTAAAATTTCTGCACCTTTGATCTTATATGTACTTTTGGATAGGGCAAGGGGGAATACAGAAATGGTGGGACAAAGGCTTAAATGCAGCAGTGCTACTCAATAGACATTACATTGTAAATGAACTATACAACTTATGTGAGAGGGAGTTTGAAAGGGGAAAACTGGGAGAATATGTGTGAAGAGGTGACACTGTTCAAAAAGAAATGTGCTCATCATCTGACTTATGTAATTGTAACCCATCTGTAAGTCATCTTTACAAATTAAAAATGGGCCTCATAAACAGGCGAGTAGCTATACAAATATTAGATTAAAATGGCTTTAAAATAAAAGTAGTATGAAAGTAAAAAGAGACAAAGAAGGATATTAAATATTGACAAAGAAAACTCTCCATCAGAAGGATATAAAAATTCTAAATATCAATGTCCTGAATCCTAGAGAAATTCATCAGAGAAATACTACTTACCCTAAAAACATGCATATATCCAAATAAATTGTTGGTTGCTTGAACAAATCTGGACAGGCCATCCAGGTGAAAACTTAGCAAAAATTTTTAGAGCTAAATAATTGTACTGACAAGGTATACCTAACAGATATCTACAGAGTATTTCACCTACCAGTGTCACAATATATATTCCACTCAGCAGCCCAAGGAATGTTCTCCAAATTAGATCATATCTTATATCACAAGGAAAATCTTTCATAATTCAAAAATAAAAACGAAACTACTCTTTGTATCCTGTCAGACCATGATGGTACCAAATTAGATCTCGACATCAAAAGGCATCACATAACATTCTGAAAGCAACAGAGATTGAATAACACATTGTTAAATCATCAGTGAGTAACTGAAGAGATATACAGGAAAGTTCCAACGTTTATGAAATTCAGTGGAAATGAACACACAAAATACTACCTCCTCTGGGACACAGCAGCAGCACAGACAATACTCAGAGGAATATTTATAGCTTTGAGTATGTACATCAACAAATTAGAACAATCTTAAATCAGCACTAATGATGCACCACTAAGTCTCTGACAAAACAGGAAAAACAAAACCAAAAACCACTAGACAGAAATAATACAAATTAGATTAAAAAATAAATGAATCAGTCTCAAAAAACATACAATCATAATTGACTTCTTTCTATTAGTAGCTCAAAAATTCACCCAATGAATGTCAATGTAGCTATTTTCAGAGATAGACTCAACAAGCTCAAACCAGTGAACAAAAAAAATCTAGAATTCTAACAAGCAACATTCTGTTTGACTTTAAAAAATTCTCTGTTGTTATTATTAAGGTGATTTATAGATGGATTCTCATTACAAGGATCGGGTAATGAGTACATTTCCTTTTGTGAAATGTCTTCAGTTCCCTCACTTGTTCCCAGTCCCACCCTTCTGTCCCCACCCATGTGTTAAATAGTTCACTTTCATCAATGTTCAATGAACTCCACTGCTGCAATTTTTCACTCTTTTCCCTAAAGCTCTGTGCCCCCCCCTCACCTTCCTGAAGACACACAATGAATATACCAGGCATAAGGTAAAAAAGACAGAATTATCACAAACTATAAACAACTACAAACACAAAACAAAAAAGAAGTTTTCTGTTTCTGTATCTCATAGTTCATTTGAGTATGTATATGTTGTTATATAAATCTAATTGTTTTTTATCATGAAGTCAATTCAGGGATTAAGGTGTAATAAAATAATATTGCTTTCTATTTAGTAATGCTTTTTATTTTAATATTAAAGTTGTAAGTAACACAATTCAAGTCCTAGTGAAATTTGAAAGTTCATATTTCGATGTTCCAAATGTCTAATAATTCCCTTTTGGCAACCAAAATTAAAAAAAGGCATGTTTTATCCTCATGAATGTCATTATTTCATGTGTAAAAATTAAAATAAATGTAATGTTAATTCAGTGGACATAAGGAATCAAATACTTACGCAATTCATCCGTACCATAGATTATGACATCTATTAATAAACTTAATAAAACTTGTTCTAAGTAGATTACTACAGACATGAACCAAGTGATAATTTTCTTTTCTAAGTGAAGTTATATAGAAATCACAGTCCAAAGATTCTAGAATTCTGTGTGCTTTATACATGTCAATTTACACATATGCTAGGCTCATCTCAACGTTATTTGAAGATAACTGAGAACAGGATTAGAATAAAAGAATCACGCAAATGGTTAGCTGTATTTTGTGACTAAATAGGTCTCTTTTATATCTCTTTATTTTATTTGAAAAATCTGGAAAATTTATTTAAGTCACATCAAAAATAATGAGAAATAAACACCCTTAGCTCCTTAAAAGACAATCAATAAAAAAAGGAAACAACAAAGAAAAAATTGAACCTCATTTTGCACGTGGTCTTTGTATATTGTGGTGCTTTGTTACTGTGGATTATGTGACTCTCCCATGAATCTGGGCTCAAATCACAAGGGCTACAGGAAGAAAATTTCAAAATCTAGAGCAGCTAATACACCTGTGCAGTTGTTTGTAGGTTTCACTAAAAGTCGCAGCTGGACATCAGCTGTACAAAGGAAATAATTCTACTTCTCTGCAGGCAAGAATGTGATGGAAATCATAGTGTTATTTTCTTAGATGAAATAAGAACACCATACTTTAAAAGCTGACTAAATGATCAGCCCTTTGAATAACAGTGCCCTTTTTAATGCATTCTAGATAATTCAGTCCTTCATCCCTCCACAACCATTAATGACATTCACAAATCATTGCCGAGGGGAATTTCCAGTTCTATTTGATATTTCAAATGGATTAGGAGTAACATAAACAATAATCCCAAGTTGTTGAGAATATTTAATTTAGAATAAGCAAACAAATTAGATTCAACACCATAGCATCATATTTAGGAAAAGTGAATTAAGGTATATGGCATGTCCTTTGTAATTTAATTATAGACATTAGGGCAAAATGCCCGAAACACTCTGCAAGAAGGAAACAGAAGTCTTTGATAAGATCTACTAAAGATTACAAGTAATTTTACCTACAATTTCTATTATATGATAGCATATATTTTCTGCTAATCAGAGACAAAAATATTTTTAATTATGATATGAAAAATGCATCATCATGAATGAATGGAATCAGGGAGTAGATGGCTCAGTGCTGGTTGGTTCTGTTAAATATTCTCATTATTTTGAATGATCTGGTGTTTTTGTCTGTGTGGAATTATGAATGTATTTAATGTCTGGGCTGGAAAATTTGATTATTAGATCACTGCTGACACCCAACGTCAGGAATCTAACCTGAGTCAGAGTGGTAAATATATATGTGTGCGTGTGTGATTGTGTGATGCCTCCAAATGTGTATTTAGAAGGAAGTACCTTATTTCCCTCAGGGTATATACTTAATTCTATTAGTTATACTTCATTAATGACAGCAGATAAAAGTAATTATGTTTATGTTCCTATGTTTGCATGAACAAACTAAAAAGTTATATTTTGGGTATGAGTTTTGTGGAAGGTCAGCTGAAAGTATAAATATCTTCAGAAAGATGCCAATAGCAATCATTTCAGTGTAGATAAATTTTAGACAACACTTGGAAGGATATGCAATCATATATGAAAATGCAACATTTATTGATTTTCAAAAGCTACACTATTTGAGAAATATTTAGTAAAACAAGTTAAATTATGGAAAGATAAAAGTAATGTGATTATTTATTGCATACACAGTTTTATATTTTAGTTTTGTCAAGTAAAAATGCCATTTATTTCTACTGTATAGGAAGGTAAACCCTAAATATTACAGTTTGTGCCATATTTCACAATGAGAAGGTTTGTTTATATCAATAAGTTTATTTCTTTTGTTTCTGCTTTCCTATTCATAATTCTTCTCATAGTATTCTTCTAAGGACTTTTTCTTTCTGCCAGTTTGGGGCTTGAACATACATCATGCTCTCAGTTTTTTTGTTTTTTGTTTTTTGTTTTTTGCTAACAGTGGTCAGTCTACTATTTGAACCATGCCCAGCCCAGAAATTTTTGTAGTTAATTTGAGATAGAACCTCATGAACTTTCCTACTAGCCTGAAAACCATTATCCCCCAAGTCTCGTACTTCTTAATCACTAGGATTATAGAGATGAGTCTTGGATCCGAAGTGTCAATGACTTTTCGTGTCTTATAGCTTCCACATGTTTGCTAGTAATTGCAATAATAAACTACCACAGATTGGGTAGCACTAATATTGTAAATACATTGTCTCTGAGTTGGTGGAATTAGAACTCCAAGATTAGAGTTGGCTTCTGATTCCTCTTTCCTTGGCATATTCAAGGCATTCTGCTTCTCTTGGAGTAGACTTCAACTTAAATGTTACCTTTGAGATTCTGTTTCCCCATATGCAATCACTTTGTAAAACAATGGGTTTTTTATCTTTAGTCTGATTTCAGTGGGACATAACATATTACTTAATAGATAGAAGAAAATATCTAATATGAAATTATTTGTTTGGGACATGGAAGTTATGGTTATACTTTTAAAAAGTAGCAAAAGAGGTAAAGGTTTTATTAGAGCTTGTAAGACAAGTATGAAGTCTTGACCTTAGACATGCCACATTTAAATTCCCAGTTCTATTGGAAAATTGAACTCAAAACCTATACTTGTGAAACAGCATCTCTGGCACTACCATACCTGCAGATTATAATTTGATTGCTTAATTTGAGGTAGTATCACTATCCTGGGCCTGCTTGGACTGAGGTCCTCCTAACACAAGCACAAAACATTTTGCCTGGAACTGGAATTCTCTAAGTTCTGTTTCCCAAGTAGATAATATTATAGATTTGAGCCACTTTATCCAGTAAAAGTATACAATTTCAAAATATCTTGGTATTGCCTATATTTGTGCTTAACATATATAGCTAACCTTAATTTTCTCCCTCTTTTGTTTAGTACTCTGAGTTGAAACCATTGGCTTTCTTGATATACATGGCTTTGTTTTGGATGGAATGCCATCACAATAAAAAAAGTCTCACAAAAGTTTATGTCAAAAATCATGGAAAGAAGGCTTCAGGTTCGAAAAAACACTGATCTTTAAGTTATAATTGCAGTATTATTTATAGTGTTAGTCAATTCTTGCTTAAGTATCAGGAGGAAGGCAGAAATGTGAACGATGTCAGGTCTCTGTAGAAATTTTGTAGTTTTCATTTCATTTTATCTTCCTTCCTTAAAGCTTGTTTTATTAAAACCCTCTGGGTGTATATTGCTTGGACTGATTGGTAATCATCTCAAGAAATAAAGCTGATTTTAAAGGCTGGTGGTTTGGTAAATAAAGGAATGATCAGAATGAGCACAGATATTGTCACAGATTGAGCCGACCAGGTTAACTGCTGAACAGCCAAAAAAAAGCAAAGTTTCAAGTTTGATGATCCACATTGGAACATATACAGATAGATAGATATATACATATACATATACATATGCATATACATACATACACGAAAAATTAAATCTCCAGTAGAATATAGAGAAACTTGGAGTGACAGGTATTAAACTATATCAAACTGGTTGCAGGAAAGGTACAGTAAAATATAGATAGTTTAGCATAGATTTTGTAAAGGATAAAAATTCTTCCTTCATTATATACTTTACAAATATCCTTATTATGTTTTAAGTTTTTTTTGTGAAAATACCATACAAATGGGTTACAATTACAGGGACAATGTAATGAGTATATTTCTCATCAAGCATTGTTACCTCCTCCTTTCTATCCCTTTATCATCCCTTTCCATCTCCCCTTCCCAACCCTCTCTCCCATCTTGAGCCAAAGTTGTAAATTTCATTTTTCTACATAACATCTTGTACATCTCATTGTTGCACTGGGTCGACCTGTATCCCTATTTAAACAATTTGGTTTTTCCCTTACCCTCCACAAATTATACCAACATCAAATACAGTGAAAATTAGGTTGTTGTTGTTTTTTTTTATTGTACTAGGAGTATCTATATAATGCTGAAAATTTGAATTACACAAAATATGCAACATGGGTAGGCACTGGTGGCTCAAGGATGTAATCTTCGCTAGTTGAGAGGCTAAGATCTGAAGATCAGAGTTCAAAACCAACCTGCATAAGAAAGTTCATTAGATTCTTATCTCCAATTAACCACCAGGGCAAATGGAGTTCCAGTTCAGATTGTATGTCAAGCACTGGCTTAGAACACAAAAACACCATTCAGGCCCTGAGTTTAAGCCCTGGGATCAACAGAAACAAAAATATAAAATAAAACATGGAGTTAGATATTTTATAATGAAACATAATTTAATATACTCTACATTGTTAGAAAGACTAGACTTATGTGTTAGCTTTATAACCTACCATAATAAGTGATGTTGTCGACTTATTAAACAGAAATGCTTATTCAGATTTCCAAGTTTGAAGGTTTCAGTATATGTTCAGTTGGTTTTATTGCTTTGGGAGCCTGTGAGAAGACAATGGCAAGGTGGTGAGTATGTCAAAGAGAAAATTTTTTTTTAACCTACACTGATTAAAAGATAAAATAAGAAAGTAGTTGAGAGTCTATGTTCTCATAGTTTTCACGCTGAAGAACTTAATCTCCAGAACTATTCAGATATTCTCCACAGTCTGGGAGGAAATAGGAAGTCACTTTTCTTTAACTCATAGATCTTTCTGGGGAATTCTAAATTCAATTGGCAACACCTTCACAAATGATAATGACTTGTCCAGGGGAAGAAGCAAGTAGATATTTCTGTAAATTCTAATCATAACTCAGCAGAATAAATATTTTATGGAATTCCTATTAAAATATTTTCTTGCAGACGGAGTGGGTCTTTATAATACAAATGTGTGTATCTGTGTGTTTGTATGTGTGTATGTGTGTGTTGAATAAACTAATGTAACAATGTAGCAGAGAAAAGTATTAGTGGGGCTGGGAAAGTGTCTTAGTTGTGGAGCCCTTGCCTTGCATGCATGAGGCCCTTGGTTCGCTTCCTCAGCACCACATAAACAAAAAGAAAAAACTGGCGCTGTGGCTCAAGTGGTAGAGCGCTAACCTTGATCTGAATAGCTGAGTGACAATGCCCAGGCCCAGAGTTCAGGCCCCACAACCGGACCCAAAAAAAAATTAGTATGGCCTTTCGTTTTTCTTCTTATACTATGAAGGTCTGCCACAATTCCCAATCAAATCCTATCCAAGATTCAAACAGTAATACTGTCCCAAAAGTTTTGCATGCATGAAGGGCTGGGAAGGTGGCTCAGTGGTAGAGCACTTACCTTACTTACCAAAAGTTTTGCATGCCAACCCAAGTACATCTACTGCATTTAAGATGGCCATGGTATATAAAATTTTAAGTCCTTCAATTATGTTGTCACTAAGGAAACAACATATAATATTTCCTTAACAATACCTAGACTGTAGAACACTTTACCCAGAAAATTGAAGGAATATACTTTATAGGATTTAATTTAAAATTTAGTCACTGAAATGGATGTTCTATATCCACAACTCAGAGCCCTATTAAACTACATAATTTCAAAACTCATCTATTACCATCTTCTATGAACACATTCCTTCCTGAAAACAAACCAGATGTGGTAAACAAATTACCGTGTATGCCATTGTCAAATGCAGCTGTTCTAAAGCATGGAACTGGCAGCAATTAATGCCTGTAAACAGCTGGTTCTAAGGAGTATGGAAAGTGATTTTTCCACTATAAGTAGAAAAGTCCACAGATGTTTCAGATTGTTTCATTGTTTGCATTTGTGAGATATATTTTAGAAAGCAAATGAATGAAAGCGTGCTGTTTTGTAAAACTTTGCTGGCTGACACACCAGGGAAGGAAAACTTTTGAAATGTTTCAAATGAAAAGACAGACAATAGGGTGGGTAAGTTGTGGTATGCAGTTTAAATACAGACTGAAGCAAACCAAAGAATGGGAAAAAATCTTTTTCTTTAAGAAATGCTTTCTGGGTATATTGGGCTATACACTATAATGAGGAAATGATCATTTCTTTGGAAAAGTAAGGAAAAAACACTCACCTGTTGAACTTCTTTTTAAAGTGAATCTTAAATGACAAGGATGAAGAAATTTAAATGCGTTCATATTATCCAGTATTACTTTAATTTTTTATTAAAAGTTAAAACAAACTGACAGGCTATTAGTCCATGAAGATTTACACAGTAAATTTCTGGCATATATTTTATTTTGTTCCTCTTTTTTGGGGGATGATATAAATATTTTATATTTTAAAGAGGCAACTTGGTTTTAACCATTACCCACAAAATGTATGCAGTCATAGAATAAGAAATTTTTTTATTAATTTAAGACAATACTAGGCTCATTTTATGCCAACACAAAATATAAAAACCAATGACATTTTCACTGAACAACCACTCATTAAAAAATCATGAAATAATATAGTAAAACTCCATGTCAATTTTTTTGTTGGTTGTGTGCCTTGAACTCTGGGCCTGGGCACTGTGCATCAGCTCTTCATCTCAAGGCTACCACTGTACCATCTGAGCCACAGTGCCATTTCTGGTTTTAAGGTGGTTTATTGGAGATAAGAGTCTCACAGACTTTTCTGCCCAGGCTGGCTTTCAACCACTATCCTCATATCTCAGACTCCTGAGTAGCGAGGATTACAGGCATGAGCCATCAAAGTCCAGATCCAAGTCAATTTTTAAAAAGCAAGCTTATTGAAACTTCTAGCTTTTTCCAGTAAACAATCTTATTTTTTCAGAATTAGCTTATAATTGAGTTATTTTTAGATGTAACCGTGAATTTTTTATAGAATCAAATATAATTCTATTACTCAGTATTTCACAAAAATCCACTGTAATTGACTTTCTCCAAAATCAATTATTACATACTATCTCACACACTATATTCATTACATTCCAAATAGCTTGGACCATTTCATATAAATTCTAGGTGCTATTTTACATTATAAATTCACATCTGTGGTTTTAAACTAAGGAGAAAAGATCTTAGAGGTAAAATCAAATATGAATGTGTAGTGTGGCCCAATTAAAGCAAAAATTGTGAATTCATACAGACAAAATTATTTTCTTTCCACTAAATACGTTGAAGTAATACCATTGGAAATAGTGAGGCAGGAAGTGGCAGAATTCAAATCTCATCAAACAATGTCTCTGTTATTCTGCTAACCACTCCACTAAGAAACACCCTTTTCCCAGTTGTCACAAAACTTCAAGTGTCTCTCTTTGAATTCTATTTGGAAAAGTTCTAAATCACTGATTCTTTTTGTATTTTCTGTTATATGAAACAAAATATAGGCACAAAACAATTGAAATAAAATGCACACATATTTTGAAGTCATTACAGCTGGAAAAACAACCAACAAATTGGAACTTCCCCAGGAACAAAAACATGTTGTGCCCAGTTTATTTTTTAAACTACAAAACTTTCAAACACATGTTAATTTAAGTAGAGCTATAAGCATAACTGTCTCTCAGAAATAAGGTTGTGTTAATTTGTAATTAAATTCATCTGGATCAACCTAATATAGAAAATCCCTTGAATGGATCAAATTGTTTAAAACAATTGTAACTGTATGTAAAGAAAGATCTGCACTTACTTAAAAGAAAAAATGCTACAGTATGAAATCACAAAAATCATAACATTCTTAAAATTTCTGAAATGCAATTAGTAATTCCAAAATATCCATACTGAGAACTAAATACTACTGAGTTAACAAGAACAAAATGTGCAAATAATAGAATCTGAGCAGTGTACATGAGTGTACATAATTTAAAAATACTCCAAATTATACAGTTTTTAGAAGACTGAATGTGGATTATCTAAAGGAAAACATCAGCACATTATATAAATGAAATTAAAAATTTCATGAAAAGAGAGAATAGTAGTAGTTTCTGGAAAATAATACTTTAATAAATGGTGGTCAAAATCCAGTACTGACTAAATTGTATACCTAATTGGTTAGATCCAAAGAAGACCGAAGTTACTCGAGCTGATTTGAAACTGGCAAAGTAGTAGAATACATCAGTAACATTATTATTGAGATTGACTCTGGCATGGAATTCATTTCCTCTTTGATCTGACAAATGAATATATGAAAGAACATAACTTCTCCAACTAAATATCAAGACCTAACTAAACATATAACTAGAAAAGTCATCATGCAATCCGTATTGCAACTGGGATAAAAAGAAAAAATCAGTCATACTGATTCTGTATTTATTTTAAACGTTGGCTTTTTTCATAAATTATTTCCTTTGTCTTGCATTTTTAAAACGTTGTGTTAAATGATTTATATCTTGGTAACTAATTTTGGATGCCTCCTTAAATTTTGTTCTGGATATAATATCTCAATTCAGCTCCTAACCCATGAAATGATGTTGTTTACAAAACAAATTCTAATAACCTCTGTTTATAATACACAAAATCTCATAAGCATGATTTCAGGAAGCATAGGTTAACATTTTGATATTGTGGTCTCATGACTGATCAGGCCTATCTGCATGAGTAAAGTTGTACCTAGATTCCTCAGCCTAAATTTAGCCACTGTTAAAAAATGTGTACCTTTATCTGTCACCCATCAGAGCTTAAACCTGAGTATAAAATCTAAGGAAAATCATAAGGTAAGAATTTAGCTCTTCTGGATGTAAAGTAAACCAAAATGAAGCATAGAGTAACTCATTTGACTAAAGTCAATCTATTTCTCTGAAACATGTTAAGCATTCCCTTACAATGTGTATTATTCTCAAGAAGGGAATGAAGAATACGAGACGAGGACTAAGCAAGTATTGTCTTCAAATATACATAATTTGGATTTATATCTTTATTTCATTATAGGCATTTTTGATAAAAACTGTTTGAATAATTGATTTCCTGGTCAGGTATAATATATCCTAGTTACATTTACCAAACTTCATTCAGAAAAAGGTATATAGTAATTGAGTAGAAAGATATTCAATTAGTAGCAAAAAGTATATACCTATAGGGTAATACTTTGAAGAGTCAATTGGAAATATTCTAATATAATAACCTGAACAATTTCACATTGACAGTAATTATCTAGAATACTTTAATGCTAATTGGACAAGATTGTCTTTCTAAATGAGCAAAACAAATTTCTCCTTTTACTTTATCAGGGAAATATCTCAGCTAAAAATGGAAATTAACCTATGAATCTATAAAAACTGGAATGAATTTTACTTTTTTTTTAGCAAATATCAATTTCACAAAAGTATTTTATTGTGTTATACACATATATCCACATAATGTAGTTTGTTAAATTTTATTCCTTTTATTAATTTCATTATCCTATTTTTATACTTATATTTTATTATGTCATCATACGAACTTATGAAATATTTGAACATATTTACTCCACAATATTTCTCTTCATCTCCTCTCTTACTTTTTTCCAAACTTAATCAGTTCCATCTTTCACACCTGGGTCATTCATTTTATTTTCTGGGTCTAACATTTGCATATGAGAAATCTAATAATTGTTTTTCACAGTATCACTAATTGCTTTAATATGAAGGTTTCCAATTCTATTTTCTTGAAGATGATGTGATTTCATAATTATGCGTGGCTAAATAGTATATCATTGTGTGTATATATACATATACATATATATACATATATATATATATATATATATATATATATAAAACAGTTTCTTCAATGAGTGATTAAGGAACATGCAGTTAATTCTGTAGTTATTTATGCTTTTTTATGTGGGAGAAGAAAGGATGGAAATAATGATGTTTGGAATAAGAAACATGCTCTTTAGGCAGGCAATCTACTATTTGAAACATCTCTCCACTGCTCTTTCATCAGTATTTCAATAATGCATTGTGTTTAAAAATAAAATTTAATTACATTTGCAAAGGTGTTCTTTTTCAGTATATATGTTATTTTTTATTACAATGTTACATTTAGTATGTAATGTGAGTATTGGGATGTATGTGAGCATGAAAATCTAGGCATGTTTGTACATGTAGCTGACTCGAAGGAAACTGAATGTATGTGAGATACAGGATTCAAATAAAAGTTTAAGACCTGTAAGTTGTTAAATTGATATATATGTCCAGTTTGTGGAGTGTGATTTCAAGATCACATTTTGGTAGGTTTTATATCAAGTAAGTAGATGTTTCTAATCCAAAATTGTAAGGATTAACACAACAACTCTGTTTCATAATCATTCAGTCTTAGTAATCCAGACATTGCAATAAGTGGAAAAAATGATTGAAAGTATGGTGGGTCAGTAGTAAGCCTTTAGACACTCTACATTTTCCCCAAAATCTTCAGATGTAGTCTTTGGATATAAATTAGAATTATATTTATAAACGTACAGATATAATATGATCTTATATATGTATATATTATAAATACATCATATATTTACTTATATTTTAAATGTGTATCACAAATATTGATTTATATTTAAATGTAATTCATCTCATCATAGATACATAGACAGACAGACAGACAGACGGACGGACGGACAGACAGACAGACAGACAGATTAGATAGATAGATAGATAGATAGATAGATAGATAGATAGATAGATAGATAGATAGATAGATAGATAGATAGATAGATAGATAGATAGATAGATAGATAGATAGATAGATAGATAGATAGATAGATAGATAGATAGATAGGTAGATAGATAGATAGATAGATAGGTAGATAGATAGGTAGATAGGTAGATAGATAGGTAGGTAGATAGGTAGGTAGATAGGTAGGTAGATAGGTAGGTAGATAGATAGATTTTTTTTTGGTCAGTCGTGAGGCTTGAACTCTGGGCTTAGGTGCTGTCCAAGTGCTCTTCTGCTCAAGGCAAGAGCTCTACAGCTTGAGACCTAGTGCCACTTCCAGTTTTCTGGTAGTTTATTGGAGAAAAGAATTTCATGGAATTTCCTGCCTGAGCTGGCATTGAACTGTGATCCTCAGATCTCAGCCTCCTGAGTAGCTAGGACTATAGGCATGAGCCATGGGCACCCGACTATACTTATATCTGAGATTTGTTAGTGGAACAAATGATACAGAAACTATTATTCTTATCATGAAAGGACTTCACACTGACAGGTATAATTACAAGAAGAAAACAATAACTATTCACAGTGGCAAAAAGATTCCTTAGGTGCCTAGCAAGACAGCATGTGTTTCCATACACCGCATGTGGTGTGAGCAGTTTGCAACCCAAGTGACTGTGGGAGATATTGGACCCTAAACAAACCTGACAATTGCATAAATGCCACCCTCTATGGCAGATTTAGCAAGGCCTATCTTAGACATTCTTGTTAGGGACATGATGAAAAAATTTATAGTTTAGTTGTGATTACAGAACTCTTTTACACATATCACTCAGCCATTAACTATATTTCACATAGTTCCTACTGCTCTAACTTATATTTTCTTGGTTCAGTAAACTGTTTTTTGTTTGTGAAAACTTAGCTGTTCAAAACATAGACATGGGTTTTTAATATTTTTGAAATTGCTGTCTGCATAATGTTGTATGAGATGAGCTTCTCTTTACCATTTCATAGGAATAAACTTAATCTGATTCAAACTTGGAAACAGGTAGCTTGTTTTCTCTCCTAGAAAGCATCTATATAGACTTCTTTACATGTAAACAGACCCTCATTTACTTGCAAAAGTCTGTCAGTGGATCAAACCTAACTCACCCAAGTGAGGTGAATTCTTCTCTCATGCTTCCTTTACATTAAAAATGGTAAGAACTGTTCAGTAATCTGCATACTTTTTAATATGAAGTGTGACTCCTATTTTCCTCAATATGAATCAAGCAGAGGAATCAGTTTAAGATGTGAAAGAGCCTTAGAAAGAGTCTTGGACCTTGGAAACTGTCCTTTGTATGAATTTTTGGAGAAATATCCCTTTTCAAAGACAAAGGACTCATTTTTTTAATATTGTGCTGGTACTGGGGTTTGAACTCCTGGACTTGAGCTATATTTGGGCTTTAATTCTCAATGTTTGCTCTATACCGCCTGAGCCACACCTTCACTTCTTCCATTTACCACAAGTGGAGAAAAGAATCTCTTAGGTTTATCCACTTGGAATAGCTTCGAAATTCAATTGTCAAATTTGAACCTACCGACTATCTAGATGTAAGCCACTGATGCTGTGCTAGAACTCACTTCTTAAGAATAAAAAAATCACAAAAAGAGGAGAAAAAATATTTGTTCAATTATTTATGTGTTGTCTGATAAACCAAAGCACTTGCTACTGGAAAAGAAAAAGAGAGAAGATAGACATGAATATGCAGGAGAGAGCCACAAAGAAAGAAGAAAGGAAGGGAGATTAAAAGAGGGGAGGGGAGTGGAAGGAAGGATACAAGAGGAGGGCATAGCTGAGTAGAATTGTCTACTCCTCATTAAGGTTTTGTTGGACAATCAGTACCTTTGCATTTATGTAGCCAAAGTTTTTTATTTTTGGTAGTAGTAAGCTGAGATATAAAATACCAATTTACAGGTAATAACCTGTTAGTGTGCTTCCTTCTGCACCAAGGAAGCCACAGTTAGGTTACTATCAGAGAGAAGGCAAGAGTAAGCAATTTAAGTGATTCTGAGAAACAATAATTGACATGCCAGGAATGCTCCCTTGTATGGTGAAGTCAAGCTTCACTCTTGTTCCCTGCTCCAGTCTTCCTCTCAACAAGAACAGCAGAAACAGGAGGGAAGGAGATATGTGAGTAATGATCATCTCTCTGTTTACCCTCATCCCTTGGTCTCTCAAAATATAAAGCGAAAGGAGAATTAACCTGAACTAGTGGGGAACATGGGAGGAAAAAGTTCAGTCTAACTTATTGTGAAACTTTTAAAATAATTGGAGCAGCATTTCAAATACTGAAATAAAACTTTTTAAATTATTAACAAAAAGTAACTCGAAATTTATCGAAAATTTAGAAGACTACACAGCTCACTACATAGTGGAATCTGAAAATTGAAACTGATTCCTGCCTCTATCATCAGAAATTGAAGATTGTCCCTAAACGTCCAATACTAGGTAAATTATTCTTGATATTCACTTATACTGTGTGAATATAATGCAGAAAATATGACTTTAAATTTAGACTGCTGATGTGATAAGCGATGGGAATTCATGATGGATAACATAATGCTGACAGCATGGAAATTATTTCCCTTCCATCTTCAGTGAGTAGAGAATAAAAATGCTCTATTGGATGGCCCTGAAAGTCCAATTCTAAATTTAGGACAGAAGGTGAATAGTAAAGAAGATCTATCTTAGCCAATCTGAGATTAGAAATGTGGAGAAATATACTCATTTATGTATGTCAAACATGGAAGAGAGGATGTGGCAAGCCCATAGCCAAATGCCAAAGTAGAGATATTTAACAAAATACCATGAAGTTGAAACAAGTCTTAAAAGGAGATCTGGGCTAAAAGGGAGTAGGGTAGAAGAATGGAGAGGGAAATGGTGGACTAATACAGTCATACCATTCAATGTACACATGTCAGAATATAAGTAGGAAACATGAAGGGATAGGTGGGGGTGGGGTAAGGGAAGGAAGAAAAATGCACTGTATATTGAAATGCACACACACTCTATTCAACACTGACATGATGAAGCAAAACCCCTTTGCACAACTAGCTAAACATAATTTTTTTGAAGTTTTAATATTCAGAGACCAGAAACATAAACCTTTAGAGATAAATAAGAAGAGAGAATTGACATATTGTTGAGGCTTGTTTCCCTTTCACTATACAAAATTTAATGTGTGAAGTCTGCTGCAAATATAAATTTTATTTTGCCTATTCTTTTAAGCAAATTGCTTAAAATGTAGAGAACCAAATTCCAATATCCCTTCATTTCCAAAAAAAAAATCATATGCACCTTTAAGTTTCTCAGTTATTTCTAAATACCTAAATGCAATGCATTATTGGAACTAATTTCATTCCATATTTAAATTTATTTTTTGTTGTTGTTGTGAAAATACTGTACAAAGGGGTTTCAATTACATGGACAAGATAATGAGTATATTTCCTATCAAGCATTGTAGCCTCCTCCTTTGTTTCCCCTTCCCATAACTTCCCGTCCTCTCCCCACTTCCCACCCAGTCCTCCCCCCACCAAAATTTTAAAGTTTGTTTTCAACATAATGGCTTGTACATCTCATTGTTTTAATGGTCCAACTGTATCCCTATTATACAAACGATTTGTTTTTTCCCTTACCTTCCTCAAATTATAACAACATCAAGTTCAGTGAATGCAGGGTTTGTACAGTGGGGGAGGGACATACAAAGCAAAAAAGAAATATTCTTATAAATGTGTTAGAAACAATCCCATGAAAGGGAAAAACATTTGAATATATAGCTTAGGGCTCATTTCCCTAACATCAACTTGTCTGACAGTTTCTGTTTGTCTCAGACACATACTAGTTATGGCAAATAAGGGAAATCATGGCACTAATGTTTCTTTGGGCCTGGCTTACGTCACTTAATATATTTTTTCCAAGTCTTTCCATTTCCTAACAAATGGAGCCAATGTCATGCTTTCTGATGGAGGCATAGAATTCCAGTGTGTATATATACCACATTTTCTTGATCTACTCATCTACTAAGGGGCATCTGGGTTGGTTCCATATATTAGCTATGGTAAATAATGATGCAATAAACATAGTTGTGCTGGAAGCTCTACTGTGGCCTTGTATGTGAACATTTGGATAAATACCCAAAGTGGGATTCTGGGTCATAGGGGAGCTCTATGTGGAGACTTTTGAGGAACCTCAATACTGATTTCCAAACTGGTTGAACAAGTTTATACTCCCATCCACAATACAGTAATGTTCCGTTCTGTCCATATCCCCTCCAGCATCTGGTGTTATTAGAGTTCTTGATTATAGCCATTCTAACTGTGGTGAGGTGGTATCTCAATGTTGTTTTGATTTGCATTTCTTTTATGACTAGGGAGGTTGAGCATTTCTTCATGTGTCTATTGGCCATCCTTCTTTCCTCTTCAGAGAAGTTTCTCTTTAAGTCTTTAATCCACTTATTTTTGGGCAGTTGTTTCTTTGAAGATTTGTTGGGGGATTTAAATTTTTGAGTTACATGTATATTTTAGATATGAGACCCTTGTCCATTTTATGGCTAGTGAAGATCTTCTCCTAATCTGTGCGCTTTCTATTGATCTTGCTAGCTATGTCCTTTGCCATGCAGAAGCTCTGCAATTTTATGCAATCCCATTTGTCCAACCTTTCTTTGATTTGTTGTGTTTCTGGGTCTCTATTAAGAAAATTTCGGCCTGTGCCAACAAGACCGAGGGTTTCTCCTATTCCACTCTTTAATGTTTTCAGAGTATCTGGTTTGACTCCAAGGTCTTTGATCTATTTAGAGTTGATTCTGGTACAGGGTGATATATAAGGATCTAGCTTTAGTGTTCTACAAGTTGTTAACCAATTTTGCCAGCACCATTTACTGAAGAGGCTGTCTTTCTTCCATTCTATTTTTTAACTCCCTTACAGAAGATTAGATGGCTATAGGTCTGTAGGTTCATTTCTGGGTTTCAATTCTATTCCATTGGTCCTGAGGTCTGTTCTTGTGTCAGTACCAAACTGTTTTGATTACTATGGCTTTGAGGTTGAATTTGAATTTGGTATTGATATTCTTCCAGCTCTGTTCTTTCTGTTAAGGATCATTTTTGCTATTCAGGGTCTTTTATTGTTCCATATGAATTTTTTGATTGCCTCTTCTATTTCCTTGAAGAATGAGGTTAGAATGTTGATAGATATCGCATTGAATTTGTAGATAGCCTTGGGAAGTATTGCCTTTTTCACTATGTTGATCTTTCCCAATCCAGGAGCATGGGAGTTTTTGCCACTTTCTAAGTTCAGTTTTGATTTCCTTTTTCAGTTTTTTAAAGTTTTCATCATAGAGGTCCTTCACTTTTTTGGTTAAGTTAAATCCTAGGTATTTTATTTTTTGTGGGGCTATTACAAATGGAGTTGCTTTCCTAATTTCAGCCACTCTTTTCTTATTGTTGGCATACAGAAAAATCCATCGATTTTTGAGGGTTAATTTTATACCATGATACTTTGCCAGAGTTTTGAATCAGCTTGAGTAATTTTGGAGTGGACTCTGTGCAATTCTTTAAATACAAGATCATGTCATCTGCAAAAAGGGAGAGTTTTACTTCTTCTTTCCCTATTAGGATCCTTCTTATACTTGCATCTAGTCTTATTACTCTATTTAGGAATTCCAATATTAGATTGAAGAGAAGTGGAGAGAGTGGGCATCCTGTCTCATTCCTGAGTTGAGGAAATAGCTTTAGTTTTTTACCATTAAGTATAATGCTGGCTATAGGTTTGTCATATAAAACCTTTAATGTATTGAGGAATGTTCCATGGATTCCTCATTTTTCCAGAAACTTCATAAAAAGGGATGTTGGATCTTGTCAATTGCTTTTTCTGCATCTATTGAGATAACCATGTGGTTCTTATCCTTGCTTCTGTGGATGTGATAAATTATATTATTTGATTTGTGTATCTTAAACCAGCTTTGCATCCCTGAAATGAATCCTGTTTGATCGTGGTGTATGATTTTTTGGATGAATTGTTGAAGTCGATTGGCCAAAATTTTGTTGAGAAGTTTTGCATCAAAGTTCATCAAAGAAATGGATCTATAGTTCTCTTTCCTTGATGAGTCCCTTCCTGGTTTTGGGATGTGTGTTATGATGGCCTCATAGAATAATTTCAGTAGTGAACTTTCTTTTTCAGTTTCATTGAAGAGTTGGAGGAGTATTGGTGTGATGTCTGCTTTGAAGGCTTAATAGAATTCCGCTGTAAAACCATTTGGCCTGGGCTTTTCTTAGATTGGAGGTCTCTTATTGCTCTTTCTGTTTCAGTGCTTGATATAGGCCTTTTAAGATAGTTTGACTCATCTTGGCTTAGTTTCGGCATGTCAGTATTTTCTAGAATAAGGTCCATTTCTGCCAAGTTCTCAAACTTATTAGTATACAGGTTTTAGAAGCATTCCCTTATAATGTTCTGAATATTAGTTGTTTCTGTGATGATGTTTCCATTCTCATCTCTGACTTTATTTGGGTGTGTTCTCTTCTTTTTCTGATAAGATTTGCTAAGGGTCTGTCAATTTTGTTAATTTTTTCAAAGAACCAACTCTTAGTTTTGTTGATTCTTTGTATAGTTTTTTTTTGCATTCTAATTAATTTAATTCTGATTTAATTTTAATTATTTCTTTCTGTCTACGGGATTGGGGTTTATCTTGCTGCTTTTTTTCAAGGAGGTTCAGATGTCTCATTAAATTGTTGTTTTCAGATCTCTCCAATTTGTTGATGTAGGAGCACAGAGCTATAAACTTGCCTCTGAATACTGTGTTTGCTGTGTCCCAGAGGAGCTAGTAATTGGTGTGTTCAGTTTTGTTGAATATCATGAACATTTGAATTTCCTTTCTAATCTCTTCCATGACCCACTCGTGATTCAGCAGTGTGTTGTTCAGGATCAAATGTGTTACATGACTTTCTTTGGTTGCTTTTGGTGTTGAGTTCTAAATATATTCCCTTGTGGTCTGAGAGAATGCAAGGTATAACTTCAATGTTTCTGAATTTGGACGTTTGCTTTGCGGCCTAAAATGTGGTCTATTTTGGAAAATGTTCCATGTGCTGCTGAGAAAAATGTATTGTCTAATGCTGCTGGGTGAAATATTCAGTAGATGTGTGTTAAATCTAGTTGGTCTGTGCAGTTGTTTATATCTGCGGTTTCTCTGTTGAGTTTTTGTGAAGTTCATTTATCTAGTGGGGAAAGTTGTGTGTTAAAGTCCCCAACAATTAATGTTTATGGATCTATGTGGGATTTGAGGGAAAGTAGAGGTTCTTGGATGAATTAGGGTGCTCTGCTGTTTGGCAAATAGATATTTAGAATTGTAATATCCTCCTGAAGGAGTGATCCCTTAATTAGTATGTACCGACCTTTTCACTAATTTTAATTAAAAGTCTATTTTATCTGATATTAGGATTGCAACTCCGTCCTGTTTATGGGAGCCGTTTGCTTGGTAGATTCTGTTTAAGCCTTTAAAATTGAAAATGTGTTTGTTTTTGTGGGCAAGATGTGACTCCTGAAGCCAGCAGATAAAAGGATCTTGCTTTTTAATCCAAGTAGACAGACTGTCACTTAATTGGTGAGTTAAGTCCGTTAATGTTGAGAGATAGAACTGAGAGGTATTTGGGAGTTCCTGCCATTTTATCCAACTACTTCAGGGCTGTGGCAACTGTGTTCTTCCTATGGTTCTTGGATTCTCAGTTTGGGTGATATTTCTTGGCCTTTATTGTGGTCTTGTTGGTTTTCTCTGTGTAGGACATCTTTAAGATTCTTTTGTAGGGCTGGTTTGGTGGAGATATATTGTTTCAATTTTTCTTTGCTATGGAAGTGTTTTATTTGACCTCCGATTATTAAGGAGAGTATAGCTGGGTAAAGTATTCTTGGTTGATAGTTGTTTGTCTTTAGGGCATAGATTACATCATTCTAGGCTCTTCTTGCTTTGATTGTTTCTGCTGAGAAATCTGAGGTGATTCTAGTTGGTTTCCCTTTATAGGTGTTTGATCTTTGCTCCAAGACAACTTTAAGGATCTTTTCCTTGTTCTGAATTGATCCTGTGAGTATTATAATGTGACAATGGGATATCCTCTTCTGGTCTAGTCTATTGGGAGTTCTAAAAGCTTCTTGTATCTGAATAAACCTATCTTTTTGCATGTTTGGGAAGTTCTCTGCTAGGATCCTGTTAAACAAATTTCGTAGACCATTGACTTCTGGCTCTAGGTGCTCCTCTACACCCATTATCCTCAGATTAGGCCTTCTAGTGGGGTCTTCCAAGGCTTGAATGTTGAATAGATCTATCATATTTCTTGGATTTGTCTTTGATGGTTGTATATTCTTTCTCTATAATATCTAGGCTGTCTTCAATCCTCAGGCTTCAATCTTCTGCATGACCTATCCTACTATAGAGACTTTCTATTTTTTTTTTCTTTTCCTTCTAGTTGGTCGGTTTTTATGGCCTCTAATTCTTTGTTGGATCTTTGTTTTAGATCTTGTATGAAATTCTCTACTTCCTTAATTTAGTGTCAAGTGTTTATTCTCAAATCACTTGGTTGATTAGTTATGGTTTCCTTGGACTCCCATTACTTCTGTTGGGATCCATTCAGCATTCCCTTTGTGGACTCCCTGACTTCTTTCAGCTCTCTGTATATGGATTCCATGAATGCCTCTAGTGATCTTTGTCTATGCTCATCCCGCTCTTGAAATTCCTGTATTACTCTTTGATCAGCTTCCTCACGTTCATGCAATTCCTGTAGTTCTCTTTGACTAATCTCAGCCTACTCACACAATTCCTTTATTTCTCTTTGAGTGTTCACAAGCTGCTCATGCAATTCTTTTATCTATCTTTGAGTAGCTTCCTCACACCTATGAGCTTCCTGTTTTGACATTTGTTTGCCTCCTCTCTCTATATATCATGCTCACACAGAGTCCTTTGAAGGTTTTCAATCTTTTTATTTACCATGATTAATATTAGTGTTTTTAGATCTTTTTGGAAGCTCTCCTCTGGATTATTCATTATCTGTTCTGTCCACTGATTATCATGAGTGGGAGTTGAGATACCCGGACTTGCCATTTTTCTTGTGTTTTTCCGGCTTATTCTGCCCATTTGGCATGAGAGTAACACCAATTTTGTGCTTGAAAACTATCTTAAGGGAAGCATCAACAAAGTCTGTAGTTGCACAGTCAAAAGCCTGCAGATACTCCTGAAGGAGAGATCCCTTGATTAGTATGTAGCGACTTTCTTAAACTCTTCTCACAAATTTTAATTTGAAGTCTATTTTATCTGATATTAGGATTGCAACTCCAGCCTGTTTATGGGAGCCATTTGCTTGGTAGATTTTGTTCCAGCCTTTAGCATTGAAAATGTGTTTGTTTTTACGGGCAAGGTGTGACTCCTGAAGGCAGCAAATATTTTGCCCATGTAATTGTAACCACTCTGTACAGTATTTTCACAATAAAAATAAATAAATAAATATTACAAAAGCCTGCAGATATAATCTAGTTCAACAGATACATTTTCAACATCAACCAACTATGTATTAATAGGCTATGAACCGCAAAGAAGAATTTGGCAAACAAGAAATTATTAGGTTTAGTGAGAGATGTGGGTATAAATAGGAATAGAGGGATGTGGAAAGAGAGAGGCAGAGCTAACTTAGTCCTAATCTCAAAGCAGGAAATAGATTCGATAGAATGATAATAGACAACGGGGAAAAAGAAAGAGAAAAAAAAGACAAGGAAAAATAGTAAAATAAAAATTAAAAAGTGAAACACTTAAAATTATGCAGATTAAGAACTTAATATTCAGAGAAGGATGGGAACATGATAAGAGAAGGGAAGGAATAGAAAGGAGACACCAAAAAATAAAAAATAAAAATGCTTAAAATTTTATATAGGTATATAGAGGTAGTACAGCTATTAAAGAAGTTAAGTCTAAGAGGTTTTTTATTCATTAATAAATTTCTGGATTAAGTGTGTACATAATCGGGGATAAGGTCTAATAATCGACTACAGGTATATCTGAGAATGAGCAGAAATGCGACTAAATCACGCAAAGAAGAACGAAAGAGAAAAAAAGTGAAAAGAATGAGAAAGAAAGGAAAAACGGATCAAAAGGTCAGTAGTGCTAAACAAAAATGGAAAAAAGCACACACACACACACACACACACACACACACACACACACACACACGTATACCTGTAAAATAAAAATTATAAGAGGAAGAAAAAAGTTAATAGAAAACAATTTTTAACGTTAAAAATTAAAAATGTTAAAACAATTTTAATAAAAGGTGACATAAAAGAGTTCTTTGCTTTTTGGGGATGAGAAGGGAAGATCCTGTATCTCCCTTGTGTCCATAATCAGTCTCTTGTTGGAGTCTCTGGTCTGCTTGTGGTATTTGATTTTCCTGTAGCTTGTTTTTTTTTTTTTAAGTCAGTTTGTTTGAGCAGGCAGAAAAATGCTTTGATTTACCCAGGATTTTGTCATCCTCCTCCCAGGCTAGTTCAATGGGAGGGAGATCTGCTTTGAGTATCACAAAAGATGGCTGTTTCTTCTAGTTTGGAGATGCTGTGATGGGGCTAGGTTCTGGGTAGAGTTGAGGCCTTTCAGCAAACAGTAGCTTTTCCCTGAGGCCTAGCTTCTGAGGCAGTCACAGAGCCTAGCCAGCAGCCGTTCTCAGGGTTTATTGTTACTGAATTTCAATTGATTGTCTAGGGAGGATCAGCCTCTGGCTCTGTTTACTCAATGAAGAAAGCCACTCCTGGGGCTGGTGCAGGCCCGGAATGGGTGAATTTTCCCTGAGTGGAGCTGAGCCTGGCAGGTCAGGTTAGGTTCCTGTGACCTGTTAAATGACTGTTTGTTTTCATCCAAGGACTGAGTTGGAGCTAGCTGCTCAGCCAGGCCTTTGCCAGTATCAAAGATGGAGATCTCCGGTAGTGGGCAGGGAGAGATGGCGTTCCCTTCTCTGCTCCCTGAGAAGGAGTGAGGAAATCAGGCTTCTACTCACACAGGAGTCTGGTTCCTGGGTGATCTCTGATCTGCGATATGAAGGATGAAGATGTCCGCTCCTTGTCAGTTCTTGCTGGTGTTGAGTAGAATCCTCTCACCTGCTGCATCTGGCGCCTTTGTCCTAGACTCTCTGTGTTGCAGGTATGGTGGTTACGGCCACCACCGCCCCCTCCCATAGCTGCAACCATGGCCGCTGGCAAGTGCTCAGATTTGTCTACTTGCCTTGATTTTCCCTCTCTGCCTAACTCTCTGTACTGTGATGGCACATTTGGTGTGATTCTTTGGCTTAGTTAAGCTTCCAGCTTCTCCTTTGCTATCTTCCCGGAACCATAAATTTAAATTTTAAATGATAAATTCTTTTAAAATTGTTTCACTCGTGCACAGGTATGGATAGATAAGTGATGTGGGCAGAATCAGAATTATTCAGAAGGTTGTAAATGGATGCTTACCTAGTTTTCTCTCGGCTGGATCATAGAATACAGACTGTCCTAATTGAAAAAGTTAGCCTTCTGAGGTTTTTGCATATAAACACTCCATCAACATTTTATTAGAAGATTATTCAAGATTAGCTATATGTTGATTAATAATGACTGATCATGACAGAAATTTGAGAGAAAACCATCTACACTTCAGTGAGGTTCTAATTTGTGCTTCACAAACTGTTATGAAAGCTCTACATGAGAAATCTAGCAGCTGCATTTCTAAAAAGACCTTGGGTTGTTACACTTTCTGATATTGTCTCAATTCAAATACTTCTCCTTGGAGTTCCATACTATTCAATGATGCTGTATTAGCTCCTTGTTACAATTTTCAGACTGATCTTTTTGATGAAATTTGTGCTTTTCAAAATTGCTCTCCAAATTCCATCCACAAACTGCATACAAAATTTATATGAAAAAATTTGTATCTGTTTATATTGCATATACTTTTATTTTTCATTACAAATATGGAATGTAGTAAAAATTCTCATAACAATTATACTGCGCTAGATTGTGGGCAGATTCTGATGTAAATAATATACTGTGTTCATGTAGAGATTTTGAAAATCCAAAGTAATAAGCCTGTAGTCCTAAAACCAATACCTTACTTATATTGAGTGACAAATACAACTTCATAAAAGTACAGAAGTTTTCCTTGTATCTTTTTAACATATATTTTTATTATAAATACTGTACAGAGGGGTTACATTTACATAAGTAAGGTAATGAGTACATTTCTTATTGAGCATTGTTACCCCCTCCTTTGTTTTTCCCCTACCATCCCTTCCCTTCACACCTCTCCACCTCCCCCCTTCACCCATCCTCTGTTAGAATGTCTTGTATATTTCGTTGTTACAATGGGTCAACCAGTATCCTTTACTTATATCTTAAATGAAGAAATGCTCGCTTGATTTATGCTGATTCTACTTGTGTAGACACATCTAAAATCACTGCCCAAGTCCAAGAGCACATAAATGAAATGCCATCATTTTTTTGTCAGTTGGTATTTGTGTTCTACACATTTATTGACAGGTTACAAATTATTCTTAAACATTAAAACATTAAAAATACTTTCTTTTTTTCTTATTTTCTTCGCCAGGAAATCAGCAAGACCTCAGCCAGCATTTCTCGCCTAGGAATTTTCACATGGGTTAGTTAAATGTATATGTAGAGTCCAGTTTTCTGAGGACTCACTCATCTGCCTAGGAATTCATGCTGGTTGTTGGAAAAAGAGCTCAAGTAAGGATGCCATTTAAAGCCTTATAACTTTACTCTTTACCAGGGTATTCTCCTGCTACTTTGGTTGTTGAGAATGTCTACAAGAGTAAGCATTCTGTGAGGAGCAGGGAGATACCATAAGACTTATACTTACTGAGGTTTCCAAGTGACTTGCTATCACTTGTACTGCATTTTGAAAGTCAAATCTCTCTAAAACTACCAGTTTTAAGAGATAAGAAGAGTGGAAAATGAACTCTTAGGGACAAATACATCTTCAACATATATTGTTCCAATTATTCCTTTTAAGGCATATTCAACAACTGGTGAAACTTGTGTTGGCTGTAATTATGTGTCTTTCTCCATGGGTGCATGTATACATGAGAATATGTATGTGTGTGAATAGTAACATACATGTGTACATTATGGCTTATATCATCATTTATTCCTTGCTAACAAATAAAGTAAGGAATCACTAAACTTTTAACAGAAACTTTGTAGTTTAAGTCGTAACTCTTCACTCTGCTCCTTTACACAAAGACTGCAACTTCTCATTAATAAAGTTTCCATAAACTCTGAAATGTACATACTTAGTACTTAATGTCTGTTATCATAAATCTTAAATACTTTACAGAAAAGTTTTATACCTGCCAAACAGTCCTATTTTTGGCATATATAAGCAAAATCTCAAAATTAAGCATATTTAAAACATTAAAACTTTTAACAAACCTTAACACTTGCTGCAATGTTCATTTTGACAGGTGCCTTGTATAGAATAATTGAATTTCTCCTCCTACACATCTCTTGAACTACAAATATCTGGAATTATTTTGTTTTTGGCATGTCTATCTTGATTTTATTCTTAATTGTGTGCTTATGTAAGAAATACATGATTCTATAATTTCACAACAATTCTTTTGAACTTACTTTTTGTTGAATTGCCTAGCTTAATAAAATCAATTAAACATTATACTTTATATATAAAAACTGTTCTGTGCTCAATTTAGCATCACATACCCTAACATTGGAACGATACAGAGAAGATTAGCATGCACCCTGCGCAAGGATGACATGCAAAGTCTTGGAGCGTTCCATATATTTACAGCAACAGATGCTGAAACGTATGTGGCCACAAGGGAACGGTACTGCATTCTTGGTGGGAGTGTAAATTTGTTCAACTACTTTGGAAAGCAGTATGGAGGTGCCTCAGAAGACTCCACATAAAACTCCCCTATAACACAGTAATCCCACTTTTGGGGATTCATCCAAATGATCATAAAAAAGACCATACTAAAACTACCAGCACAACTATGGTTATTGCAACATTCTTTACGATAGCTAAGATATGGAACCAACACAGATGCCCTCATTAGATGAATGGATCAAGAAAATGTGTTATATATACACAATGGAATTCTTTGCCTCCATCAGAAAGAATAATATCGCCCAATTTGTTAGGAAATGGAAAAACTTGGAAAAAATTTACTGAGTGAAGTAAGCCAAGTCCAAAGAAATATAGGTCCCATGATTTCCCTTATTTTCAATAACGAATGTATGTCTGGGATAAGCAGAAAAGTTCAAAAGATATGTGCATATAACCAGATAAGATGATGTTAAAGAAATTGAACCCCATGATAGGGACACAAGTGGGTTTTTGTTTCTTGCTATTGTTTCTAACGTACTTATAATGTGTGATGTCATTTTTTTTGTTTTTTGTATGTTTCTCCCCACACTATAACCCCTGTTTTCTCTGTATTTGAAGTTGGTACACTTACATCTTGTATGTATGCTTCTCTAATTTGGGGAGGGGAAGGGAAAAAATGCTCAAATAGTGATACAGGTTGACCCATTGTAACAATGAGATGCACAAGACACTATGTTGAAAAATGAACTTTACAATTTAGGCGGAGGAAGGAAGGGGGAGGGGAGTGTACTTGTGGAGGTGGGAGGGAAGGGATGGTAGGGGAAATATAAAGGAGGAGGTAACAATGCTTGTTAGGAAACTTACTAGTTTCCATGTTCATGTAAATGTGACCCCTCTGCACAGTATTATTACCATAAAAAAACATATAAAAATTTTCTTAGGTGGAAGAGTTTATTTCCTCTATATTACCCATATAATATTGTTAATAAAGAAATTAATTCAGAACACTGATATGAAGGTAATTTGAATAAATGTGTGTGTGTGTGAGTGCGGCAGCGCACAAGCATACACGCACGTGCATGAGAACAAACACCTTGCATGTATATTGGAATGCTCAGAATTTAAATCAGGGCTTCAAGGCCTTACTAGGCCTTTCCTATCTAGATTGGTGAGCTACGATATAAGCTACGATATAAGCAATTCTTGGCTCTTTGCTAGTTCATTAAACATTTTGAAAAATAATTTCATGAAGTTTTATTTTTGGTCCTGATTGGCTCCCAAGTGTTATCCACAGATCTCAGTCTCCTGAGCAAATATTCAGAGTAGATAGGATTATAGGTGAGACCAGCCAGCACAAGGCTTTTAGAACAATTTTAAAAGTAAAAGAAAATTTACTTCATGGGGGCCTGTTTTATCATCACCGAATTTGAAAGCCTTTTGAGTGATTATATGTCAATTTAATTCGTTTGGGGATTGTTAAAAGATAGTAAGTGATGATATTTAAAAGTTTTAGTACTTTTTAAAAAAGAAACTGGAACTGTGGGACAGAAGAAATTTGGCTGTCTTCGGACCTCAATTTGTAAGCTCAGCTCTGTGCATGATAACCTAAGGTCACCAACACACTCTGTGTTGAAGACAAAATGTGACAGAAAACAATCACCATGGGAAATATTTGCTATGCTATTATTTCTTGGACAATATGAATATTGAATTGAGAGTATAAGAGAATGGAGAGATTTTACCCACCTTTTTGGCATTGCTGAAAGACTTTTGGAAACTGACTCATTTCCTTCCTCACTGTGTGTATCTTTGGGCCATGCACTTACAGTTTTTTACTACAATTTTTCCCAACACTACAATGGTAATAACATTAGCATTATACCAAATGTTATCTTAAGAAGTAAGAGAATAAAAGTTGTGAAACACTTAACATAAACCTATGAATGACCTTTGAGTTTAGCCAGCATTCTTTTTTAAATATTAAATAGAATATGATAAGTAGTACAGAAATCATTACATGTAGTGTTAGCAACCAGAAGTAATATCTATTGACCATGCTCAGCTTCCAAGTAAGCCAGGTGGATAACTTCTCATGCTGTAAATCAAACTGGTTATCTTATGTCGTGATAGTGTAAAAATATCAGAGACAGAACAATGAAGGAATGTTGTAGACTGAGGTGAAAGCCATATAAAAATGTGCAAACTTGAAAAAACATAAAAGTATCGGAGCAGTATACTGTGTTTTACTTCATTTAAGTTACATAGCAATGATAAGGAAGATCTAGAAGAATAAAATGTCTTTTTGATATTTTATCATAGGTCCTTAGAAGGATGAACACTTTCCTCATTCTTGTAGAGGCATCATCAGATGAGGGGAACTGTATTTTTTGTTTGCTTCCTTCCATTTATTCTTCAGTTTGAAATCTGAACTACATGAGACTGAAAGAAAGAAAGTGAAATTAGCCGTACAGGCTTTGGAAAGAACAATCAAAGTAAAATAAATAAAATATATAAAGCCTTGTAAAAGGTTTAACTAAATTGAGTTACATAGTCTCAAGCGTTAACAGAAAATGATTTAAGCAATATCATGTTATTAAAAATTTAAAAATTTTAGGAGCTGCTTAATTTTTTTCCTTTCTACTACCTTGAATTAATTATTGATTTTCTATAGAGAGATTAAAGATGGGATTAACAAGAAACTTGATTAAAAATGGACAAAAGTTCTGAATAGACATGTTTTCCAAAAAGCCCTGAAAATTGCCTGCGGATTTACAAATTTGTATTTAATGCAACTTCTGTGCTAGCTTAATGCTTTGTGAGCAGAAGTCATTAGAGAAATGCAATTCAAAATTACTTTGATGCTACTTCTTAACTAATATAACTCTTATAAAAAATATCCAAGGAACCAGGTGTGGAGGTAAAGGCTGGTAATTCCAAGTGATTGGAGGGTAGAGTAAAAGGATTTGAGTTTAAGGCCAGTCTTGGGTACTGCACACAGTAAAAACCTGCCCTTTAAAAAAACTCAAAAATGTAATAATGTTGGCTGGCGACAGTGTGGAGAAAAGGAAATTTTCAACACTCTTGGTCAAAATACAGGTTAGTGTTCTCGTTGTAGAAAGTAGTATGCAGTTTTCTAAAGAAATCCAAAGTTGAAATATCATCTGTCCCACCAATCGTGTGATTATTTCTCTCTGGGTAACTCATAAATATATCTGTAATTCATTGTTATTCACATTATTCACAACAACAGCTAAGATAGAAATCGAAGTCCAGTGTTCACCTACAAACAAATAAAGCAACTGTGGTACATGCACAAATATCTTTTTCTGTTGATTCCAAAGTACTTTTTTTATTGTTTTCCTGTTTCCATGTGATTAACCTCCAAATTAGAAATCCAGATATATGACTTAATTTAACCAAAACTATTTATTGAGTATAAGGACCTTCTACTCTCTGCATTCTTCACACTAAGATCACCAAATATGATGAGTCTGGAATAATTAGTCTCTTTTTGACCTATGTTAATATTCTTTACAATGTGAGTGAAATGTTTAAAAGTAGTATTTGTTTTAGATTAATTGCTCTGAAGAGACAATAAATGATATTATCAAAGCTTAAAAATGATTTGATTTAAAATTTAGAATTCAGGAAATGGTGTTGACCACTCTGGTTACTGGAGCCTTCACTACAAACTCATGAGCCAATTTTTATTGATGAAGCAAAAATCTGACGTTAGACATTTATGAATAAAAAAATCATGTCATCCTGAATATGTAGAGCTACATGTAAAACATAGAAAATTTAGCTTCTAAATACCTGAATATGCTAGTACATTTAATTGCAGGGTAAGTACTTGTTCTGAAAGGAGATAAAATTGAAATTATTTTGAAATGTAAACCTAAGTATTTATTTGAATAAAAGACAATGTTTAAAATATCACTCATTCAAGAAACAAGATGTACAGTTAGTTGTTTTTCATGCCAATTATGTTCTCTAAACTTACTACAAATACTAGATTAGTAAACCTAAGTCATTGCTTTGCAGGGAAATAGCAATTCCATTTCTTAAAACTCATGACAATAACTTTTTCTCAAACAATTGCTAAGTAATCGTTTTATATTTTTGTCATGGAATCTTATTTGATAAATTTTTATTCATTAAGTTAAATAATTGGCAAACAATATAAATTATGCATGGACAAAGTTTATCTAACACGAGTTTTTTTTTTTTTTTCAGAAGATAGATCATGGCTCTCTTAAAGAACATTAGAAGGCAGTGTGTTCTTTATTAATTTTTAGTTATTTTGTTAATAGATATTAATTGTCAGAAGTGACAATTCCATAAGATCTTTAACGGTATTTGATTATACTCCCTCTATTTCTTTCTCATTACTCCTTCCTCCAAAGATCTTCTGTTTTTCACATAAAATTACATCTTTATATATACATATAAACTAATTTGGAAGATTTAAGCTAAACTGCAAGTTAATTCAAGATGTACAGTGAATTAATAGAATAAATAAAAACCTGAATATCTTTTGTTAACTTTTGAATTGAGCTATCATTATTATTATTTTTAGGGTTAGGATCTCTGACAGAATTAGAATTAGGATTAGAGAAATAGAAAATTTAGGTTCATCACAGGATGAACCATTGCAACAATGATACTCACAAGACACTATGTTGAAAATGAAGTTTATACCATGGGAAGGGAAAGGTATGAGAAGTGGGGAGGGATGGGATAGTGAGAGAACAAGAAAGAAAGGGGTAACAATGCTCAACAAGAAACGTATTCCTTACCTTATATATGTAACTAATCCCTCTTTAAAGCATCTTTTCAACAAAATAAAAATTTTAAAAATAATGTAAAATAAAACCTGACAGGACATAGAAAAACAGTTAAAAATTTATGTTCAAAATGCAAGTAAAAGTTAGACCTACACGCTGAGCAAGAGTTAGGATAAATATGAAAAAAGTGGCTTGCTACTTACATGATGATTCGGTTATACGTAGGTTTAGGATTAGGAAAGGTGTGCCAGTTAGAATGGGGTTAAGATGAGAAAAACATGTAAGACATTGTGTAAAACTGCCACATATTTTAAGAAGAATGAATGAAAACCAGTCTGTGTTACTTTAAACATTCAGATATAATTTGGTTTAAAGTGTGAGATACATTTTTGTTCCGGTTAGGGTTAGGGAAGGATAAGCTTTAAGGTGAATTTCAGTTTTCCAATTAGAATTAGAAGCCAAAAAAATGTGTGATTGAATAGAATCTAGACAATTTTCCTTACATTAACCATTTGGTGTTAAATCAGAATGTGATTTAGATTAGGTTTCTGGTTAACTGGAGTTGAGGATAGAGTAAAGAAATGGGTTAAACTAGTGGCTCAGGCCTATTATCCTAGCTACTCAGGAAGCTATTTTCTGAGGATCGCAGTTCAAAGGTAGCCCAGGCAGGAAAGTCCATGAGACTTTTATCTCAAATTAACCACTATAAAACATAAAAGCGGTGCTGTGGCTCAATTGGTTAAATACACACCTTGGGCTAAAGAACTCAGGGATTATGCCCTGGCCCAGAGTGCAAGCCCCACGACCGACAAAAAGGAAAAAATAAAAAAAGAAATGTTAAATATTAAGTAAAGCTGAACCTTTTTTTAGGTTCTAGGAATTCAGGAAAAGCTGGGATAATGGAAGTACAATGTATTTCATAAAATCAAGATTTGAGATCAATGGGTATAATGATGCCTGTTATGGAACAAAATACATTCAGAGTTAAGAGTGAAAAATCTTTAGGGTTTACAGAAAACCTACAATTTATTTCAAGAATTACCAATGGAATTTCAGTTAGGATTGCACAAAATGAGCATTTTTCATAAATTTTAGAATTGGGATAGGATTAGTGTCAAGGTAATGGTTAGTTAGGATTCCAGCAATGGTTAGGCTTAGTGTGAAGGAGAAAAAAAAATGAGGGTCTAATTGAAGGTAAATTTTAATATAAGCCTGGTAAGAATTAGAATGAATGTAAACTAGAGTATTGCTATTAATATTAGAATCTACTCACAATTAGGCTGATGGTTATTCTCAATGTTCCAGTTAAGAAAGATTACGTTTAGGGTTAGAAAATGACTAAGATATTGGAAAAATTGAAACCTATGTTTGGAAGGATGAGTGAAAACTAGTGTACTTGTGTTAGTGTTAGTATTGTCATATAATTTGGATTAAGATTAGGGTCAGTATTTTCTTCTGATTATATTTACTGTTACGAATAATAAAGCTTTTAGTATAAAATTGTGTTCGCTAACAAGTAGAAGCAAATATATGAGGCTGAATAGTAACTAGAACATTATCATTATATTTATTTCTCAGTGATCATTCTTGTAGTGATTAATAAGAGTTTTCCAGACAAGTTTAGGTTGAGAGTTAGCGTTAAGTAATGGACTAGATGGTAAGTAAATCTGAAACTCTTTTCAGATACAGTGGTTCAGAAAAAGGCAGAATCAATGGAAACTACGGTATTTTTCCTGGTAAGAGAATGTGAGGAAAAGTAATATAATGGCTCCTGTTAGGGAAAAAGATAACTTTCGAGGTAGAGTCAGAAAATTTGTGAGAATTAGGGCAAACTGAAACTCATTTCCAGAGTGAAAACTGGAGTATTTATTAGAATGATTAAAAGCTAGTGTATTTTTCTTAAACATTAGAATTGGATTATCATTAGGGTGAAAGTTAGGTTTTAGTTCCAGCTAGGCTTAGTGTAAGCATTAGGGAAACGGAAAATTTAGGGTCAAACAAAGTAAATCTTCGAATAACAAGTAGAGTTAGAATTAGGATTAATGTGAAATAGAAAACTGCTAATAATATTAAGATTATAGTATGATTACTGTGAGGGTTAGGGTTAGGTTTACAATAAAGACAAGATAATGAGTGAAACTAAAAACTATTTTTAGAAAGATGAGTTGAATTGAAGTTAGGATGAATAAAAACTAATGTATTTGTGTGGCTTTTAGACTCCAAAGGCTAAGGCAAGCCAGTGATATCCTTGTTCCCAATATCTACTGTGGGAGTATAGAGAATTACTGCATATTACCAAGAGAATATCCCACACGATCTTAGTTGTAGCAGCTTTCAACCGGGAAGCATTTTCAGGTGATGGAATCAGTCAGGAGTGCAGTCTACCTTTACCACGGTGGAGGTGATCTGAGTGATGATGTAGATTTCCTCCAGGTAACTGTCAGGCTGTTGTTGAACTTTACCCATTAGGATGTGCAACAGCAGCAGCAGGGTCTCTCAGTGGCTCCAAGGGGCTGTCACATCTCGTGCTGGACTGCAAATTCCTACATAGACTGGTAAGGATACATTGCATATGTTTGGCAGGCTGTGACTCCACTAGTTTTAAAGACAATTTACACAATAGCCCAGGACAATTTACCAAGATGACAACTTTTTAAACAAATAGATCTTTTAATAAAGCTAGGATTTTCTAAGCAGATATAGAGGACTCAGGCCTGTATTATTATTTCCCATGCCTTTTCCTTCTGTCTACTTTGCCACATTTTTTAAAAAGTGAATATTTTCCCTTGTTCATAATAAGGGATGATGGGCAAAGATTCATCTTCTGTCACTTCTTGAAGCTGACTCAGGAGTGTTGATCCTACCTAGCCAGGAACCTATAAACTTAGCCTATTTTACAAAGAGGTTAAGAACAATATTTTAACTTTTGACAAATGCACAGACCATTTTTCTGGCTACAGCAGTGGAGCTTCTTTAGTCTTCTGGTTTGCAAAAGGATCTTTATGAATGGCTTTGGAACGTGATCTCTACTAATCCTAACAATGTCTGAGATACCTATGCAGGCCTTCAGACAGATATCAATAGAAACACACTCTCAGGTTTACAAACTTTTCCTGAGAAGATGAATTTCATGTAGGTGGTGTCAGCTCAAAAGTTACTGCCAATTAGAGCTTTTGGCACATACAGGGGTTGGGATTTAAACTATCCTCCACATTTTGCAACCTTAGCTTTTTACTAATATCACAGATGACTGACAAGTTCCTGTCCCTTTCAGTCATAGACATGCTTACAAACTATCTTCCCATGACCTTCTGGGTCTGACCAATTTTTGAAGGGCCATGCACAAATGACTCAAGGATCTGACATTATTTCTGCCTTCTAAGCAGTGGCTTACGGTCTCTGGATGCTGCTCCTCTATTACTTTCGTCCAAGGAGTGTCTTCTCCACACTGGAAACAATGCCTCATTGGCAATTCCCTTAGTTGGTTGCTGGACTTGAAATTGGGGCCTGAGTGCTGTCCCTCAGCTCTACAGCTCAAGGTTAGCACTCTGCCACATTGAATCCTAAAGCAGGTCTGCTTGCTCTTTCTGCCTTCTGCTGGCTGAGTAGAGGTGACATTCTCACAGAGACCTTTATCTGGATTCGAACCAGTTTTCAGATCAATGAGTCTCATAAAAGGCCATTTTACTCCAATTAAAAGCAAAAAGACAGTCAACATAGTAGTAGCTTTTAAGCATATTCTCACCTGAAACTTATTAAGAGCCAAAGTTACATCTGACAAACTTACAAGAATCCTCACTCCTTTTTGTGGATCTGCTGGGAACTGTTATGGAAAAAAAAAAAAAAAAAAAACAACCTATGAGACCAAACTGAAATAGGAATTAAGCAATAACTTTGGTAATTCTAATTTTTCCTTTTTGTACTTTGAGGCAAATGTTTAGAACAATTTTACTTTTAAACTTTATATACAGAAATCCATTCCTAATTTGTAAGCCTCCTATTCATCTCTGTTTTAATATTCTATACTTTAGTTTTTAGTTGCATTTTGAAAAACCCCTTAAACTCTCGAGGCTAGGTGTCACTCATTTCCTTTTGGCTGCTTGTTTTTAAACAGATACACATGAAAACTTTTAAGCTCAAATAACGTTTTTTTCTCAATGCAAAAATTAGAATCACCATCACTGTACCAAGAAGCTAGACTTAACACCTTTATGCCTTAAAAATAACATATTCAATGGCAGAATATCAGAGAGCAAACCACATTATACAAATAAACTTTTTGATCCTCTTTTTAAGGCCTTCTTAATTTTAATTTTAACACATCCAAGGGGCAGTTTTAGCAATGATAATCAGATATTCACATCACTCATTTATACCATCATGTTTCCAGTGTCTATCTGTAGGGAAAAGGGGCAGAATAAATATGGGCCACTTGGCCCTTCCTGTGGAATGGGCACACACCCAGTCCGACTCTTTAGATTTAGTTGAACTGCGTTTGTGCCCGCTTGCCCTAATTCACGATGCATGGACTCTTCCCAGGGCCTGTTCCACCATGCATGACCAGCTGAACTGCACTTCTGCCGGTTCATCCTTCACTCCTAACGATAGGTCTTCTGTTGGCTTCTAAATTTCTCCTTTTTATTAAGCCAGATATCTTGATTACAGGGTAAACAGCTTTATGCATTCTAAAATACCAGATTTTCTAATTTTTAAGTTAAAGAATCCTTAAAAAGCTATTTCAAACAATGTGAAAATGCTTTAAAATTTTTTTAGTAATGATCAAATCTCATAACCTTTGGAACTTTAAACTTAAACTCAGCCAATTGTTACAGCATGTTGACAATTTCTATCATGAACATGTTCACAAGCACATACAAAACACACTCAGATTTTTAAGCACTCAAAAATCAAAATCAGTTATATGTACATTTTAAAGTTTTGAAAGAAAATTTTGTGACAGTATTTATTTTAATCTAAGTAACTTTGTTGAGCTTCATTTTCCCAGGGCTTGCTTATTTAGCAAGGCATTTCAAAAATTGGTCTTTTGCATCCCTTCTGTTGGAGGAAGGCTGGGGGTGGGGGGGAAGTCACCTGAAATTAAACTGGCCTGATTTTTATCCAGTTTTAGACAAGAGCACTTTACATTGTCAGGACTAGCTGAAAAGTCAAAAAAAAGGCACAAATCCTTCTCTATGACTGACCCCAGCTGGAGGCTGGAACTTCTATTTCCCCAGATATGTTCAAAATCACATTTGTAATAAAAGTTACTAGATGAGACCTTCATAGATGAGGTGGTATGGGGTTTCTGGTGGAGCTCTGTCTGGTTTAAGGGAGGAGTTCGTATTGGCACAGCCTGTATGGTGGAACAGGACAGGGATTTGAGGGCAAAGGCCAGTCTGTGTAGGGCTTTGAGACATCAGGGAGGGAACAGCAAGGACTAGACATGATAGAGGAGGGGTCTCTTGTGCAGTAGATGGGATTTAGGATGGAGGCTGGCAGGTGGACACGTTTTCATTGGAAGAAGGTGGGGTTACTGGGGAGGAGGATGTTTGGGACAGGACTTTGAGAAGGAAGAACAAGGCTACAAAGGAGGAGGTTACTTAGAGGAGGGGATCTGGTGGAACACTGTGAGCCCTTGTGGGACATGTAGGGTGAGGTTTTCCATAAGGCAGGGCAGGGAATGGAAAGAAGAGGTTGACAGAAGGTGGGGATTCTGGAGTAGGAATGCAGAGCTATGAGGGAGTGGCTTTTCAGGGTGTGGCTTTGAGAGGGCAGGGTGGTACTAGGAAGACATAGGCTAGTAAGGGGCAGAGTTTCTCATGGAGAATGGCAGGCCTTTGGGAAGTGTGTTAGGGTGGAGGTGGGGTTTCCAGCAGAGCAGGATGTAGACACAATGTATGGAGGCATTTTTCAGGACCAGGGCTTTGTGAGAGCAGTGATAAGATCCAGTGCACTAGACTAGTTAAGATGGGGTTTCTAGTGTTGCCAGTTACCACTTCGAAAAGTGGAATGAGGTTGGATGGGTATTTCAGTGTTGTAAGGCAGGACATGGACTATGGACAGGATTTCCAGCAGGGCAAAACAACCTTCCAAAAGGGACTATGAAGGGACTGGGATTTAAAGTTGAGTCTAGTGAGGCTTCCAGAGGGAGGCCAACTGGTGCAGTGGTTTCCAGTGAAGCAATGATGGTGTCGAGAGATGGGAGAGTGTGGGGGAGGTTTTCTCGGCTTCCAGAAGGAGGTCAACTGGAACAGTGGTTTCCAGTGGAGCAATGTGGGTGTCCAGAAATGGCATAGTGTGGTGGGGGTTTTCTAGTGGAGTTTTTCAGGAGCAGGGCAGGGTTTGGAGCCATGGGGCTAGTTGGAGGAGGGGCTTTGAGAAGGAATGTAAGAATTACAATGGTGTAGGATAATTGTGGGCAGGGTATCTAGTGGAGTAGGATGTGGAACTGAGGGAGGAGCCAAGGGGGGGTTATCTGGAGAGCAAGTCAGGGCATTGAGAGAGTAGATGTGGGAGGTAGAGAGGGTTGTGGTGGAGCAGTGCTGGCTTTCCAGGCAGGAAATGGGCTGTGTGAGAAGCTTCTGGCCAAGCAAAGCAGGGCTTCAAGGGCAGTTATAGGGAGATGAAGGGTTTTTGGTATAGCATGATGGGCTTTGTGGGAAGTGGTAGTTTCAGGGCTGTGTCTGAGAGATTAGGCCTCTTACAAGTCGGCTAGTTATGGGCAGAGATTCTGATGAAACCAGGGGGGCTGGAGTGAAAAGGCTGGTTGGGGATGGGGTATGAAAGGGAAGGGAGGAGTTTGGAGGTACTAGGATATGGGAGCAATGCGACTAGAGGGACTAGAGTAGTTAGGGGCGGATCTCATCTGGTGGACGAGGTGGGGATTTGAGGGAGGAGCCTGGTGTAGGCGGGGTTCTATTGCAGCAAGGTGGGACATAGAAGGAGATATGGATGTGGCCTGGTTTCTGGTGGTGCACAGCAGGGATTCCAGGAAGGGGTGGAGTGGAAGAGGGATTTCCCTAAAGCAGAGGAGGGCTTTCAGGAAGGAGTCTGGTTGCAGTCAGGCCTTTGAAAGTTTTTAGCATTGCTACGAGGGGGTAGGTTATTTAAGGTTGAGCTTTTTAAGGAGGATGGTGACTAGAAGTGGGTTTCCAGTTGATCTATTCAAGTTTTATGGGAAGGAGGGATAGCAAATGTGCAAGACATAGTGAAGAGTGGGGCTACAAAAAACAAAAAGTTACTACTAATAAATAAAATATAAGAACACCATTTTCTGTCAGTGTAGAATTATATTACTTTTATGTGTGTGAGAGATACTGGAGAAAGTAACCAAGTATTAAATCCTTCCTAGAGAAATTTTTCTTTATCCCAGTTGATTGAAAATAAAACCATAGGTCACATCAGGCTCAGAGGCACACAGTAGACTAAGACACATGAAGCTAAGAACTTGATTCCCCAGCACCACCAATAAGGACCACAAATAAAAAGTTTAAAATATCTCACTTGGTCATAATGGACAATGTTGTCTTAAAATTGTGAATGAATAGAACTTTTACTCTAACCATTTTAGAAATCCTAAAACTAAGTAAGTAGTAATGTTTTAACTTTATACAATATTGGAAAGTATACTAAAAATAATTAGGAAAATATAAAATTGAACACAGAATGTTCGTTCTCCAGCATCAATTCTAATCTAAAAGAATTTAAAACCAGAAAATTGCGATATAGTGAGATTGCAGCATGGTTTCTTTTCAATCATCAAAATGGTGACTTAAGCAATGTGTTTTTATCATCGGATGCATCGATGTTAAAATCATATCTAAGAATGTGAAGCATTACTATACAGACCCTGAAGAAACTCAGAAGGATCTGCAAAATGATGTTGGAATAAAATTAATGACTAATTAAAGTAGGAATTGATCTACACTAGGCCCATAAATACTTTCCAGAAGAAAAGGCTACTTTAAAAATAAACAGTGAATAGGAAGCAGGCAGGAAGATCTTGAAGTAAACATTACCCAATGAACAACATCTACGGAGGCATGATTGCAGTCTTCTTTTACCTAAGTTACAGTTACTGATCTATGTACTTCCCCAATGCCAAATAACAAAGCCATGAAAATGCAGTAATCATTTTCAAGGCATTAGACTTTACAGAAAGAATTCAATGAATGTATTGCTAGAAAGTAAAGATAGATGTCTGAGCTAAAGAGTGAAGAAAATATCCTCAATCTCTGACCCTCTGCGGTGCGAGGGGTACAAGATGAAGCACAAGGAGAATAGATAGAAGTACAGTAGTGCATAACAGTAGTTCCCAAGATGCAATGATGAATGTAACAGGGAAGAAAATCAACATGATCATCACAGGACTTAGCATGGGAGAGTAGAGAGAAGAACAGTGAAAATCCAAGGAGAATTACAAAGGATGTCCTTGCATATTTGGCAGAAGAGTGCACGCCATTGAGGTCTAAACTATGTGGAGGTATTATAGGCTCATATGGTGCCACAAGAAGTGATGAACTTATGATTTACAGGGTATTGAATAATCATAAAGGTGCTGCTTCTGTAGTGCAGAGTTAAACCTTGGTAAATTCTGTTTTGAAACACACTCTAAAACCAAGAAAAGAAGATTCAAATTATATATGTGATTTGACCATTTGCAACGATAGAGTTCAAAAAAATCAAATCACATAATGTGGATATAAAAGGATAACATTAATAAAGTAATATTTAAACAACACACATTTTATGTGAATATTCTTGGTTATAAGTGATTTGTTTTCCTTACAGATTTTGAATGCACAAAACAACAAAAAAAACAAAAACAAATCAAAGCAAAAAAACACTTGGCAATAAAGCTGGATGCCAGTGCCTCATCCCTATTCTTATATAGTCACGAGGCTGAGATTGGAAGATCATGGTTCACAGATGGCTGGGGTAGCAATCCATGAGATATTTATGTTCAATTGTTAAATCAAAGACAGAGTGAAACCTTGGTTGAAATAGTACAGACTCAGTCAGTCATGAATGAAGAAACCAAGCAAGAATTTGAGGCTCCGAATCAAGTTTCATTACTGTGCGCGTACACACACACACACACACACACACACACACACACACACACACACACACAATTGGCATGAAATAGGAAGAGCGAGAGAAAAAAAGGGAATATTAAGAGTTTAAAAAGTAAACCTGTCTGTCAGGACTATCCTAAGCATATATTAATTAATAAAAATGAGGCAAACCTTGGAACCTATTTTTCTTTGAGTAAGGCTTCCTTCACATAATATGATTGTTTTCCAAGTCTTTCCCTTTTCTTAAGAAAGGGGCTATCATTCTATCATTCTTTCTGATAGAAGCATAAAATTACAACATTTTCTTGATCTATTCATCCATTGAGGGGCATCTTGATTGCTTCCATATCTTAGTTATAGTAATAATGCTGCAAAAAATATAGTTGTAGATTTAGTGTGTTTTAGATTGAGATCATTTCTACAAGACCAAGAGTGGGATTGCTGGCTCCAGAGTTATATACATTTGACCTTACAAAATGATGCTAATTGAAATGAACTCCATGACATGGAAACAGCAAATTTTTTTTTAGATATCAACCTTGATGTCGGTAGAGTATCTAGATATTATTTTATTTCATTTGTCTTTTCTATTGGTTTATCCCTAGCAAAATCTGTCTTGATTTTGGTACCTTCCATCTTGTATTTACATTTATCTGATTTGGAGATGGAAAGGGAAAAATTATACTGATGAAAGAAGTGCAAAGAGAGACCCATTGCAACAATGATATTCACAAGACACTTTCAGAAATGAACTTCACAACTATGGGGTGGGGAGGATGTGTGGGGAGTGGGAAAGGAAATGAGAACAACAATGGAGTGGATAAAAATATTCAACGAGGAATGTATCTTATTCATGTAACTGTAAACACTCTGTACAGTATTTTTGAAATAAAATAAAATTTAAAATTTGAACCTATCCTAGAAAAAATATAGTTTTCAAAATAAGACATCTGTCACAGTACTTGTGAGGGATTCTAGGGTCAAACTGTTAAACCTGGAAAGGGATAGATTGCGAAGCCATCTCAAACAGCATTCAAAAGACTGAGAGCTCTGCTCTGGAAAGATCAGTCAAGGGAAGACAGGGGTATGAGTTATTACCTCAAAAGTATATAAATTGGAGCTGTTGGACACTAAAAGATTAAGACTTTGGAGACAAGATGGATGTCTATGTTATGGATGTAATTACTATTACTCCCTTCTGCTCCCTAACAATAAGGGATTCAATTATCACTATGTATACAAACAATACCTCAGGTTAATAGTTGTAACCAAACCTAGGTTAATGCCTTAGTTTGTGGACATACCTATAGCCACTGACCACCACCTGCCTTGTAGTAGAAGGAATATAAACATGTTAAGCAGGATTTGGTGATCCAAAAGCTGGCAATGAGGCTTTGGGTCCTCTGGTGTCTTCTTTCCTATCATTTCCAGTGATTTCTCAGTTTTTTGGCCAGGTATCCCATCATCTTTCCTTTCCCATGGTTGCGGTTAGTGACAGTACTGATTTTCTGAACACCTCAAAACAAACTATGGAAAAACACTTCCTCAAAAAAGATTGAGGAAGATTGAGCAAAGATACCAAACGTTAGCAGTGACCCTGTGATCCTCTAGCAAGTAAGTACAATTCAGGAATATCTTTACTTCTGATAATATGAGATGGATAATTGTCCCTTTTGTATATTTGGTATTTGGTATTGCATGCATTTTCAGAAACACATATGCATTGTTAAATAATGTTATTTATTTCACAGGTCACAGACCATGTCACTGGAGTGATGACCCTAATGTCTTATCTCAGTTGACTGATTCAGACTTAGATGAGTGTGAATTGCCTAATTATGAACATTTCTCCATGAAACTCAACAACACAGAATGAAGTGTCAGGGTCAGGCCATTCCATACCAGTAAGGATTTTTACATATATTATTGTAATATACACCTACACTGCTCAGCACTCATGGCACAGTGGTTTGCTATAATTGTTCTCAAATCATAAATATGCTAGAGCTTAAAGCAGAATGATGGGCTATTCATTTTCAACGCAAGAGTAATGATCACCCCCTGAAATTATTCTCAGTGGAGAATCCTTCCTATACATTTTACTGACTTAGCTTCTACTCTCTGTTTACCATTATCAGGAAGGGTCACACTGTATCGAGCTACAATATTCCAGCAACTTAGCTGCCTTAGAATGTTACCTCCAATCTTGATACCAAGGTCAACACTGCAACTCTAATCACATAGTTAGTGGACACCCGAACTTTTCAAGCCTGGTTAAAAATTCAGCTATCACTGCTCATTGCCAGTGTTAAAGAACTCACTCCTTTAGATGTGTTATGTATCTTCTTGTATTTCCAACACTGCCTTAGATGTTGGTTTTTGAAGTAGAGCTTTTAGTTTGCATTTGATTTATGGAGGTGTTAGTGATGCCAGTTGTTAGTAATTTGATGTTTTGACATTGTGGCTATTGAGGAAGTGAATACACATTACTCACAAAAGTTTCTTTATGTGTATAGGTATTGCGATATTGTGAACTTCCGAAAAGCCAGCCATGGGAGCATGTCCCTAATCCCATCACTTATGTCACTGAGACAAGCCTTGAAAGGTCCAGATCAGTTGGCACTTTATAGTGAGAACCTTTTCTACAAAGAAAGGGGAGAGAATAGCAAACAAAAAAAAAAAACAACAAATGAATCTTCCAACAGTTTTGTCACATATTCTTTACACTTAGCCATTAAGAGCACCATAATAGTATTGTTTATGACTTCTTACCTACTCTTTTCCTGTTCTGAGATGTTTTATTTATGGATCTCTAAGATGTCATATAAGAATTACATAAGAAATCTATATAAATCATATAAGAAATCATAAAAAATAGTTTGTTAGGGATATATAATCCAAAGGTAATAATTTCAGGAAAATATTAAGCACATAAAATGTAATGCATTGACTATTGAAAACTTCAGCAGTTGTAGTTTATTTATTCTTATAACAAAGATTATAAACAAAGTTACAGTGGTATTCCAACTGGAACACAGAACTAGAAATATGAAGGGTAGCACTAAAGAACGTCACTGCTACCACTAATAGAGTAAGAATGAATTTAGGCAAAACTCCTTCATAATAAAAGCCAAAGGACAACCCTAATATTGCTTTCATTGTTTCATATGAGGACAAGACTTTTTTTAGTAAAGACAAATTTTCAAAGATATTAACATCAATTGGGTATATATTTCTTAAGTCCTTCAGGAAGGATGCTGTGACCATGTTGATGGAAGCTGACTTCTTGGGGACCTACTACACAATGTGCAGACACCATTCCACGCACTGAACCTGCATTAGGGTAATTTAAGTGCTCATGAGTGTTCTTCAAGTTAGGAAATACATTAAGTTTTTTATTAAAAACAAAAGTAGGAAAGAAGCCCAAACAAATTTCCCAAGTTGCTAAGACTGATCAGTTGAGACCCATAATTCAAATCCAGAATTCCACCATCCACATCTGAGGATATTCTGTGTCACATTCATTACTTTTCAAGAGCTATGGAGCAGATGAATCCACATTATCTTCCTAATTATGGTTATGAGATAAATAACATTGATACAGAATATAAATATTTTTAAATGAAAAGGGTGTGGATAATGACAGCACAAGTGATCTTTATATCAAAGGAAGATCAGTTTAATTTCTAAAGAAATACCTGAATGAACATCATTCAGCTTCCACTGTTTATTATTCCTGGTATCAAAGACACCTGTGCTGACGAACACAGGCTTTTATCAATCAGTACCCTCAATACACAGTGAATAGATTGTTATGGATATACAATCCAAAAGGAATAATTTTTGTGTCTACTTACTTCCTTGTTGTACCAAAAAAAAATCTATTCCCTATTCTAAAACATATATCAATTTAATGGATATTAGTGTTATCAGTATAAATTAGGTGTGCATAATATATGTAATGTATCTTATTACATAACATAGAAATTATATATTTATATATCATATATATATACATATATATGTATCATTACTAATATTCTACGACTACTATAAATAATATATGTATAAAACATTTTAGTATTATACTGTGAAGGATACAAGGAATGACAACTTTATGTAAATAAACATATATGTATGTTTTTGTCACATAATTTATTTTTGTGCCATTACTGAGACTGGGTTTTGTCCCTGAGCCATTTCTCTCAGACTGGCTTCATATAGCTATCTTCAGATCTCAGCCCCTAAGTAGCAGTAATTACATACATGAGTCAGGTTATAGATTTTTAACCCCATCCTTGGCATATTCTTACATAATTATTTTTGAATGCTCAATTATATTCTGATATTCCATTTCTAAACCAATTCAGAATAAATAACTACTAATTGAGTAAAACTCTATGTTACAATCGAAATTGGAAGGACCCTACTTTATTATCCATTTTCAAAGATATTGCTAGTTTAATTCCTGGACAGACAAGTAGAAAAATTAAATTATGTATGCATAATATATGTGATATACTATATTACATAACATATAAATGATATATTTATAATATATGCATAATTAGTGATAGTCTATAATTACTATAAATACTATATGTATAAAACTGGTTTTAATATTATACTGTGAAGGATATAAGGAATGACAATATCCCTATCATAACTGTCTCATTTTTAACAGTACACAAACTATGTTATAAATAGATATCTTCAAGAAAGCACACCTCTGTAATCAAATATTCTCCTCATCATTATGAACATCCTCTAAGATTGGCTACACTTATCCACAGCAAACACTTTGTGATACTTTCTGGATAAAGTTGCTTGTCCTCATCCTTATCAGTCTTTCAGCAACTTCAGTGAAGAGCTTTTTCTCTTGCTTTGCCTGTAGACAATATTATCCTTTGATATTTCCCAGCAAAGAAATTGTGGCTAGCAGGCTTGAGCATTGGTACATACAAAGGTTCTTTGGTTATGAATTTTTCCTTTCCTTTCTTGATAAGTGAGCTGTAATAACAAAAACCTCTTAAGACAGTGTGTAAATGAAAACATATTGATTTGAAAATACTACAAATATTCGTTCTTTGAACTTATTTTTAATTCAAATATAATAGGGGTGGTTTTATTGGTGTACACCTTTAAATCTAGCTATTTATAAGGCTGAAAACAGAAGATCGTAGTTTCAAGCTAGACCAGGTAAATGGACCGTGAGACGTTTATCTTCAACTAAGAACCAAAAAGCTAAAAGTGGAGCTGTGGCTCAAATGGAAGACTGACAACCTGAGCACAAAAGAAAATTAAAAAAAAAAAAAAAACCAAGGCCACGAATTTAAGTCATAGTATTAATATTCATATACTATATATTTATGGTTCCTAAAATATTATGTGAGTTGATTTGTCAAAACCTGCTCATACATTACATATGAGGTGTGAAATAGTAGGTAAGTCTGAAATGACTACAAGATATTTTGACAAGGCAACTGGAAGAGTTATCAATTAATCAAATAGTAATGAGGGATACAATCAAAGCTCACTTTGGACTCTTTTGAATTTGTTAAAATCAATAGCTAGGAGTTGTCAGTAGACATGATGCTATTAAGGAATTGAATTAAAGAAAGAACAGAGCTGGAGAAAAAAAAACGAAATAATTACCTGTACTCAGTGGTAACACTCATGAGAAGGAAGATTACAGAACTAAGCCATGGGATACACAAATATGTACAACATGGCAAATGAAGAAAAACAGTAATAAGTATGTAATGTAATGCAGACTTCTATGGATAGGTATTTTTAATGTTTAAGGGCTATGAAGTGTTTATGTGATGACCTAAAATTTAAGAAATTGGTAAGGTCAACTATCTCTTGGGCAAACTATAGCAGATAGGTTAAGTAAAACAGGACCACAATAGAGTGTCTTGATTTGCCAACGTGAAAACAGGTCAATATTTGGAAAGCTATCTTTTGGACATGTGGTTGGAGTGACAATTGCTGCAGTTTGTTCAAGTGTCAGTAGAAGGGTACAATTTTAGCACAATGATAGAAATCTTTCCAGGATCTGGTACATTTTCCCACTGTCTTCAATTTCCCTTTTTTTTCTGAGAACTAAAATGTTGTTACTGGAAGCCATTCCCAAATTGTGCCTTTGGCAAGTTTTCAGATATTCAATCACTTGCCCAAATAATAGAGAATGGGACCAGGTCTGCATTGAGCACTCATAGTAGACAGGTTTCTGGCCATTCTCAGGAGGAGCCTTCTGCAATTGTGGGATGGATAGGGCTGGATAATTTACAGAACAGCCATCATAGATGGAAAGTATTCTGCTAATTTGACCCTGATATATTGGATGTTTTATCTCCATTGTATTGATTTTTATGAATCAGTTAATCAGATTCTTTATACTATATGATGTTACTAAATTGCGAAATGCATGTTTATTGCATTTCCTTCGTATTACATATAGTATGTTTTGATAAATCATTCATGTTTTTATTTTTTTCAATGTGGATTACTCCTAGTTCTCAAGAGTGGGGAAATGCTTTGGAACTTTGGAACTTGAAGTCATATGTTGCCATGTGTCATATCCTATTTTCCTTGTACAGAGTTGATAATAAATTATATGTAATTTATTTTTTATTTTTATTTATTGTCTATTGCAGAGTTTGAACTTGGGTCCATGGCACTGTTCCTGAGGTCTTTGGCTCAAGGTTATCTCTCTACAACATTGAGCCACAGTATCAATTTTAGTCTTGATTGAGTAACTGGAGATAAGTGTCTCATGGCAACTTTTCTGCCCAAGATGGCTTTGAACTGATTCTCAGATATCAGCCTCCAGATTAGCCAAGATTACCAGCATGAGCTACTAGCATCTAGCTATATGTAATTTCAACTGTAATTTTCTTCAAGTGTTTCATCCTGCACTGAAGTTTATTTTTCTGACAAACTTTCTAATAACTATGTAATCTATTTAATTTTGATAAGTACTGCTGTACCTCCCAATTATTTGTGGCATTTCTGAAATCCAAGTTCCTATGTGTGTCAGGGTAGATACTTTTGCCTGTAACAAGTATTGTTGTTGAACACATGACATCTGGCTACTAAGAGAACAAAGGATGTGAAGCTACAGTAGCCAGATAAATAACTACCAGGACAATTCAAGGGCAACTCATGTACTCTCTGTGTAGGTGCATACGGAACATAGAAAAGACATTCTTTTTTTGTGGGGGGGTCCGGTCATGGGGCCTGAACTCTGGGCCTGGGTGCTGTCCCTCGACTTTTCTGCTCAAGGCTAGTGCTCTACCACTTGAGCCACTGCACCACTTCTGGCTTTTTTCTTTTTGCTTATGTGGTGCTGAGGAATTGAACCCAGGGCCTCATGCATGCAAGGCAAGCGCTTTACCACTGAGCCATCTTCCCAGCCCGAAAAGAAATTCTTATACTTGAAAGTGATTGAGTGTGTGTGCACATAGATGTTGACTTAATTATCTGTGGCTATAGTTTTACACATTCATTAGTATAAAACAATATTTCATATATACATGTATATGTATATATATATGTGTATAATGTGTATATATATATATATATATATATATATATATATATATATATATATGCAGATCACAGTTTCCAGAATCCAGAGAACCACCTCCATGGGCACTGCTTGCTTATGTTGCTCTTTGGGTAATAAGAATGAAACCTGGAATTGTCCAGTGGTACAGAAATTACTCAGAGATTCAAGCATTTGTCTTTCAATATGTTGCTTGTTCCTAACTCTAAAATTAGGAAGTTTGTTAATATATAATATATGTTATATTAGAATATATTTATTATACTATATAATGTATAATATATTTTACAGTATATATTATATATAATATCTGACAGAATTATATATTTATAAGGAAAATTATAATAAACACATTAGTGTCCATACTTTCCTAGTCATGATTAAGTTCGGCAGAGTTGGTGCATTATATCTCAACAGGAAAACTCTACTGAAGTTCTGATGACCTTGAACTAGATAAGAATTCTTGTTAAAAAAAAAAAAACTCTCCTCATTTATGAGAAAAAATAAGTTTGGAAGCTTTTTTTTGTTTTTGGGTTTTTTTTTTTTTGGCAGGTCATGGGGCCTGAACTCTGGGCCTGGGTCCTGTCCCTCTCCTCTTCACCTCAAGGCTAATGCTCTACCACTCTAGCCATAGCACCACTTCTGGCTGAGGAATTGAACCCAGGGAGTCAAGCCTGCAAGTCAAGCACTCAACCAATGAGCCATGTTCCTAGCCCAGGTTTGGAATTTTCTCAGAAGAGGAATTTGGCATTTGCTATGCATCCTTGATTAGTAAGAATAGGTATCATTTTGCTCCAAATTTTGTCTCCTTTTATGTTCCCTAGACAGTTACACAGGATCATCATTCCATCGCATATCTTTAAGTCCTTCTTTTATTTCTTTTTGTCATTATTGTGTTGTTGTTGTTGTTTTGATGATCATGAAGCTTGAACTCAGGGCCTAGATAGTGTCCCTGAGCTCCAGGCTAGTGCTCTACCACTTAAGCCACAGGACTAATTCTGGCTTTTTCTGCCTGGGCTTGCTTTGAATCGTAATACTCAGATCTCACTCTCCTGGGTACCTAGGATTACAGGTGTGAGCAACTAGTGCCCAGCAAGTCTGTCTCTTTTAGATATTATTCTAAAAGCCTCCTAACCAAGGTCACTCCTCAGATAGTAAATGGACCTATGCCAACAGTTCCTTCACACTCTCATCTCCTGCTATGGCTATTATGTGTCTTTTCCATGTTATCTTGTACCTACTTCACTGTTTTCTTCCTAATCCATGATTGTATATGTGTTACTAATAATTACCTAAATTTAGTGGCTATCCACCCTAAATTACTCAACCATTAATTTCATTTATTTTTTTTTCAATATGATTGTTGTTCAGTTCCAATCTGAGCTTATACTCACCTTTTCTACCTCTTGGCATGTGCAGAGCCTGGGACTTTTCTACCTCCAATGCAAGAGGTTAGCCAAAGTATAGCCTACAGTATTCCTGCTTAGGATTCAGGACAAGTAGTTGAGTGCCTGAAAGAAGCAATGCATTCTTGGCATGGGAATGGGTGGGAGAGACAATAGCCTAGAGAGCAAACTGGTAGACACAACATTTAACAACTTCTTTGGGGAAACTGACCTCCCTCACAATGGCAGTGAGATAATACACCTAGTGAATTTTCATATATAAAGGAAGTTGTCATGTCTCACTGCACATCACTTTTAGTCAGAGAGGGTCATTCTTTTGTGTACTCCTTAGGCCCAGTCTCACTTTATCTCCATCTTAGACTTTGCCCAGACTCTGTTCCTACCAGAAGGTGCCTGATGAGGAGGAAAATGTGATCTCTTGGTTTCTGACTGGCCCTGTGAGAACTGAGGTCACTTTAAGTTCTGAACCTATTCCTCCTGACAAAGCTGTGGTGAGTGGTGGGAAAGCTCATTCTCTGAATTGTGTCGTAGTACCAAATCTCTTCAAAGAAGTCAAGGAATGATGAATCCTGCCTGAGGGATTGAGTTTCTCTATTTCCAAAGAGGTCAATTAATATCTGATTCTGAGTCCCAGGTGGAGGTCTTTTACCAGATCCTCCAAGCTGGACTGGATGTTCCTCAGATTCCAGACCACCCTCATATTTCTTTAGCTCTTTCTCATGAACCAAAAGGTCACAGGAGTTGAGTTCAGAAACAAGGAGAAATGAGAATAGCAGAAGAATTACTAGCAGGGGAAGGAATTAGAAAATTTGGGTGAAAAAGGGCTCAGAAAATCTACGATCACTCATATCATTTGGGAATCACATCATAACATTAGGGAATAAAAGTAATAAATTACTGCCTAAATTCGTAACTCCACTGCTCTGACTACATTACAAGTGCTCTGTCAAAAGGTAGCTGTCCTAGCTCAACGTTGATGAGCAAAATGGAGCACAGTTTTTCCTCACAAAATTCTACTGAGTATCTTCATCCATGCCCCAGGTTGTTCTTACTTTCTACTTCTCTGTTACTTTTCTTTGCTGGATTCAATAAATGATACTTGAATGTGTTATCATCTTCAGACATGTAATCACATTTTCTTTTTTTTTCCTATTTTTAATTTTTTTTATTTTATTTGTGAACATACTGTACAGAGGGGTTACAATTACATGGGCAGGATAATGCATACATTTCTTACCAAGCATTGCAGCCTCCTCCTTTGTTTACCCTTCACCTCCCTTTCCAGCCTCCCCCCTCCCCCACACCCAATCCTTCCCCTCCCTCCCAACCCCCCCTTCCCCCGCACCGACGTTGTAAAGCTCGTTTTTGACATGACAACTTGTACTTCTCATTGTTGCAACAGGTCCACCTGAATCCTTAAACGACTTGTTTTTCCCCATCTCCTCCACAAGTTATACTGACATCAAATATAGTGAAAGCGGGGGAATACTGTGGGGGAGGGACATACAAAGCAACAAAGAAATAATCTTATAAATGCATTAGAAACACATGCATGAAAGAAAAAAAACATTAAAATACATATCTAAGGGTTCATTTTCCTAACATCACATTATCTGACCTTTTCCGTTTGACTCATACATATACTAGATATTGCAAATAAGGGAAACCATGAGACCTGTGTCCATTTGTTATAAATTAAAACAAATTATGGGAAACATATGTCTATGGTACATTTTCTTCCATGGCATACTTATTTGAAGTTATTAAGTATTATTTTAATTGTTTCATTTTTAAAACTTGAGGAAAATATTTTGTTAGTATTAGCACTAATCAGTTGCACATTTTTTAAAAATTTTTCCATGTCTGTGTTTTTGTTATTAAGCTTCTAAAATTGTCTTGTCCCCCAACTGTTGCCTTCTTAAAATTGGATCAAATTACAAACTGTATATGATGGTCCTTTATGTGTTCATTGATATATTTAAATTTCTTCTAATATCCACATATTATAGGATATATTCAACCTGTTGTAACTCCTCTAAAAATCAATATGGAGGTCCCTTTTAAAGAAAAACACGAAGCCACAAAACCTGTGAAATTAGGATTAGGTGTATATCCAAAAATATTTAGCAGTGATATTGGAGAAATTCACTTCTCTTATATACCAGAACATGTTTATAGTTATGAATAGCACATTTCTTTATTCCCTCTTTTTTGTGCATCTAAGTTGATTGCACAGCTTTCTTTCTTGCTGCCATGCACATGGATGTTGATGTTGATTTATATTCCTTCTTTATGTATCAAGGTTTCAATAAAAGTCATCAACACATGTGTCTTTTTGGTATTGTCTAAACTTCCATTATGATCTCCATATGGGTTGCACTAGTTTATAATACCACAAAACCAAATACAGTTCCTGATTTATTTCAACCTCTCCAGATGTTTATTTATTCGAATGGTGATAGTTATTCTGGTGTGTAAGATGGGATTTCAGTGACTTTCCTATTTATTTTCCTTTGTATTTCCTATGTGGATAAGAATCTCAAATATTTCATTTATTTATTAAACACTTACATTTGTACTGCATTCCTGATCAATGTCTTTCTTTTACTTTTGGTATTTTATCAGTTTTTAAGTTCTATAATATTTGGTTTTTTCACGTTCTAAATACTCACTTTAGTAAGAAGAATTTTTTCATTGCTGTGGTGCACAATTAACTAAAATCAACAGATTGTACATTTATACCACTGGAATTTTTTTTGTTGGTTTTACAGCCAGGAAATTGTTTAAATAAAGATGCTGAACTTTTTTCACTAGATAGATTGAAATGATAGTATTTCATATTAGCCTAAACTAATCTCAGAACTAACAGTCACAGCCTGGGCCACACAGTCTGGGCTAAGTAAAACCACTAACACAGCACATCCTGCATTTAAATAGAGCAAAGGGCTTCATAAAAGTTAGAAGAAAGGCGCCCCCTTTACGAAGCAAATTCTGAAGGTCACAGCAGATATTAGGAATCTGAATATTAAGAAGATCTAAGGATAAAAGTATATAGAAGAACAAATTTAGAGTTCAGAATTCGGGAGGGGGAACAACCACTAGATACCAAAACTCAAGGCTGAAAGGAAGAAGTGTTTTACACCAAACCTCAGCTGTGTCTGACTCTCTCACACCAAACACACACACACACACACACACACACACACACACACACACACACACACACACACACACACACACACACACACACACTCACACACCCCTAGTGAGAGACCTTAGCCAAAGTATAGCCATTCTGGACTTTGCCCATTTTGAAGGTCTATACTGAAAGTATCCATTGTGAAGGCATTTACTGAAAGTACCTATTGCAAAAACTTTTACCGAATGTTAGTACTCAGTTTCCTGGAAAAACCATGAAATGTCCCAATAACCTTCTTCCCGTAACTCCTCTAGCAATAGCCATCAGAGGATGACAGGAAGGTACCTAAAGCTACAGATGTTTCTTAAGATTCCATAGTTAACATAATTTGCTTCTTACTGCTAAGCCTGCACATGTTAGCCAATAAGATTGTTACAATATTATCTCATTAAATGTCAACCAATCATGTAACTGACAAGCTATGAACCAACTTACCTCAGCCCTATGCCCTATAAAAACCCTGTTAACTGAAGGTTTGGAGGTCGCAACTCTGACCCACTGCGATGCTGACAATTTTGAGTCCAGGCTCGAGCTTGCAATAAATGACCTTCGTGTGCTCACATCAGAAATGGCTCCTTGGTGGTCTTTGGGGATCATTATCTCAGCACAAGACTAGTGTACACAGAGAACCCCAAGGGCAGCTGTATCTGGGGCAATGAAGTTTTTCCCTCTTCCAAACTGAAATTGTGGTACCCTTTGCCTGGAGGATGACACCCTATGAGCCCTGCATGCATGGTGAACCAGACGTGGGAAGCCCCGTAAGCATCTCCGGGATGGCCTCTTAGAGGCTGGAGAACTTTACTCTTATAGTTGGAAATGGCACGAGGCAGGAGGAAAGTGGGAATCCAGAAGATAGGAGGGGCACAGGAGTAAATGTGCCTATCCGTGGAGACACCTTGACCATGCTAAGGAATTTCCCAGCCCACACATAACAGCCACCATGCAAGTCCCCAGAGGCCACTTGTCTGGGGGGCAGTCCCTGGTCCTGATCCAGAGCCAGAACTTCCCCAGTGGTCCTGTGCCTGGCTAGGGTGGAGCAGTACCCACCAGCCTTTCTTCCTCTGCCCTGCTCCACATAACCTCCCAGCAGCTGCCCGGTCCCCAGCACTCATGGCAGGCCAGCTCTGTGGGGTAACCTGAGGCTGTGCCTGCAATTCCTGGTACCTGCTTCAAGGCAAGAGTGAGGCCTAGTGCACAGCAGAGCAGGCCCTCACTCACATCAAGGGCCTCCAGAGAGGCATGACCACCACTGGCTCAGCACTACTGCCCTCCTCACCCCCAGAGTTTACCTACAAGTCCCTGCCTTTTTTCTTGAAATTCTTCAACCACTGGTTGTCTCATTTCTCATTGTCTGTTTGGGTGGGATTTGAGACTCCTTCCTCTCCTCACCCAGCCATGAGGCCCCAGGGGCCAAACTCTGCACCTCACAGACACTCCCCAGAACCCAGCTGCATTTGGGGCTGCTGCTTCCTGAGCCATTGGCCTACTGCCTCCTTCCTCCCTTCATCAGCCTCTGCCAGGGCCTCCCGTACTCTCCCTACTACCCCCATCCCCAACCCCAGCTCGGCCTCCCCCGAGGCCTCCCCTCCTCTCCACACAGCTCCCAGTGCCAACCCAAGCAAGGCTACTGCTCTGGGGAAGACAACTGTGGACCTGGCCCAGCAGAATCAAAGGTTCCACAATGAGCAGCAGGCTTACAAATTGAGGCAGCATAGGTCACTGAGAAGTGTTTTTCACTTCACTTACACAAGTATTAGTTGTATTAATTTGGTATTCAATTTTGGATTTTGTAACCTCTTATTAAGCCTTTGAAGAATAGCTGGTAGAAATATAGTTCCAAAATTCAGATTGTCTCTTGTTTAATTCTTTTGAGATTCAAAGATGTTTAAGTAGTTATAACCATCATGAACTCTCATTTCTATAGCAGAGTCTATTCAGAAAATACTTGCTTATGCATCTGTTATCAATTACTTACAAGACTTGAAACTTTTAAAGTTTCAAATATTACAGGAAGACCTTTGATTCATGTTGAATGGAAGTAATTAGGTTGAGCTGTTCCATACTTTCTTGTGTATTCGTGTGTGTTTGTGTGTGTGTGTATGTGTGTGAGTGTGCATCTGTGTGTAGGGGGGTATATGTGTATTATTGAAATCATGGATAAGGATGTTGAGCCCTGGTCTGTACTTGTTTCCTTTTTCTGAGATATACATTATGGCGTTTCTTTGTTGGTGCTATGCTCTGATTGCTTGCCTTTGCCTGATGTGCACATTCCAGCTCAATTTTTCAATTAAAGCTTCTTTTTTTTATAATTCAGCATAAAGGGCTCTGATAGTGTTTTTAGTCTGCCATCTAAGATCTTCTTTTCCTCTTCAAAAATTAACATTCAATATAAATTTTACCTCCTGACTGATTTTCCCATTAATTTGGATTTTGAAATAAGGATTATAAAGGATTATATGTCCTTTAATCTCTGTATTTATGAAGAAAACTCATTTTGAATTCTCTGTTTAGTGTAATAACACCTGGACAGTTTTGTTAGCACCAAGACCTTAAAATTACTTTTGTAGTTTTAGTTTAAAATACCTCCTCCATGTTTACAGCATGGGGAGACAAACAATTCCTAGTAACAATGATAACAGTTTTATTCATTAAAATATCAGATAATTCATAAATTTTGATTATGTCTAGTGGCAAATGAATACATTTGCTCAATAGATTTGTTTGATAGACCCTTGCACAAAAATATCACTTATGGGGGCTGAGAAGGTGGATCAGTGGTAGACAGATTATCTTGAATGCACGAGACCCTAGGTTTGATTCCACAGCACCACCTAAGCAGAAAAAGCTAGAAGAGGTACTTTGGCTCAAGTGGTAGAGTACTAGTTTTGAGCTGAAGAGCTAAAGGACAACGACATTTCACCATCATCAGCAAATTAAATAAATAAAACTCATACTCAAGCACATTAATTTCAGTATATTTGATGTCAGTATAACTTGTAGAGGAGATGGGGAAAAACAAGTCGTTTAAGGATTCAGGTGGACCTGTTGCAACAATGAGAAGTACAAATTGCCATGTCAAAAACGAGCTTTACAATGTCATTGGGGGAGAGGGGGGAAGGATTGGGTGGGGGGAGGGGGGAGGCTGGGAAGGGAGGTGAAGGGTAAACAAAGGAGGAGGCTGCAATGCTTGGTAAGAAATGTATGCATTATCCTGCCCATGTAATTGTAACCCCTCTGTACAGTATGTTCACAAATAAAATAAAATAAAAAGATAACAATTTTGTAAGTCAGGTAATGAGTTCATTTCTTGTTTGACAATCCGATCCCTCCTGTCCCTGTCCACAGTGGTATAGCTCGTTGTGAACACAGTATCTACAGTGTACAAGTACTGCATTTGTTTGCCTGTTCTCCTTGAATATCTCTGGCTCCTTCAATGCCATAAATGGATAAACTAGAACAGAAAAATCCCTCTTGTTTCCAATTCCTGGAATACATTTCAATATAAGCATCAGTAGTTTTATAAGCGTGTCAGGCTTTGTACACACATCCCAAACACGTATACTTTCTACACCCAGTCATAACTCCCACCTGATTCTAAGGTCCACACAGTAATTCGTTTCACTTTCCACACAGGAAGAACTGAGATTCAGAAAGATTATATAAGTCACTGAAATACTGGGCTGAACATAGTGGCTCACTCTTATACACTACCTACTCCAGAGAGTAAGATCTGAAGATCATAGTTTGAAACCAACCCAGGTTGACATATCCATTACATGTTTATCTCCATTTAACCAGAAGAAAGCGAGAATTGTGTGTTTAACATGGTAGAGCTAGAATGCCATCAGACTTGAATGGGAAACCTAAAGAATATTGACAAAATGATGGGTTTTAAGAACTAATGCTGTCCCATACATAATCTCAGACACCACACACACACACACACACACACACACACACACACACACACACCACAATCACACTCCTTAAAACAGATGTTAGTACTGAAATCCAAATAGATTTTTTTAATTTTATAAGTTTTATTTTTTGCTTTAGTGAGGTTTAACTTGATAGTTTCTACTGATGAGCCACAACTTAGAACTTTGTTATAATTATATCCATATCTGTATTCAGAGGAACATTCTCCTAGTTAAGTCTTCCCACTTTTTCAGCAATGATAAGTTTTCTCTTGTTGGTCCAGTTTCTTTTTGGGATCTCAATCTCTTAGACTTTTCTGTCTTGCATGGTCTGTAAGCTCATTGATGCAGTAGAACTCAGCCATCCTAATAACCTGGACAGAACCTGTCATGGGAAAAGTGTCCTAAGCTCACCATTCAGTGGAGGTTGTTAGTATGCACCAATAATAATGTTCTCTTCAGAATCGGTAACTTGTTAGGTCCAGGAATTCAGGGAAAGCACTCACTGTGTGCTATTTCATGTTTTTTTTTTAATTTAATGGCAGCTTCCACCTATTGTCTACTTTAAGCATTGTGTGAAGAGAAGGATTGCCCCAAAGAGACATAAGCACTTTATTAACTGTTGCTGTCAAACATAGAAGGAGAGAAAGAAGTTCTGAAGGAAGCATAGAGCCTAGAAACTGATTTTGTAGAAACTCAAACTGCCTTTTATCTTACCTTCAAAATAGAAAGTCAGAGACTGCAGTTACTTGTATGCTCCATTTCTATTCCTGAGCAGGGGGATCCCTTCCCCTTTGCCCTTCTGACAATTTACATCAGGGGCAAGTGGGAAGATGTAACAAGAACACTTAGAGTTTGGGTCTGGGATTAAAAACTCCTTTTTGTGATCATAAACATTCCACCACCTCCTGAATTGGATCTGAGGGGCAGAAAGAAATAAGGTTAGAAATTCAGAAACTTATAATTACTTCTAAGTTTGCTATCTAAACTCATCCATTCCCACCCCTCAGAATCCTATTTCCCAACTGTATAGACACCCTTACACTCTGTTCTCCTGGAGCACTTGAGTGTGGGGCATCACCTCCTTCTTATGTGTACTGCTTTACAAATGGAGATTTTCTCCTAGGCTCAAAATGATTTCATTGATTGGGACATTGTTCAATATGCTAAACAGAGAGTTACCTGGAAGGAAGGTCCTAGAAGGCAAAACATCTACTAGGACAATGGAAACCCATGGTTTGGCATGCTTAATGTTTTAACTTGTGCACTGAACTAACAGGAGAAGATGACACACTAAGAAATCTGCCAATTATGCCAAATAAAGAGATATGATGAAGGTCAGAGAAAGGACATAAAGACATTTATTTCATCTTGGTCATGACAAGACAACATCTTACCATACCTTCAAAATACTAATCCATACTCACCTACTTTTTTATTCACCCATGTCATTAGGTCTGAGTTGTATGTAGGAGTCCTCAGGGCCTTCACAACAGGAAGATCTCGGGGAGAGATTAACACTGGTCTGCCATTTTGAGCATAAAATAACCAGTTTGATGAAAGCTCTTTGTAATATCCTACAAATATGTGCATTTATCCTACTACACTTGGTAAGTATCCCCTCAATAAATTATCTTTGGTTTTGTCACTTGTTGACATAGCAGCTGTCTGGTAGCTCCATTGTGAATTCACTTTATGCTGTGAACCAGAAATGGAGGAGAGACTGATCAGAACACATTTGCATCTTTCTCAATGAGCAGTGAATGGCAGCGGAGTATTTAAGAAACTCCCCATGTTATCAGTTAGCTAGTACCATCTTGGATTCCAGCTCAAATCTTGATAAACAGATACAGAAGTTAGCTTGTTGTACCATATTGACAGCTAGAGAGGTAGATGAGAAAGTGGAAGGGTTTGGTGTGAAAGCCACAGGTTGATATGAAGCACAATTCAAAAGATGTGGAGATGAAGTGAGCTAACTGGAGGGAAATGGAGAGGCAGCTGAAACAGAAGAGCACCTAGAGAGAGAAGATAGAGCAAGTTTGATGCCACCTAGACATCAAAGTATTCCATCTGAGGTACAACAAACTGGTTGTGCAGAGCCACAGAGAGTAGTTGGAAGAACATCAGCAAGTGCTCTTGCCCATTTCTAGGGAGCTCCCAAATTGCCATGGTAAGAATTGGTAGCTTTTCAGAGCACTGCTGCTGAGCACATCTCAGATCCCTTGCTACCATTATAATTGACACTTGAGAGGAGCAGCAAGAGTTGTATGCGGTGATTGCAGCTCACTATGTGGAGCCTGTTCTGTAGCATTGTGGAGTGTGGTCTCTCAGGATGCTTAGAGCAAAGATCCAATAGCTGATGTCAAAGAATGCAATCTACTTGGAGTAGACATTTATATATGGCACGTGCCTGAACACAAGCTGATAATGAGCTGCTAGAGGTAGTTTCCCTAAAGATCTAACAGCCAAAACTGGACAGGAAAACCCAGAGTTCTACACCACATCAGGCCACCATGCCAATTGCTTCTACCATAGTACTGGCTATCCAGTTTACAAACCCATGACCTTGTTACCCTGATTGTGCCCCACAATCCTTCACAACTTTTACTCTTTCACTTTGTCTATGCTTACTTGTCCCTGCTAAACAGTTCTGGATATCTGTGTTAGCTACCCCAACCCCTGCAAAGCTGTTGCTGCTAACCAATTTCCTAACACTGGAATATAGCAATTACAGTCACAATTAACCTTTACCTGATATCCTAGTCTCTACTACTCTTTTCTGCTACCCATAATTCATAACACCATGGTTCCAGCCACCTGAACCCTGACACCCCTGTCTCACCGGTCTCTGATACCCCATTCCCAAACAAAGTAAAGGAATAGTGGGCACAGAGAGTTGACTTGGATACTCCTCTTGCAGGCATATTGGGACAAGTTATTCCTCAGGTTTTTAACGCGAGGGACTAACTGGTGGTGGAAAGAAAACAGCTTACTCAAAGTTGACAAAAATCCAAGGACATGACAAAACTTATTGCTAGGAAAAGAAGGCCCTGCAGTGAAAGTTAATGAGAAAGAAAATTTTACAAATAGCATTGGGAACGATGCAAAAGGTTGAGCTTACTCTCTTCTACTAGTAGTCTGAATTATTTTATGACATATGATATGTAACTACATTGCATTTTAAAAATTATATGAAGATGCACATTTATGTGGTATTTATATTAATTGATGGACTAGTTGAATAGGATCACGTTAATGATATTCAATAGTTTATGCTCTATGATATGCCCATGGGTCTGCCTTTGGCAATATGTATTGAGCTATCTAACAACAAATGGAATTTCATTGTCAAATACTACACGGAGATTATTCGTGCTAGTACCAAAATGAAAGCGGGAACAAGAAAACTGAATAAAGCTACAAGTTTGAAGGGAGGGGGGTCACTGGTAAGGGCTACGATAAAAGAGAAATTCTTCACCATGGAATCTTGGAAGAATAGAATGTGTTTTATTGAATTACTAGCTTTTAAAACATTCTTAGAAAGCAAAACATTGTTTTTATTCTTGATATTTGGAACCTCTTTAATGAATAGTTTAACAAAAAATTATCAAAACGACTTTGAAAATTCAATGATGTGAATTATCAGATTAACATTATACTCAAAATTGCCTTGAGAGGCAGGCAGGCTGCATTCCTTTTCTAATAAATTAATGGAATAAGCTTCCTTTTGAATGGTTGGACAATCCCTGACACTTGTTCCAAAACAAAAAATATACTGTAGAGAAAAAAAAGAGTAGTTCCGGGAAGATGGCAGAGGAGAACCTGGAGGCTAAACAAGCTCTCACCTAGAAAGCAGTTTTAGTGTTCCAGTGAACAGTCCTAGGTGGGAGAATTACACCAAGTGTGCCATCCCAGTACAGAGAGTTTTGCCCAAAAGGGAAAATCCAGGAAAGGAAACAGATCTGAGCAATTGTCGGTAGCTGTGGCTGTGGTGACAGCAGCGGTAGCAGTGGCTGTTTCTGCCATACCTACAACACAGAGAGTCCTGGACAAATGTGCCAGACACAGCAAGTGATCGGATTCTACCCAAAACCAGCAAGAATTGACAAGGAGCAGGTATCTTTATCCTGCAGATCACAGACCAGAGACGACTCAAGAACCAATACACTGGCATGAGTAGAGCCCTGACATAATAACACCTTCTCAGGGAGCAGAGGAGGCAAGGTCACCCCTCTCCCTCCTTCTCCCCACTGTGCCACTATCTGAGATCTCCATCTTTGATACTGGCAAAGGCTCAGAATATAGCTCCAACCCTGGCCTTGGAGGAAAACAAGAGTCATTTAGCAGGTCACAGGAACCTGACCTGACCTGCCAGGCTCAGCTCCACCCAGGAGAAAGTCACCCAGCCCAGGCAGTGAAAACTCTGCCCCCAGAGGAATGTCTTTCTTCACTGGGTAAACAGAGCCAGAGGGTTCTCCTCCCTATAGCAGCCTAGATAATCAATTGAAATTCAGTAAACATAAACCCTGAGAATTACTCCATGCTGGGCTCTGTGAGTGTCTCAGAAGGTAGCCCCTCAGGGAAAAGCTATGGTTTGCTGAAAGGCCTCAGCTCTACCCAGAACCTAGGCTCATCACAGCATCTCCAAACAAGAGGAAACAGCCAACTCCCTCTTTTGTAAGAAACAAAGCAGATCTCCCTCCCACTGAACTAGCCTGGGAGGAGGGTCACAAAATTCTGGGTAAAGCAGACCATTTTTCTGCCTGCCCAAACAAACTAACTTAAGAAACCAATCAAGCCACAGGAAAACCAAATACCACAAGTAGACCAGAGACTCCACCAAGAGACTAGTTATAGACACAAGGGAGATACAGGATCTTCCCATTCAACACCCCCCCCCCCCCCGCCAAATAACCCTTTCTTTGTACCTTTTTATTAACTTGTAATTTTTTAAAAAATTGTTTTCTATTAATATTTTATTCCTCTTATAATTTTTATTTTAGGTGTATATGTATGTGCACTTTGTATTTTTATTTTATCTCTACTGAACTTTTGATCCTTTTCCTTTCTTTCTTTCTTTCTCATTCTTTTCACTTTTTCTTCTCTTCATTCTCTTTTGGGTGACTTAATTGCTGTTCTGCTCATCTTCAGACATACCCTTCATTGATTATTAGACCTTATTCCACATTGTTTACACACTTAATCCAGAAATTTATTACTTATTTCAAAAACTCTTAGGCTGAAATTCCTTAATAACCATATTATCTCATAATACCTATATAATATTATAATTATTTTTTATTTTTATTTTTATTATAAGTATTTTTAGTTCTTCATATCTCCTTTCTACTCCTCCTCTCCTCTCATCCTTTTCCCATTCTTCACTCAATATTACTTCTTTAAACTTGAATAATTTTTGTGTTTCACTTTTTAAATTTAAATTTTGGTTTTTCCATTTTTTCCTGCCTCTTTTATTTTCTCTTCTCTTTCTCCTATCATTCTGTTCAATCCATTTTCCCCTTTGAGATTAAGACTTGGCTAATTTCACTCTCCGTTTCCCTATCCACATCTCTCTAATCCTATTTTTCCCCTTTTCTCCCTAAAACTAATCATTTCTGGTTTGTCAAATTCTACTTTGCTGTTCTTAGCCCATTAATAAATTGTTGTTTTATGTTGAATAGATTGTATCTGTTGAAATAGATTGTATCTGTCGACTTTTGACTGTGCAACTACAGGACTTTGGTTGATGCTTGCCTTAAAATACTAGCAAAAAACTGGTGTTACTTTCATATCAAATAGAGCCATTCATGGAATCTATTAAAAGACAGCTGAAAAAAGTCAGGGAGACCCGAAAGGGAATGTTGAATGGAGTCCAACAGAAGGAATTAGAGTCCAAGGAAACCATAACCAATCAACTAAGTCCTGTGAGAATAAACATTGAACACGAAATTAAGGAAGTAAACAAATTCATACAAGATCTAAAACAAAGCTCCAACAAAGAATTTGAAGCCATCAAAGCTGACCAATTAGAAGGAAAAGAAATAAAAAAAAGTAGAAATTCTTGACAGTAGGTTAGACCATGCACAAGTCTGAAACTCGGGGATTGAAGACAGCCTATATATTATAGAGGAAGAACATACAACTATCTAAGACAAATCCAAGAAATATGATAGATCTATTCAACATTTGGAAGACACAAACAGAAAGCCTAATCTGAGGATAATAGGTGTAGAGGAGCTCATGGAAACAGAAGGTCTAGGAAATTTGTTTCACAGGACCCTAGCAGAAAGCTTCACAAACATGCAAAAAGATAGGCCTATTCAGATACAAGAAGCTTTTAGAACCCCAAATAGACCAGACCATAACAAGACATCACAACTACACATTATAATATCCACAGGATCAATTCAGACCAAGGAAAAGATCCTTAAAGTTGTCAAGGAGAAAGGATCAATCACCTATAAGGGAAACCAATTAGAATCACCTCAGACTTCTCAGCAGAGACAATTAAAGCAAGAAGAGCCTGGAATGATGTAGGCCATGCCCTAAAGACAAACAACTATCAACCAAGAATACTGTACCCAGCTATACTCTCCTTCATAACTGAAGGACAAATAAAAATTTTCCATACCAAAGAAAAAGTGAAACAATATATCTCTACCAAACCAGCCCTACAAAAGTTACTTAAAGATGTCCTACACAGAGAAAACCAACAGGAACATAATAAAGGCTAAGAAACTGCACCCAAATTGAGAATCCAAGAACCGTAGGAAGAACCCAGTTGGAGCAGCCCCCAAGAAGGTGCATAAAATGGCAGGAACTCCCAAATATCTCTCAGTACTATCTCCCAACATTAACAAACTTAACAATACACTTAAGCAACATAAACTGTCTAGTTGGATTTTTAAAAAAAGATCCTTCTGTCTGCTGCATTCAGGAGTCACAACTTGCTCATAAAAAGGAACACATGTTGAAAGTGAAAGGCTGGACAAAATCTAACAAGCAAACAGCCTCATAAAGAGGAAGAAGTTGCAATCCTAATATTAGATAAAATACATTTCATATTAAAATTAGTGAGAAGAGATAAAGAAGGTTGCTATATACTAATTAAGGGATCTCTCCTTCAGGAGGATATTACAATTCTAACTATTTATTTCCCATAAGAGCACCCAAAATTATCCAAGAAAGTTGACTTTTTCTCACATCTCCCATAGATCCAAAGATATTAATTGTTGGGGACTTTAAAACACACTCTCCCCACTAGATATATCAACTCGGCAAAAAATTAACAGAGAAACCATGGATATAAAAAAACTGTATAGATCACCTAGATTTAACAGACATCTACCGAATATTTCACCCAGCAGCATCAGAATACACGTTTTCTCAGCAGCCCAGGTAACTTTTTCCAAAATAGACCACATTTACGTCACAAAGCAAACTTGTCCAAATCCAAAATCATTGAAGTTATACCTTGCATTCTCTCAGACCACAAGGGAATAAAATTAGAACTCAACACCAAAAGCCACCAATGAAAGTCATGTAACACATGGAGGTTGAACAAGACACTGTTGAATCACCAGTGGGTCATGGAAGAGATCATAAACGAAATTCAAATGTTTATAATATTCAACAAAAATGAACACAAAAATTACCAGCTCCTCTGGGACAAAGCAAATGCAGTACTCAGAGGCAAGTTTATAGCTCTGAGTTCCTACATCAACAAATTGAAGTGATCTGAAACCAACAATTTAATGACACATCTGAGCCTCCTTGAAAAAGAGCAGCAGGATAAACCCCACTACTGTAGATGGAAAGAAATAATTAAAATTAAATCAAAATTAAATGAATTAGAATCCAAAAAAGCATAGAAAGAATCAACAAAACAGAGTTGGTTCTTTGAAAAATTAACAAATTGACAGACCCTTAACAAATCTTATTAGAAGAACAAGAGAACACACTCAAATAAATAAACTCAGAGATGAGAATGGAAACATCACCACAGAAACAACCAAGATTCAGTACACTATAAGGAATACTTCTCAAACCCTTATGCTAATAAGTTTGAGACCCTGTCAGAAATGTACTGTTTCCTAGTAAATATAGACATGCCGAAACTAAACCAAGATGAGTTAAACCATCTTAACTGGCCCATATTAAGCAATGAGATAGAAATAGCAATAAGAGACCTCCCATCTAAGAAAAGCCCAGGACCAGACAGTTTTACAGCGGAAATCTACAAGGCCTTCAAAGCAGAGCTCACATCAATACTCCTCCAAGTCTTCAATCAAATTGAAAGAGAAAGTTCACTACCGAACTCATTCTATGAAGCCATCATAAACCTCATCCCCAAACCAGGCACAGACTCATCAAAGAAAGAGACCTATAGACCCATTTCTTTGATGAATATTGATGCAAAACTTCTCAACAAAATTTTGGTCAATCGACTTTCACAATTCATCCAAAAAAATCATACATCATCATCAAACAGGATTCATTTCAGGGATGTAAAGCTGCTTCAAAATACGCACATCAATTAATACAATAACTTACATCAACAAGAGCAAGGATAAGAACCTCATGGATACCTCAATAGATGCAGAAAAAGGATTTGACAAGATCCACCACCCATTTATACTGAAGGTTCTGGAAAAATTAGGAATTCAGGGAACATTCCTCAATACAATAAAGGATGTATATGACAAACCTACATCCAGCATTTTACTTAATGGTGAAGAAGTAAAGGTATTTCCTCTTAACTAATGAATGAGATAAGGATGTCCACTCACTCCACTTCTCTTCAAACTAGTATTAGAATGCCTAGCTACAGCAATAAGATTCAAATATAAAATGGAATCCAAATAGGGAAAGAAGAAGCTCTTCCTCTTTGCAAATGACATGAACTTTGATTTAAAGAATACCACGGACCCCACTCCCAAATTATTCATGCTAATTCAAAACTTTGACAAAGTAGCAGGGTATAAAATTAATCCTCAATAAACAATGACTTTTCTGTATGCCAACAATGAGAAAAGTAGGGCTGAAATCAGGAAAGCAACTCCATTCGTAATAGCCCCACAAAAAATAAAATACATAGGACTTAACAAAGAAAAGAAGGACCTCTATGATGAAAAATTTAAAAACCTGAAAAAAGAAATCAAAACCGAACTTACAAAGTGGCAAAAACTCCCATGCTCCTGGATTGGAAAGATCAACATAGTGAAAATGGCAATACTTCCCAAGGCTATCTACAAATTCAATATGATACCTATCAATATTCCAGCCTCAATCTTTTAGTAAAAAGAAGAGGCAATCCAAAAATTCATATGGAACAATAAAAGATCATGAATAGCAAAAACGATTATTTAACGGAAACGACAGTGCTGGAGGAATATCAATACCAAATTTCAAACTCTTCTACAAAGCTATAGTAATTAAAATAGCTTGGTACTCTCACAAGAACAGACCATAAGACCAATGGACTAGAAATTAAAACCCAGAAATGAACCTATAGACCTATAGCCAACTAATCTTCTATAAGGGAGCTAAAAAATTAGAATGGAAGAAACACAACCTCTTCAGTAAATGGTGCTAGCAAAATTGGTTAACTACTTGTAGAAAACTAAAGCTAGACATTTATATATCATCTCTGAACCAGAATGAACTCCAAATGGATCAAAGACCTCGGAGTCAAACAGATACTCTGAAAACATTAAAGAATGGAATAGGAGAAACAGTAGGTCTCCTTTGCACAGGCTAAAATTTTCTTAATAGACACACAGGATTACAACATATCAAAGAAATGTTGGACGAATGGGATTGCATGAAATTGCAGAGCTTCTGCATGGCAAAGGACATAGCTAGCAAGATCAGTTGAAAGCCCATTGATTGGGAGAAGCTCTTCACTACCATAAATAGACAAGGGTCTCATATATAAAATATACCTGGAACTCAAAAATATTAAATCCCCCAACAACAAATCCTCAAAGAAACAACTGCCCAATAAATAAGAGGGCTAAAGACTTAAAGAGAAACTTCCCTGAAGTTGAAAGAAGGATGGCCGAAAGACACATGAAGAAATGCTCATCTCTAGTCATAACAGAAATGCAAATCAAAACAACATTGAGATACCACCTCACCCCAGTTAGAATGGCTATAATCAAGAAATCTAATAACAACAGATGCTAGAGGGGATGTGGGCATAAGGGAAATTTATTGCATTGTTGGTGGGCATGTAAACTTGTTCAACCACTTTGGAAAGTAGTATGGAGGCTGCTCAAAAGTCTCCACATAGAGCTACCCTATGACTCAGCAATCCAACTTTTGGGCATTTACCCAAATGGTCAAAAACAAGACCACATTAAAGCTACAAGGACAATTATGTTTATTGAACCATTATTTACCATAGCTAAGATATGGAACCCACCCAAATGCCCCTAAGTAGATGCATGCATCAATAAAATGTGATATATATATATATATATATGTATATATATATATATCACATTATATATATATATATCACAGTTTATATATATACCACATTTTATTGATCCTATATATATATGTTATATATATATCACATTTTATATATATATATATATACCACATTTTATTGATCCATGCTTCTACTATATATATCATATATATGTGATATATATATCTATCTATATACATATATATATATATGTTATATATAAGTATAGGTATATATACATGCATATATATGATATATATGCCATATATATATCATATATTTATGTATATATGTATCATATATATATGTATGATGTATATACATGTTCGATATATATATATATATATATATATACACACACACACAATAGAATTCTATGCCTCCATCAGAAAGAATAACATTGCCCTATTGGTTAGGAAATGGAAAGACTTGGAAAAATTGATATTAAGTGAAGTAAACCAGTCCCAAAGAAACATAGTTCCCCTGGTTTCCCTTATTTGCAATAGCCAGAATATGTCTGAGACGAGCAGAATAGGTCAGAGAATTTGGTGTTAGGTGAAATGAACCACAAGATAAAGATTCCATGTTTATTTTTCCTTGCGATATTTTCTAACATATTTATAAGATGATTTCTATATTGCTTTGTATGTCCATCACCCACAGTATAGCCCCTGCTTTCACTGTATTTGATGTTGTTATAATTTGTGTAGGGGAAGGGAAAAAACTAATCTTTTATCTAGTGATACTGGTGGACCCATTGCAACAATGAGATATACAAGTCTTTAGGTCAAAAAACGAACTTTACAACTTTGATGGGGAGTGGGGGAAGGGTCGGGTGGGGAGAGGAGGGTAGTATGGAAAGGAATGGGAAGGGGAAGCAAAGAGGTGGCAACAATGCTTGATAAGAAATGTACTCGTTATCTTGCCCATGTAATTGTAACTCGTCTGTTTGGTATTCTCACTATAAAATAGTAAATAAAAAATGAAAGAAAAACGATGTTTACACCTTGGCCGGCGAGGGTGGGGGGCGGGCAAAGGGTGTCTGGAGAGCACGGGGGGGGGGGGGTGCGGCAGATGAGAACAGATGGGAAGGGGAAACAAAGGAGGAGGCAACAATGCTTGATGAGTAATGTACTCATTATCTTGCCCATGTAATTGTTACCCCTCTGTATGGTATTTTCACAAATATAAATAAATAAATATGAAGGAGACTCAAGGCTGCTGAAATGACCATATTTCCAATTTGGACTTTAATGGGACTTTTCTACAAACAACAAGATTTTCATCTTAACATAATAATTTCAAAATGTATTGCTACAGAATAGATAGAAATGTAATATTTAATACTATTGGAATACTTGAAGACAAAGTTTTACAGAAAACTTTAAATTTCAGATAAACTGCAATATTCCAATAAATACATAGAAGAAATATAAATAAAAATTCACTGATCAAAGCAAACCCTGACAGGAATGTCTGAAAGATGCTTATCTGAAAACAGGAAATGGCACTGTGGCTCAAGTGGTAGAGGGCTCCACTTGAGCTGAAGATCTCAGGGATATGTTTACACCCTGAGATTAAACTCCAGGACTGACAAAAATAAAATTTAAAGAATTGAAGCATTAAGGCTGGGAAGGAGACTCAGTGGTAGAGTGCTTGTCCTGAATGCATGAGGTCCTGGGTTCAATTCCTCAGCACCACATAAGCAGAAAAGTGTGGAAATGGCTCTGTGGCTCAAATGGAGGAACACTAACCTTGAGCTGTAAACTCATCAGGTACAGCAACCAGACCCAGAGTTCAGGCCCTCCTACAACCACCACCACCACCAACAAATTAAAGCATCAAACAACTTGAAGTTGTCCAGAATAATGAGTGCGGCATTATCCATTTACATGACTTAGTGACTTTAAACCTAGTTTAAAAGGGGAGGTGGTGGGCAATTTGTGTGTTTGCTAAAACCTGCAAAATTATTTTGTCTTTCCCAAAGAGGAAGAAAGGAAGGAATGGGGGAGGAAGGGAGGTGTTTGGTGACCTTTCCTTTTGGTTCAGTGGTTGTTTTCTGGAGTCAAATTCATAGAAATTCTGCTTGCAATCCTAGTTGCATGGGGGGGCGGGGAATGAAGAAGCCATGCCCTGGAAGTGGTTTTGTCCTGTCCTTGGCCTAGTTCCAACCATCACTGGATAATCCAAGTCCCACTTCAGGACCAAGAAGCCTTGAAGACTACTGATCCACTAGGCAGATGGACCTAACCACAGCCAGAAAAGGCAAAAAATGCAATGCCAAGGGCAGCACTGGAAATCTATACCAGGAAGAGAGTTTTATATTTTTTATTGTAAAAATACTATACATAAGGTTTACAGTTACATGAGTAGGGTAATGAGTACATTTCCTATTGAGTATTGTTACCACCTACTTTGTTTTTCCCCTACTACCCTTTCCCTCCCCAACTCTCCAACTCCTCCCTCCTTGACCCCTACCCGACATTGTAAATTCATTTTTGACACAGTGTCCTGTACATCTCATCATCACAATGGGTCAACCTGCATCCCCATTTCAGCATTCTGCTATAACCTTTCCACACCCCAAATTACAAAAATGTATACAAAAATGCAAAACACTGGAATCAAATACAATGAAAACAGGGATTATACCATGGGGGGATGAACCTCCAAAAGAATCACATAGTGCATTATAAGTATATTAAAAACAAAACAAGAAAGAAAAAATCACTTGTGTGTCTGACTTGGGGTACCTTTCACTTAATGTCATCTTATATTGTTATACGTCCACAGCCTTTGATCTTCTCTGCTTGTCCTAGACATATACTAGTCCTTGCAAACAAGGAAAACCATGGGAAATATGTTTCTTTGGGCCCAGCTTACTTCACTTAATATAATATGTACCAAATCCATTTCCTAACAAATGTGACAATTTCATTCTTTCTAATGGAGGCATAGAATTCCATTGTGTGTGTGTGTGTATGTGTGGTGTGTGTGTGTGTGTGTGTGTGTGTGTGTGTGTGTGTGTGTGTGTGTGTGTGTGTGTGTGTGTATCACATTTTCTTGATCCATTCATGAACTGAGGAGCATCGAGGTTGGTTCCATATCTTAGCTATGGTGAATAATGCTGCAGTAAATATGGTTGCACAGGCATGTTTGTGATCTTTTGGGTAAATGCCTAAATGCCCAAAAGTGGGCTTGCTGGGACATAGGGGAACTTTAAATGAAGTCTTTTGAAGAACTTCCATACTGCTTTCCAAAGTGGTTAAACAAGTTTACACTCCCACCATCAATGAAATAGGGTTCCGTTTTAGCCACATCCCCTCCAACATGTTGTTATTAAATTTCCTGATTATAGCCATTCTAACTAGAGTAAGGTGCAATCGCAATGTTTTCTTGATTTTCAGTTCTTTTGTGGCTAGAATAGTTGAACATTTCTTCATGTGTCTAATGGCCATTTTTATTTCCTCTTCAGGGAAGTCTCTCTTTAAGTTTTAGCCCACTTAATTATCAAGCAGTTGTTTCTTTGAGGATCTGCTGTTGGGGGATTTAATTTTTTGAGTCCTAAGTACATTTTAGATATAAGACCTTGTCTGTTTTATACCACATGAAGATCTTCTCCCAGAACGTGTGTTTTCCATTGATATTGCTAGCTATGACCTTTGCCTTGCAGAAGCTCTCATGTTTCATGCAATCCCATTTGTCCAACGTTTCTTTGATTTCTTTTTCTGACTATTGTAATATGTTTATTACATACAGACTGCATCAGCATTTGGAATTTATAATTTCATCTCATCTTGTAATAGTAAATTACTTGTTTCATAAAGAGATGAATTAAGGAATGAATTTCTTAACTTATTTTTCTTTACTCTTTGTTTCTGGCTCTCTATTAAGAAAATTTCGGTATGTGCTAAAAAGCCCTAGAGTCTATCCTATTCCTTCATGTAATGTTTTCATGGTGTCCTCTTTTATTTTGAGGTCTTTGATCCATTTGGAGTTGATTCTTGTGCAGGATGATATATACCGATTCAGCTTTAGTTTAACAGGTGTTTAACCAATTTTTCCCACACCATTTACTCAAAAGTCTGTCTTTCTTCCATTCTCTTTTTTTAGCTCACTTGTCAAAGATTAGGTGGCTATCGGTCAGGGGGTTCATTTCTGAGTCTTCAGTCCTACTCCATTGGTCCTCAGGTCTGTTCTTGTGCCAGAAACAAGCTGTTCTTATTACTATGGCTTTTTAGTAGTGTTTGAAATTTGGAACTGATATTGCTCTAGTGCTGTTCTTTCTGCTAAGAACTGACAAACCTACAGCCAGCGTTATACTTAATGGTGAGAACTTAAACCCATTACTTATAAATTCAGGAATAAGATAAGGATGTCTGCTCTTTCCATTCCTTTTCAACTTAATATTAGAATGCTATCTTGGGCAATAAGATAAGATGCAATCTTAAAGGGATCCAAATAGTAAAAGACGAAGTAAAACTCTCGCTTTTTGCAGATGAGATGGTCTTGTATTTAATGAAACCCATGGACTCCATTCCCAAGTTACTTGAGCTGATCAGAAACTTTGGTAAACTAGCAGATTATAAAATTAACTCTCAGAAAATAAAGGCTTTCCTGTATTCCAATAACGATAAGAGTGCAGCTGAAATTAGGAAAGCAACCCCTTTTTACTAGCCGCACAAAAAATAAAATACCTAGGAGTTAATTTAAGAGGTGAAGGACCTCTATGATGGGAACTTTAAAAACCTGAAAAAGAAAATTAAAGCAGAGCTATGGAAGAGGGAAACTTCCCATTCTCCTGGATTGGGAGGATTAACATCATGAAAATGGCAATACTGCCAAAGGCTATATCCAAATTCAATGCGATACCTACCAATATCCCAATGTCACTCTTCAGTGAAATAGAAGAAGCAATCCAAAAATTCATATGGAATAATAAAAGACCCCGAATAGCAAAGAAGTTTATTGTGATTCTCATTTTGTATTGCCACCTTGATTTTACAAAGTCATTTATGAATTTTAACTTTCTTCCCTCCCTTTGGATAAACCTCACAAACACTATGCCTCTAGGTTCCAGACACTTAACTCTTAGCTCTGGACAATTGTTCCTAGATAGTGAGTTACTTAATTGTATTTTGAGCACGTAAAACATGCATATAAAACTAGCACATTTTGATCTTATGAGAAACAGCCTTTTTTTCCCCTCTCAAATTTATTTCCTGATAGGCATTTTTATAGAGAATCTGTTTTCATTTTTAAATGAAAGACTGGTAGGAAACTGTGTTCATAATCTGGCTCCTTCTCTTGCACCTCAACCCCTAAAACACAAATTTCACAAAGCATTTACAAGAAACAATACAAAAACCAAACTTGGAAATGCTCAGATGCAGAACGTTTTACAAAACCCAGAATAACTCTGCTGTCTGAGGGAGGGGCTGCCTGTATAAATTAACAAACAAACCCAAAAGAGCAGCAATGAGTACCAGACATGAATGTCCCTGGCTGCTACTCCATGGACAAGGAACATGGAAGGGCTTCCTGAGCCTGCTGGAGAGTGCATGGAGGAAAGTTTCCTTGCCAGCCTGAGTACGAAAAGTTGGCTTCACCTGCCTGGGTCTGTCTTCTTGTTTTCTCCCCACAGCAGAGCAGAATTGTGCCCTGCCCTAACAAGAATAAATACTGTACCAGCTAATCTGCAGAGTGGCTTCTGTTTGTTCTAAACACCTTCCTAGGTAGGTGCTCCCTGCCCCACGGTGTGTGTGTGTGCTCCCAGGGGCTGATCCTCAGGGCCCAAGCCCTCGGGGAAGGCATGTGTTAGATGTGAGTCAGTGACACTGTGTCATTCACACAGCAGCTGCCGGGTTGCTGCCCTAGCTGAACAGCAGGTGCACCCTGATCCTCTCCCACAGTCCCAGGCGAGGTGCCTGCAATGGCCTGATATGGGCAAGCTGCCACTAGGATTCTACTTCACCAGACAGACCAGCATGCCAGATGAAGTGGCTGCCACCTGAATTATCAATTATTTTTTGGAGCAGTATTAAACAAAGTGATACACATTACTGTATGATATGTAATGCTATGCTATATCCTTGAGTCTCTAGTCCAAAACCATTGAACTTTATACAAACAAGAATGGATTTTATTGTTTGTATTCATAAGGCCATAATGGAAAACTGAAATAAAAGTACAACAAAACTCCTGTCCATAAACACGTGATTAAATCACAGAATTTGAAAAAAATTGTAAGTAGTGCAAATGAAATTATACTAGAATAGTAAAATACACACAAAATACATTACATTAGTTACATTCAAATGTAAAATAGGTAATTACAGACAGAATTCCTACTGGATAAAAATATTACAGTGGTTTAAAAGGTTGAAGTGATATAGTTTATATATTTTGTTTTTATGAAACTTATTTATATCTCCAAGTTCTCTTTATCTCAGTGAAGGAAAATGTTAGAAAATAGATATTATATGTGGCAACTCTTGCTTGCAGTACCACGAAGGAGAGTGGCAATTCCTAATGGGAGTCCTGAGATGAAACCCACACCCAGCCCAAGTAGGCCCATCAGGGGTCCATGTGGTGACCCTAAGGGGGTCCAAGACACTGCATTGTTGCTGCAGCAGGTGCAGGACCTTTGCGGTGGGCTGTAGCCAACAAGGTTCCATTAGTGACCAAACCAAGCAACCCAGACTCAGGTGCCAAAGCCGGGGAGAAGGCAAGGCAAGTCCTGCCTTCCATCTGTGCAGCCTAAATTGCCAAGGCCAGGCCCTTTCCCCTGCTTTGGAGAACAACGAGGGTAGGGGGTGAGCCCATTGCCTCCAAATGGAGTATCCCTGGAATGGCACCCAGAGCTGGGCCCATGTGGGCCAGAAAGGCGACGGAGGAGGCTACACAGCAAAGCAAGAGGAACTTCATTCCCTCGGTGCTGCAGCTGGTGTGCTGATTGGAATATGTAGGGTTGGCCCTGTATCCGAGTCCACAAGGACCAGAAAATGGAGGTCCACCGAGTTGCTGAAGGGGCTCCAGGTTGCTGAGCTGCTGCATCTGTCACAAGCCAGCTGGCAGAAGGGCCCGCACATGGCTCCAATACCCAGACTCCCTTAAAAACAGATGAGGTGAACCAAGGCTGGGCTGCCTGGCCCCAAGGGGGCAGACTGCAGGCCCAGCCTTCCTTTACCAATGGACTGTACAGTGTACAAACAGGGTGTCCCCCACCCCGCACTCATGGGGGCAGGCAGTGACCCCAGAACAGAGTCTCCCTAGGATGAGCCACGCACTCAGGAGCACAGAAGACCAGTACCAACACAGCTGGAGGAGGAGAGGGCAACAGTGGCCTCAACTCCATACCCATAGCTGCCAGCTCCTGGGCGAAATGGAGCAACTGAGACTGGGAAGTTAGGTGGGAAGGGTGGGCTGGGCTCATCTGGAAATGCTGGGGAGCATGCACACACATCCACTCACTGCACATCCACCATAAAGGAGTTGGCCACAAATCTCAACGGGTGACCTGAGGAGGCACCCACACCCACAGGGACTACAGAAATGGAGTTTCATGTGGTAGCATGGAAAGGGCTCCAGGGCACAGCTTTGGAGCAATGAACAACTGGCAAAAAAAAAAAACAAAAACAAAAAACAAACGAAAGACTTCCAGTAAAACTTTTCAGCAATGATAACCTATTATACTTTAAAAACAGTTTTACTTTCCTCCTGTCCTGTATTTTTGCATGGGGCCCTCTGAATTAACCAGAAATCTCCAGGATCTCTTCATGCATAGTAATACAAATAAATATAGCTTCTATTCTTTTTTTATTAAGGGAAGTTGCATTTAGTTCTTTCCATTGTTTGATTCATGAAAAAGAAATCCTGAACTATATCTGTAAAACACCGAACTAAGCATTTCTTCTGAACTCCTCACTGAAGAAAGAGAATAAAATGATTGAGTAACAGGTATCACCCATATTGTCACTGTGCTAGCTGTCTCTCTGATTAGAAAATAATCCTGCCATGAACGTGCAGATCGCTTATGCAAAATGTTTCCCAACAATTCTTGTTGATATATTGCATTTATCTTCCTCTTCCTGCCTCCTCACCTGCTCCTCTTCTCCAGAGTCCTGTTTCCCTCTTCCTTCTCTCCTACCTCTACTTTCTCCCTGTCCCCTCCTCTTCTCCCTCCTGCTATGCCCTTCCTCCTCTCTTACCCCTTCTTCCTCCTTTCCTTTCCTCTTTCTCTTACACTTTCTCTTCTAATTCTTTATGGTCCTGGGGGTTGGACACACACTAAGCAGATGCTCTCCTGCTTGCTACAGGCCTCCAGTCTGGACTTCATTTCAATGACACTCTATTTCTTTGTTGCAAACCCAATAAAGTCTTTATGATTTAATTCATTGTTCATATTCTACACCATGAATATGTGCTACTTCATACAGTGTGGCAAATAGGTTTGGGTTATGCTTTGGGCTTCAGTTAAACTCATCAGAAATAATGTGTTTGAAGGCAATCTAATGTGATCCTGTTACTCCCACATTAATGAACTGGTTACTTCATATCTTGCAAGAGTACTTCCATATTGCTCCCAGTTTAATGAACTGTCATTTTGTGGTAGCACCCACAGTAACACTAACCTAAGGATTTCTGGGGATCAGAAGATTAAGTCTAGACAGGAAAATCCATGCGATATTTATCTCAAAATAACTACTAAAAAGCCAGAAGAAAGCCTGTGGCTACGTGGTTTAGTACCATACTTCCACAGAATAAGCTGACGACAGGGCCCAGGCCTGATTTGAAGACATGTGGTGAGTGCATACACACACAAACACACACACACACACACACACACACACACAATTTCCCAGCTAGAGCAAGTATCTGTTTTCCCAGTAACATATCTGAGTTCCAATTTTATGTGTTTGGATATTTTTTGAAAGTTTTATCATCAACTTACCCAATTTTAATAAATGACAACCTGTTCACTATTATTTAATTCTGGTTAGAAAATATTTTAAGACACATTTTCATGTAGGAAATTGTTTTTTCCCCAAATCGTGACTGTCTTGGTTTGTAAGAATGAAAGAATTGTGTCTTTAATTCATTAGTTCATAAATTAGAAAAAGTATCCCTAACCCTAGAACCAATTGCCTTTGGATTGTAAAAGCCACAAAAGTACATTAAATTTATACATCCAGTCTTTGATTCATCTCATCTTTCTTAAAATAGTTTCTACTTAATATCTTGCCATTTTTCTAACACAACATTCAGGCTCCCTCAAACTAATCATACCCTAATCCTAATATTATTAGCAGTTTCCTATTTCCTATTCATCCTAATTCGATCTTGACTTGTTATTCAAAGATTTATTTTCAGTTTGACCCTAAATTTTCCATTTCCCTAATGCTAACACTGTCCAGCTGGAACTGAAACCTAATTTTCAAACTAATAATAGTCCAAAATTAATAATAATAAATACTCTAGATTTATTCATTTTAATGAATATTCCAGTTTGCACTCTGGAAATGAGTTTCAATTTGCCCTAATTCCAACAAATTTCCTGACTCTACCTGTGAAGTTATCTTGTTTCCTAACATGAACCATTATATTACTTGTCCTCACATTCTCTTACCAGGAAAAATACTGTAGTTTCCATTAATCCTACCTTTTCCTGCACCACTGTATCCTAAAACAATTTCAGATTTACATATCACCTAGTCCTTTACTTAACGCTAACTCTCAACCTAAAACTGGCTGTAAAACTCTCATTAATCATTACAAGAATGATCACTGAGAAATAAATATAATGATAATGCTCTAGTTACTATTAAGGCTCACATTTTTGCTTCTACTTGTTAGTGAAATCTCAATTTTATAGTAAAACCTTCCTATTCATAACGCTAATCATAATCAGAACAAAATACTGACCCTGATTTTAATCCAAATTATATATCAATACTAACACTAATTAGTTAGTATTACACTAGTTTTCATTCATCCTAACTTGATTCAAATAAGCCTTCCAAACATAAGTTTCAATTTTTTTCCAATATCTTAGTTATTTTCTAACCCTAAACTTAATCTTAACTGGAATATTGAGAATAAATATAAGCCTAATTTCAAGTTGATTCTAATATTAATAGCAATACTCTAGTTCACATTCATTCTAATTCTTGCCAGGCTTATATTAAAATTTACCTTCAATTTGACCATCATTTTTTTTCTCTTTCAACCTAACCCTAACCATGGCTGGAATCCTAAGCATAACCTTAACTCTAAAGGTATTCCAATTCTAAAATTTATGAAAAATGCTCATTTTTTGCAATCCTGAAATTCCACTGTAATCCTCAAAATAAATAGCAGGTTTTCCTAAGCCCTACAGATTTTCTCACTCTTATCTCTGAACTTATCTTTTTCCATAAGAGGAATCATTATACCCATTGATCTCAAATCCTGATATTATGTAATACATTGTACTTCCATTATCACAGATTTTTCTGAATTCCTAAAATCTAAAAAAGTTCAGTTTTACTTAACATTTAACACATTTCTTTTTCTTTTTTTTCTTTTTGTCGGTCGTGGGGCTTGAACTCTGGGCCTGAGCACAATCCCTGAGTTCTTTAGCTCAAGGTGTGCGCTTGAACCACTTGAGCCACAGCACCGCTGGCTTTGAACTGCCTTCCTCAGAAATCAGCTTCCTGAGTAGGTAATGAGGCTGACTGGGGGATTACAGTTAAATGGGTAAGGTAATGAGTACATTTCTTGTTGACCATTGTTACTCCCTTCTTTGTTGTTGTCCAACTATCCCTTCCCTCTCCCATCTCCATCACTCTTCTCTCTCCATGGTACAAAGTTCATTTTCAGTACAGTGTGCTGTATTATTGTTGCAATAGGTCATCCTGAGTTGAACCTAAATTTGCTATTTCTCTAACCCTAATTCTAATTCTGTCTGGTATCCTAACCCTAACCATAATAATAATGACAGTTCAATTAGAAGTTAACAAAAAAATACTAGTTTTTGTTCATCCTGTTAATCCTCTGTACATCTTAAATTTGTAGTAGGAAGACCCCCTATCAGGCAGGCAAGCCTACCTAGTCATTCGGAGTGACAGAGCCCACCACAACAAAGTTGTTATTAAAGAAGCAACTTTATTGAGAAGGTTCCTACACTGACTGGCCAGGGCTGCAGCACAGGCTCAGGAGCTGATACTGCGACCCCCAGTGGCCCACGTACTTAGGTTTTTAAAGGCAAAAATCACAGCCTGGTCATGTAGGCAACCAATGAGATTGTCACACACCCAAAAGATTGCACAGTCATACCAGACCACACACAGGTGGCCAATGAGGTTACACTTTGTCACATAATGGCTGTTTAAACCAGCCTATCACTTTTGGTTTAAATGATTCACGAATTCAATGGTAAAGTGGAGCTTAAGGTAAGCATATACAAGGAGTTTAGTGGAGTTTAACATAAGCATATGAAAAAGGTGGAGTTTATGGTAAACTCAGGATGTTGCCAGCATGAGCCTGATTACTGGCTCTCTGTTTAAAAGGTCAGTCCTTAACAGAACAATGAAGGTGGGTTAAGTTGTTAAGGGGAGGGGATCCTAGGGGCATTCTTCTCATTCTAAGAACTGGGCTGGTTGGAGCCAAGGTCCAGTTAACCTTGTTTAGAGGTTTTTGGTTTTTTTCCTAAAATCCCTAAAACAAAAACAAAGTCTGTAAAGAAGCTGTACTAGCTCGAGTCTCCTCTCAGGGCCTAGTTCAAAATTAAGTTACAGTTTAGCTTAAATCTTCCAAAAGAGTTTATATGTGCATATATAAAGATATAATTTTATGTAAAAAAACAAGATCTTTGGAGGAAGGAGTAACAAAAAGGAAATAGAGTGAGTATAATCAAATGTTTTAAATATATTATGGAAAGAGAATAATGAAACTGCCACTTCTGAAAATTAATAACCATTAATAAAATAACTAAAAATAAATAAATAAATAACACACTGCCTTCCAGTGTTCGTGAAGAGAACTATGATATGTTTTGTGAAAGAAATACTTGTTCTAAACTTTGTTCATGCATAATTTATATTGTTATTGGCCAATTATTTAACTTAATGAATAAAAATAAGATTCCCTGACAAAAAAAATATAAAACAGTTACCTAGTAATTGTTTGAGAAAAAGTTATAATCATGAGTTTTAAGAATCTTTCTATTTCCCTACAAAGCAATGATTTAGGTTTACTAATCTAATATTTGTAGTAAGTTTAGAGAACATAATAGGCATAAAATACAATGAACTGTACATCTAGTGTCTTGGATGAGTGATATTTTAAACATTGTCTTTTATTCAAATGAATACTTAGGTTTACTTTTCAAAATAAATGCAATTTTAACTCCTTTCAGAACAAGTACTTACCCTGCAATTAAATGTATTAGTATATTCAGATATTTAAAAGCTCAATTTTCTGTTTGTTATGTAGCTCTACATATTCAGAATGACATGATTTTTCTATTCATAAATGTCTAAACTCTGGGATTTTTCCTTCATCAATATAAATTGTCTCATGAGGTTTTTGTGAAAGCTCCAGTAACCAGTGTGGGATGTTTGCTTCATCAATATAAATTATCTCATGAGGTTTTTGTGAAGGGTCCAGTACCAGTGTGGTCAAAAATATTTCCTGAATTCTAAATTTTAAATCTAATCATTTTTAGCCTTTGATTTTTATCAGTTATTGTCTCTTCAGAGCAACTAAAATAAATACTACTTTTTAAACATTTCACTCACATTGTAAATAATATTCACATGGGTCAAACAGAGACTAATCATTTCAAACTCACCATATTTGATGATCTCAGTGTGAAGAATGTAGAGAGTATAAGAATCTTATACTCAGTAATATTTTTGGTAAAATTAAATTATATATCTAGATTTCTAAATTGGAAGTAAATCACATGGAAATAAGAAAATAATACAAAAATGATTACTTTGGGATCATTTTCTTCTTAATTTTTTTATTGTGAAAATATCGTACAGAGGGGTTACAATTATATGGGCAAAGTAATGAGTACATTTCTTATCAAGCAGTTTCCTCTTCCTTTGTTTCCCCTTCCCATCCTTACCCATATCCACACCCTCACCAGTCAAAGTTGTAAAGTTCGTCTTTCGACATAACATCTTGTACATCTCATTATTACAATGGGTCCAACGGTATTCCTAAAATTATGAAGCAAAAATATCTCCAGGAAATATATTTTTCAATAAAATGTTCCAATCCTTAGGTAAAGTGCATTATACTTCAATATAAAGTTTATCTCAAAATAGAAATTCTGCAACTAATCTAATGCATGTTTTCATGCACAAAATTCTGTGACTTCTAGTCTTATTATGTGATTTTAATTATATTTTTATTGTGAAATGATCCCTCCTTATATTTATTACAAACTTCTGTAATTATACAAATCATGCCTGTACATACTAATTTACATAATTTAATATACAAACAAAATTATCTTTTTTCTTGTCTCCCACAGGGAAGGATGATTTGCTGAAGTATATTAAATGAAAGCACTCTAACAGAAAGTCTATATGGAATGGAAATTTGCAACGTGAGGATGGGAACATGAGCACTTTCTACTTGGCTGAACAAGAATTCTTGTTTCTACAGTACTTTCTTGCCATTTAATCACACAGGGAAAGCCACAAAATTTGAAGTTCATATGAAGGAATTACATTCCTAAAAGTTGTGGCAACCCTGCTGGAAGCTCAATCTTATCACAAATTCTTTGTGCTTGTTGGCTGATCTATTTCTCTATCACATGTTTCATATTATTAAGCATATTAGTAATTCAACTGGAAGTACATGGCAGGAGACTCCTGAAATCACATCTATTGCAGTGTAATATTTAGAAGACAGGAAAAAAAGATTATATTGATTTCCAATTCCTCCCTTTGGCCTTTAATATACTAATTAATTGTCAAAGCAATCGTGTAAGATGTTAGTTTATTTTCCCTATTTAATTAGAGATTAAGCAAGTGTTTTTTGCAGCAAAGTGATGACAGTAGTATCACAGCTCTGATATGAGCACCTCTACCCTAACAAGTAATGCTCTATGGACTGTAAATATGGAAGCCACACTAAATTCTCTCTCTGTCGGTCTCTCTTTCACTCTCTCTACTCACACACACACACACACACACACACACACACACACACACACAAACACATAGAGTTGCCACCCAGACACATCAGAGATCAGTTCCATTCCTTTGTAATTATAGTTGACTGATGTTTGTGCTCCCTTGCTTTTCTTTGCTTCAGGATCTTGCCTGGATTTGTATGTTTCCCTGAGATCAAGTCCCTTGTTCTAAGTATACTGTGTATCTTTGTATGCTTCAGGCCAATTAAGAGTACCTTGAATACAACATCTTCATACTTGACATTCAAGTCAAACTCTGTGAATTCATACTACTGTTCCAAGATACTAGAATGTATTGGATCTCGAGACAAAAAACATGCCCATTTTGTTGTTTTAGAAGTAATTGAGATCATGAAATAGAAGAATACCGATCAGGAACTGAGTTAAGAGAATGGGAGTATGTGGGAAAATGTAGAATGCTGTATGTGTGTTAGAGATATAGAATAATAGGCTCATTTATTGAAAACTTGTCATCCTCTATTGAAAGCTCAATTTAAGCATACAGTTTTCCAGTTACTTTGCTTACCTATCACTTCTGATCACAAATTCTCTTATGAGTGTGTATAGTATCTTTGAATAAATCACACGATTTGCAGGTACTTAACATCTTAAGGAAAGACAGTCTGCTTCTACATTTTTCATTCTATATGACAAACCTTATTTTTTGTTTCCCTGTTTGCTAAATAAATGTATTCCTGGAAACAGGATATTGACAGCAAATCTGAGTGTAATTTTTATTTTGTAAATTTCAAATAGAATGTAAACTTTGTATTGACTAGTCATTTTTTAAAAATGAGTGATATTCATGAACACAATATTTTGATGCTTTTAAGTTAATTGAGAATTGCATGGTAGTTCTTGTGTCTAATTGACTTAACCATTATATTATTCATGTATAAACATTGCATTGCACTTATTTATTTTTATATATAAAATAATTCCCAAGGGTTTACTTTAAAGTGATAATAGGGGAGTTGTCCTCATGTTCCAAACTTTATATTTACTTCAGTAAAAATAGTAGAAACACATGATGTTTACTGAAGCAATTTAAAAGCTGAGAACGCATTTCTAAAGAGACTGGATTTATTGATTAAAGCATAGAATAGAGTAAAAAAGTCAGGTTTCTTGCTTTAGACTGCATAAATTTCATATGAATGTAACTAAAGATGAGATGAATATAAATTCATATTTATATTACTGAGATTTACATCACAACATAAGCAATGTAAGTATTTTAAGGAAGTGGTCATTCAAAGCCCTAGATACATAATGGATGAATAATGGAATTGAAAATAGCAAAGGGAAAACAATTTAACATGCAGCTATTATGATTTTATAATACTAATATGGAAGTAATGGAGCTTTTCCCTTTCTGAAGAACGTTTAGCCAGTAATTTCAATGTAAGTCATCAATTGTAATGAGTCTAAAGTCTTTTCCTCCGAGATATCCAAGAGTACTATAGTCATCCTCTGAAGAGTAAATAAGTAATTATTTTCATTAGCTTTGTTTAATATTAATTTACTTGTAGTAAATAGGTTTAAAAGTCTTCTCTTTCTCTCAATTTAATAACATACATTTCTATTTCTTCTTAAAAACCTGAAATCACTATTTCAAAGTAGCATAAGCAGGAAAACAAAATAACCTGACACAACAATCACAAATCCTAAATTATGTGAAAAAATCCACAATATAAAAAATAAATCTGAGGAAGAGGAAAAAAAATGACAGAATAACAACAGAAAATTATCCTAGCTATCTCTAATAAAACAGAGATTTAGAGTCGTAGCAGGTACTCCACAGCTAGACGGTCACATGAAATCAGCTATAATTATAGATATGCAGCTATAAATATAGATATAATTATAGACATACAATTCATAAGAAGGTTTTATACTGTCTTCACAAGAAAAGAGAAATCTATGAAAAGGTGCCACCCAGGAACACATTGGGCAACACATTCAAAAGCACATGTGCAGTGTGGAAATAAAAGGCAACATGGAAAAAAAAAAACAGGAACAGAAGTGTACATCAGAGAAAGCCACATCCATATACATAGACAATTTGCCATACCACTGGACAGTCCAAATGGTCACTGGAACCACAAATATTAACATCACAACATCTCACCACAACTGATTTCTATTCCTACACTTAGTGGACTTGACAAAAATGCAATTCCAGAAAAACACATTACAACTGGAAGCCAAACCAAGACCCTGCAAATCAACTAAGAACATAGAGAGTCACCTATTAATATCATAGATCCCCTTAAAGAAAACCTCCAAATGGACAGAAAAAAATCAGAAAAATACAAAAAAAGTAATGTCAAAGTAGTATTATTCATACAGTAAATATCCAGGCATTAGAATAGACAATCAAGGACGTAGAAGATAGTTATCAAAATGTATTACACATACTGGAAAATGTGATTAATGGAAAGATAGAAAACTTCTACAAGGAAAATTGTGAACAAGATGAGACCAACCAGTCATTAGCAAAATAATTCATGGAGACTTCAAACAGAAAGATAAATAAATTCTGAGAAGGCAAGGGAGTCCAAGAAAAAATGGATGCCTAGTTAAAAGATATGGCATAAGACACAGTTAAGAAAACAATCCTTACATCTCCCCCAACCAAAGAAAAAAATGTCCAGAAAGTTCATACAAGACCTAAAACAAAACTTTAACAAAGAGACAGAACCCCTAAAAAATGACCAATTAGAAGACAGGGAAATAAAAAATCAAAGTAGAAGTCTCCACAGCAAATAGATGACATTGAAGATAATCTCAGGGTCAAAGACAGAATAGATCTAATAGGAAAGAGGAAATAATCATTTAGAACAAATCCAAGAAATAAGAAATGATCTTGCCAGAACTTCAAGACTCAGTTAGAAGATCAAATTTCGGGGAGATAGGTATCAAGAAGGAGAAGAGCAAGATACTAAATGGATGGGAAGCATATTACAGAATTCTAGCAGAGAACAGGCCAAAAATCCAACGAGATAGGCTCATTCAAAGAAGAGAAGCCTTTAGAAACCAATCAGAATTCTAGAACTGAACAATCCACCACCACATCATAATCCATTAGAGGATTATTAAAGATCAAGGAAAGGATTCTTAAAGATGCCATAGAGAAAAGATTAATTATTTATAAAGGATATACAGTCAGAATAAATACAGATTTCTTAACTGATATGATAAAAAGGAGAGCCTGGCATTATATGTGACAAACATTAAAGGTAAACAACTACCAACCATGAATACGTTCCCAAGCCAAACTCTCCTTTACATTTAAAGGATATATAAACATATTTCATGACAAAGAAAACTTGAAACAAAATATGTCCACCAAATTATCAGAATAGAATATGATTAAATATATCCTACATAGAGAAGATCAAGAAGAGGAACTGGTCATATAAAATGTTCCCTACCAGAAAACAAGGTAAATATATTAAGAGTAGATGAGGGACAGCTCCTAACAACAGGTGTATAATATAGCAGGACTTATCAGATATTTCTGTCTTAACTCTCAATATCAATAGACATAAATTTCCAAATAGAAGACATAGATTAGATAGTTGTATCAAAAACCAAGATGCATCCATGTAGTATCTATGAGAGACACATTATCAAACGCATTCTATGAAGCTAGAATTAGACTCCTCCCCAAATCACATAGGGACTTACCAAAGAAAGAGAACTATGAACCAAACTCTTTGATAAGCATTAATGCAGAACTTCTTAATAAAATTCTCACTAACCAATTTCAGCAACTAACAAAAAAATCATATGTTATGATCAAATAGGAATCATCTTGGATATGATTTGAGTCAATATTCTTGTCAGTAAACATAATACAAACCATCTGCAAAAGCAGGGACAAGAAACACATGATCGTCAATAGGGATGTAGAAATAGCTTTTAACAAGCTCCAATACCCCTTTATGATTAAAAGGTCTGGGAACCTAGGAATGCATGGAACATTCCTCAATATTAAACTGAGTATGTATATGACACAGATAATTAGCATTTACCTAAGGGTGGAAGCATGAAGACATTAACATGAGGAATGAGAAAAGGATGTCCACTCTCTACTACTCGTCAATATGGTAGTGGACTTTCTTGCAAGAGCAATAGACAAGAGAAAAACATAAAGCAGATCCAAATAGGGAAGGAGTAAAACTATCCCATTTTACAATTGAAATGATCCTGTATTTAAAGGACCCTGTGGATTCCTCCCTCTAGTTAGTAAAGGTGATGCTAACCTTCAGCAATGTAGCAGGGTATAAAAACCACAAGAATCAGTAGTTTTTCTGTTACCAACAATGGGAAGATCCACGCTGAAATCCAAAAAACAACCTCATATGTACTAGCCTCAAAATCAAATCAAATCTAAACAAAACAACAACAACAAAACTAGGAATTAATTAATTTACCTAAAATTGTGAAGGCCCTATATGTGAAAACTTTAAAAATATAAACAGGGAAATTGAAGGAGATTCAAAGAAATAGAAAGTATTTCAATGTTCCTGGTTGGAAGAATTAACATTTTGAAAACTGCAATACTTCCTCTAAACAATTGGCAATGCAATACTCATCAAAATCCCAACAATATTCTTCAAAGTAGAAGAGAAGCAATGCAACTATAATATGGAATTACAAAATTACAGATGAAACAGAATGCTTAGAAATGAATACATGGGCCTATAGTCATCTTACCAACACAAACGCTCACACACACACACACACACACACACACACACACACACAATGGAATTATATTCACCCATCAGAAAGATGACTTTTCACCAGTAGTAAGGAAAATGAAAGGTTTGGGAAAATTATATTAAGAGAAAAGACAAAGTAATGCAGACTCAGAGCAATATAGGTTTCATGGATTCATTCATTTATGATAGCTAGAAGATGCTTACAAATCTATAAGTAAACAAGACAGATTCTACCTCGTCCATTAGAATGGCCATTACTAAGAAAATTAACTATAGCAAATTCTGGCATGGATGTAGCCAATTGGGAACTCTATTACACTGTTGGTGGGAAATTAAACATGTTCAACCACTGTGGAAGGCAGTACGGAGTTTCCTGAAAAGAGCAAATATGGATCTCCCTTAAGACTCAGTAATTCCCCTCATGGGCAGTAATCCAATAAATAACAAACAAGCTCACATGAAAGCTACCAGCATAACCGTATTCAGGGCTCAGGCCCAGAGTTCAAGGACTGGAAAAATGTTACCACTGCTGGTATTTGTTTCCGTAAATATGAACCGTTTTATATAAGATACCAAATCAATCTATTTGCAGTAGCTAGATTAGGACTTAAATGTTAGTGGGTGATAAAATGGCTCCTTTGTTGAATGTTAAGAAGAGATGTAGGTAGTCCATGAAAGGGAGATTTTGTTGTTGTTGTTGTTCGAGGGGCTTGAAGTCTGGACTTGGACACTGTCCCTGAACTCTTCAACTCAAGGTGAGTGTTCTACCACTTGAGTGACAGTGCCACTTCTGGTTTTCTGATGGTTAAATGGAAATAAGAGTCTCAGGGTCTATCCTGCCCAGGCTGGTTTTGAACTGTAGTCCTCAGATCTCAGCTTCCTGAGTAGCTAGGATTACAGCTGTGAGCTACTGGCACCAGGTAAAAATGGGGGATTTTTAGAAATGAAAATCCACCTCTTCACCTGTGTCTAAACCTCAGATATTACTATTAGAACACTTCACCTTCACCTCATTTCATCAGACATTTGTAAATTTTCTCTTTTCCTTCATGTGGGAATACTGCAGTCAATATCAACTCAGCTGGGGGACTGGATCAATTGTATGGTAATTGTTAGCACCTAATTTAAGAACTTTTACATCAGAAGAAATGAAACACGCACTTGGAATAATTGTTTTCTCTTTTTATTACAAATCTGTGCTTGATTATTCCCTAATGTGATATTGGACTTCCTAATAGAGTGATAAAATTTTCTTTATTTTCAACCTTCTCCCACATGTGGTCAAATATTTAAGAATTCAAAGATTTGCACTGAAAATTGATTAAGCTGACTTCTAAGAAAATGTGCATTTCTGGAATTTGGTCTTCTGTCATGTTCTTACATGCACAAGCTTTCTATGATTTATTTGTACTACAAGGAATTCTACTTTCCAATCTTTGTGTGACCAATTTTAGTCTGATCAGTCTTTCTGATCCTCTCTCTGGAGTCTCATTTGAGTCTGCCTCATAAAAAAGATATTAGTTATCAGCTAAATGATTCTCAGCTTCTGTTTTTTGCCTGACTTCTTGTAGGCTGTGATAGCAACCCTGCCTGGCTGTGCTTACTGGAGTGTGTGTGTGTGTGTGTGTGTGTGTGTGTGTGTGTGTATGTTTTGTTTTAGATATCTAGGATTACTATTCAAGGTAGTAGTTTCTCTGGGCCCCTGTGATCCCCTGGTCTAGAGTCAATGAGTTATACTCCTTAGGATACAAAGAACAACTGACTAAATTCCTGTTAATTGTTTCAAAATGAGGCAATCAGGCATCCTTGCAAAGCCATCAATAATGCTTTGTAACTACTTACAGAAGTCGTCTATCAAGATGGCTTTTCAAAGTTGACTGTGAAAAATATTCATTTCTAAGTAGGCACCATAAAGCAGATCACATTCCTGGGATCAGACTTTTGGAAGGAAGGTTCCCCTTCCTTCCGTCTCTTATGATAGTTCAAACCATAATATTCTTCAGTTGTGGCCAGCCTGGAGCACATATTCCCAAGAATATTCTGTAAATACGGGGTAAATACTTGTCTACTACAGACTGATTTATCTTGCTTTTATCTGTTGTTATTTTCATTACTTCAAACACATGGATAATTTATATTGGGATTAGACAAGGGATTAATGGAATAAACATTCAGTTTACTTTCATATATCCAATATAATACACTTAACCCGTAATGGACAAATAAATTCAACTCTAGAAACAATGTCAGGAATATAAAATAAGCTTTAATACGTATAATCTGGCACACATAAACCATCATCTACAGAAAAATTCAGTCTCTCTGTAAATATTTATTTGGTATGAAATAATAAAAATTTAATTAATGAATATCACTTTTAATTATCATCTGAAATAGTCCTCGTGTATATAATTGTAAATAATTTTATAAATGTCACCAAGACAAGAATTTAACATGCATGTAGAAATCAAATTTCCACAATTTAAGCTATATGAGAGGGATCGTACCCTCGTGTACTATGTGGTGTGAATTTTGCCACAGTGCTGAACCCTTCCAAATAATACCAAGGGTCATGTGTAATAATTTATTATTTGATGTTAAGATGATTGCTAAGTGTAGAATACACTTTGAATTATTACATTAACTCACAGAAATGAAGCAATGATTTGTTATTTGTTTAAATTCTAATGCTTCTCAATTTTACAATTCATTAAATATATTATTAAAATTATTTTCACTTTCTTCTTTTCTATAGCTGATGAAATTAAAATTATATATTAAACATTCAATGTTAAGAAATCAATAATAAGTAAACTATTATTAAAATGATATACTATTAAACTGTGATTTGAATTATACTTCTAACAAATTGTGATGTAAACAAGTGATCATTTTTAAACTTAGCAGCTTATTATTTTTTTTTTTTATTTTATTTTTTGGGTCCGATCGTGGGGCCTGAACTCTGGGCCTGGGCGCTATACCTCATCATTTCAGCTCAAGGCTAGCGCTCTACAACTTGAGACCCAGCACCACTTCCAGCTTTTTTCTTTTTGCTTATGTGGTGCTGAGGAATCGAACCCAGGGCCTCAGGCATACAAGGTAAGCATTCTAGCACTGAGCCACCTTCCCAGCCCAGCAGCTTGTTATTTGTTTCCTAATTGTGTCATTTGTTATTCTTGGTCCAAGTCATCTCTTCATCTTAATTGTTTAGTTTTCTATTTTATCTCAATTGGTTTGCTGATTGTGCGTTTTGTTTTCCCTTTTTAATGACCGACATGAGGCTGAAAATCTGTATGCTAGTTTATTACTTCCTACATTAAAGTCAAATTGCTGCTCTCCACAGCTGTTCTACTCTACGATGCTACAGTATTTCCCCCACTCCCATCTCCTGTATTGCTGCTCTCATATATTTTATTTTATTTTTTATTTAAATTTTATTGTCAAGGTAATGTACAGATGGGATATAGTTACATAGGTAAGGTAATTAATTTATTTCTTTTCTAACTTGTTAACCTTTCCCCTATTTTTCCCTCTCTTCACTCCCAACGCCCCCCCACCAAGATTATTTACAACATATTGACTTGTGATTACCACTGTTGCATAGGTTCCCCCTTTGTCCTTTGTCTCACCATTTTGTTTCTTTTTTCTTTCCCTTCCCTAGTTCAGACCAACATATTTAAAATACCCAGGGTATCAAAATCAAATACAGTGACTACAGGGGATAAACCTTAGGTGCGGAAAACACAAAAGCATAAAAAGAAATCACAGTAGATTAAGAACAACAACAACAAAGAACATGTCTTGGAGTTCATTTCACTTAGAATCACCTTATACAATCATATGTACATAGCTATTGAACTATTCTGCTCATCTACTAAGATTATCCTTGATGTACCCAATAATGCTCCCCTATTACCCAGTAATCCCACTTCTGGGCATATAACCAGGTGATCACAAACAAGGCCACAGTAAAGCTACTACTGTGTATCACAGTAATATTTACCAAAAATGACACACACACTCTCTTTCTCTCTCTCTCTCTCTCTCTCTCTCTCTCACACACACACACACACACACATGCACAGATAAACACACATGGAAAACTATGCTTCAATCACAAAGAATGTGACCACCTCATTTGTAAGGAAATGGAAGATCTTGGAAAAAATCATATTAGTGAAGTAAGCCAGACTTAAAGACACATAGGTCCCACGGTTTCCTTTATTTGTAATAATTAGTTTACATGAATGATAATCTCACATATTTTAATTTGACATTTTGTTCTATGTTGAGCGCGCAACATTATTGCTATATTTTTTGTTATTATTTCTGCAAATAGGCAGGTATACTTAAAGAATTACATTCATCTTATCCATTATTGAAGGTATACTTAAAGAATTACATTCAGCCGGGCGCTGGTGGCTCACGCCTGTAATCCTAGCTACTCAGGAGGCTGAGATCTGAGGATCGCGGTTCAAAGCCAGCCCGGGCAGGAGAGACCGTGAGACTCCTATCTCCAATAAACCACCAGAAAACCGGAAGTGGCGCTGTAGCTCAAGTGGTAGAGCGCTCGCCTTGAGCTGAAGAGCTGAGGGACAGCGCCCAGGCCCAGAGTTCAAGCCCCACGACCGACAAAAAAAAAAAAAAAAAAAAAAAAAAAAAAAAAAAGAATTACATTCATCTTATCCATTATTGAAGGAAGAACAACTAAAAGAGTAACCACTACTAGGAAGAACAACTCCTACTTAGCTTCATTCCTATGTAAGGCCAATGTTGTCCCCTGTATCCTCATGTTGTACATTACAACTCTATACCTGGTCATAATGTATACCTAGTATCTTATGCATTGTGAACTAAATGCCCGAACTAAATGCTTTACTTTAAAAAAAAATTCTGTCCATGTTTGAGGATGGTTTGTGTGTGTGTGTGTGTGTGTGTGTGTGTGTGTGTGTGTGTGTGTGTGTGTATGTTTACAAAGATCAGAACATAACATTTTTCTTCATTTCGAATACATCTTACAGGTCATTGTAAGTTGTGGCTAATGGGAGCAGTCTCTTGTTATTTTAAGGATGAAACAGAAAAAGATATTTGTGCATGTAACACAGTTGCTTTATTAGTGTCGTTGAACACTGAACTTCGATTTACATCTTGGCTGTTGTTGTGAATAATGTGAATAACAATGAACTACAGATATATTTACGAGTTACCCAGAGAGAAATAATCACATGATTGGTGGGTCAGATGATATTTCAAGTATGATTTCTTTAGAAAACTGCATACTACTTTCTACAAGGAGAATACTAACCTGGATTTTGTCCAAGAGTAGAAAATTTCCTTTTCTTCACACTCTCACCAACATGATTACCTTTTATTCAAAAGGGAATAAAGGGCAAATTTTACTATCTTCAGTACCCTAGACTGGCTTAAGACCGAAATCCAACCTCCTAAATGCTTGGACTTACAAACTTTTACCACCACACCTGGTTCCTTTGATTTTTTTTGATAAGAGTTATAATAGTTATAAAGTAGTATCATAGTAATTTTTAATTACATTTCTCTAATGACTTCTTCTCACAGCATTAAGCCAGTACAGAAGTTGTATTAATCACAACTGTGTAAACCCACTGGTGATATAGAGGGGTTTATGGAAAACATGTCTATTCCAACTTTTGTCCATTTTTAATCAAGTTTCTTGTTAATCTCATCTTTAATCTCTCTATACAAAAATAATTAATTCAAGGTAGTAAAAAGTAAAAAATTAAGCAACTCCTAACATTTTTCAATTTTCAATAACATGATATTGCTTAAATCATTTTCTGTTTATGCTTGAGACTATATAACAATTTATTTAGACCTTTTACATATCTATATATATTTTATTTATTTTACATTGATTGCTCTTTCCAAAGCCTGCGTGTCTAATTTTGGTTTCTTTCAGTCTTAAGAAGTTCAGATTTCAAACTCAAGAATAAATGGATGTAAGCAAACAAAAAAATACAGTTCCTCTCATCTGATAATGCCTCTACAAGAATGAGAAAAGAGTTCATCATTCTAAGGACCCTTAATTCTTAAGATAACATTTGCTATAATGCTAATGTTATTACCATTTTAGTGTTGGGAAAAATTGTAATTAAAGGCACTAAGTGCATGGCCCAAGACACACAGTGAGGAAGGAAATGAGTCAAATTTTCCAAAAGTCTTCCAGCAATACACAAAAGGTAGATAAATTCTCTCCATTCACTGATACTCTCAATTCAATATTCATACTGTCCAAGAAATAATAGCATAGCAATTATTGCCCATGGTAATTGTTTTCTGTTACATTTTGTCTTCAACACAGACTGTGTTGGTGACATTGGGTTATCATGCACAGAGCTGAACTTATAAATTATGGTCCAAAGAGAGGCAAATTTCTTCTGTCCCATAGTTCCAGTATCATTTTTAAAAAGTACTAAATCTTTTAAATATCATCACTTACTGTATTTTGATAATTCAAGAATGAAAAATTTCACATATAATCACTCCAAAATGCTTTAAGACTAGGGTATGATAAAACAGGCCTCTGTGAAGTAATTTTTTTTCTACTTTTAAAATTATTCTGAAAGCCTGGTACTGGTTTGTCACACCTGTAATCCTAACTACTCGGGATACCTACTAAGGAGCCTGAGATCTGTGGATAATATTGGGAAGCCAACAGGACAAAATAAATTCATGAGATTATTTTTCAAAATTTTAACGAAATAGCAAAGGGCCAGGAATGGAGATGTAGCTCATATAATAACTCACCAATCTAGAGAGAAAGACGTAGCGAGATGTTGAAGCCCTGATTTCAAACTCTGAGCATGCCAACACGCAGGAATGCACACACACTCACTTTTTCAAAATATCTTCATATCAGTGTTTTGCATTAATTTCTTTGTTAACGATATTATATGGGTAAAATGGGCTTCATAAACTCTTCCATCTCAAAACATTTTTATACATTTTTGTTGCAAAAATACTGTACAGAGGGGTTATAGTTATATGAGCAAAGTAATAAGTACATTTCCTATCAAGCATTGTTACCTCCTCCTTTGTTTTTCCCCCACCATTCCTTCCCTTACACCTCCACAAGTACACTCCTCATACCCCAAAGCCCCACCAAATGTCCCTAGCCTAAATTGTAAAGTTCGTTTTTCAAAATAATGTCTTGTGCATCTATTGTTATACAATGGGTCAAACAGTATTCCTATTTAAGCATGTTGTTTTTTTCCTTTCCCTCCCCAAATTAGAGAAGTGTACATTCAAGATGCAGGTGCACCAACATCAAATAAAGTGAAAACAGGGTAATACTGTTGGGGAGGAACGTATAAAAAAGAAAAACAATCACGTCGTACATTATAAATATGTGAGAAACAACAGCAAGAAAGAAAGAAAAAACACTTGTGTCTATATCTTGGGGGTTATTTAGCTTAACATCAACTTATCTAGTCATATACACAAAGGCTTTCAACTTTTCTGCTTATCCCAGACATATACTAGTTATTGCAAATAAGGGATACCATGGGACCTATGTTTCTTTGGACTTGGCTTACATCAGTTAATATAATTTTTTTCCAAGTCTTTCCATTTCCTAACAAATTGAGCGATGTCATTCTTTCTGATGGAGGCATAGAATTAATATATATATATATATATATATATATATATATTTATATATATTTATATATATATATATATATATATATAGTATATGTGTGTGCGTGTGTGTGTACACACAAATACACACAGAACATTTTCCTTTTTTGTTTTTTAGAGCAACTTATTTTCCACCTTCATCATTTTTTCAAATGTTTTTATTGTGATTAAGTGGTTACAAATTTCCCAAATTTCACAATATTGTGGGATAGTGATGCTTAGTTTAAGTCACAAACACATTCTAACTTCGATGGAGCAAATTGTCTATTATGGTCTACAACATTTATGAATTCTATGAGCTTTGCAAATAGAGTTATTTCTTCCATATGTAAACTTTTCTTGTTTTGAAATATGTATATTTTTTTTGTATTGCGTAGCATCAGCTGTTCCCTCTTTCCCACTTGTTCCCTCCCTCCTTCCAGTGACATTGAGTTGCTTAGTTCATTTTGGTCAATGTCCAGCACAGCTGATGGATCCCACTGTTTTATGTTTTTTCCTGATTCCCTCTAGTTCTGTGTCGTCCTCCTGGTTTCCCTTCAGTGTGCACATATGACGGGCAGAATGGGGTTATTTAGTAGTGATTCGACCAGATGAGTGGAAGTTCTTGGTTTCTTAAGTGTTGTTAATTTTGTCATATCACCTTACATTTTGGATTTAACATCTGCTTATCACGGAGACCATGTGCCATTTGTCTCTTTGCTTTTGGCTTAACTCACTCAACATGATTTCCTGTAGCTTGATTGATTTCCCTACTAATGCCATTATTTTGTCCTTTCTAATGGCTGGAAAATATTCCGTTGTGTATAGTTACCACAGTTTTTTGATCCATTCATCTCTGGTGGGACATATGGGTTGTTTTCATATCCTGGCTATTGTGAACAGTGCTGCAATAAACATGGAAGTGCATTTGTCCTTGAATATTGGTACCTGTTATTCAGGATAGATGCCTAGAAGTGGTATGAGTGGGCCATAAGGAAGGTCAATATTTATCTTTCTGAGGACTCACCAGACTGCTTTCCAAAGTGGTTGTGTAAGTGTACATTCACACACACACACACACACACACACACACACACACACACACACACACACACACACACACACAGAGTGAGAGAGAGAGAGACAGAGAGAGAGAGAGAGAGAACATTTTCTTGATCCATTCTTCTACTGAGCAGCATCAGGGTTGGTTCCATATCTTAGCTATGGAAAATAATGCTACAATAAACATTGTTGTGGTGGTAGTTTTAGTATGGACTGGTTTGTGATCATTTGGGAGAATGCCCAAAAGTGGGATTGCTGTATAATAGGGAGCTCTATGTGGAGGCTTTTGAGGAACCTCCAAACTGCTTTCCAAAGTGGATGAACAAGTTTACACTCCCACCAAGAATGCCGTAGGCTTCCCTTCTGGCCATATCCCTTCCAGCATCTGTTGTTGTAAAAATATGGAACAATTCACTAATTTGTACATCATCCTTGTGCAGGGACCATGCTAATCTTCTCTGTATGTTCCAATTTTAGTGTATGTGCAGCCAAATTGAGCACAAAACATTTTTTATATATAAAAAGTAATTGATTTTCTTAAACTAGACAATTCAACAAAATTAAGTTCAAAAGAATTGTGAAATTTTAGAACCATGTGTTTCTTATATAAGCACACATTTAAGAATAAAGTCAAGATTGACATATCAAAAACAAAATAATTCCAGATATTTGTTGTTCATGAGATTTGTAGGAGGAGGAGTTCAATTATTCTACAAAAGGCACTTGTCATAATGATCATTGCAGCAAATGTTAAGGTTTGTTAAAAGTTTTAATGTTTTAAATATGTTTAATTTTGGGATTTGCTTATATATGGCAAAATTAAGTCATAAAAATTTTTGATAACGTATATAATATTTCTGGTAGCATGTACTAGTAAGTATGTACATTTCAGATTTTATAGAAACTTTACTAATGAGAAGTTGCAAAGACTGTGTAAAGAAGCAGAGTGAAGAGTTAAGATTTTAAGTACACAGTTTCTGTTAAATCTTTAGGGCTCCTTTACGTTATATGTTAGTGGTGAACAAATAATGATATAATCCACATACAAATGATGAGATGAACTATAAATAGTAATCTTAGTGAGTAAATTTAAAGGCTACTTATAGCTTTATCCAGTTTTAAATGTACAGGAATATGAGAAAATAGTAAACTCTACTATGTGCACTTCAAATACTGAAAACCCTGGTAATTGTTTTGTTTTTTATTTTAGTAATCATTAATATTTAATTATTGTTTTCTTTATTTATAACAACTTTTTGTGAGTCATGATTAAGAGGTACTTTGAGAATATTATTGGGATGGCCACACAATTTTTCATAGGTGCATGTGAATTTACAAAGAGCAAAACTAAAAACAAAATATTGATTAAAAATTATATCAAGTAGAGTCTGAATCAGGAGTGTTGATAAATGTCCACACCTAAAATCTTAACCCTAGGCTGGAGCATCTTATTTAAATATTGTTGAGAATTTCAAGAATTCCTTTATGTAAGGCCCTTAGAAGTATGTACAGCATGCATGTGTACAAAGCCAGTGACAACAGACAAATATGACTAAGTTTCCCCAAAAGGAATCTATGAAGTCAATAGTTATCTTCCCAAGCAGATGAAAAAATGCGTCCAAAATGATTCAGTGCCCCTACATTTGTGGAGTTATTTAAGTTATGGATTCTTTGTTAGACATATTCTTTTCTTTTAAAAATTGTCAAATATTAGTTTATAATAAACTTTGTCTAGTATTTCTTGGTTCAAAACAGAAATCTTGATACAGTTGATGTCACTTGGCTTTCTTACTATCTCAGTTCAAAGCCAACCTAGGCAGGAAAGTCTGTCACATTCTTATCTGTAACCAAACACCAAAAACGCCAGAAGTGGAGTTTCTCCCAAGTAGTAGAGTCCTAGCTTTGGGGGAAGTTGGCCAGGGAAGACATTTCTTCAGGGACATGGTCCAGCCTCTGAGTTCAAGCTACAGAACCAGGACAAACTAAACAAACAAACAAGAAAAAAACGCACATATTTCTTTGGGACCATCCATAAAGCACTGGTTTGAGAACAGACTCCTTTTGCTGATCATACTCACTGAATCCTGCTTTTTTGGAATACTAATTGCGCTGGAGAATTCAGGACAAGACTAAATGAATTAATAAGTGACTCCTGCAACAACAGAATCATCTCAATAGTGAAACATCCATGCATAAGACAAATTAAAACCTCCAAGTCTTTGTTTCCTTGCAAAAGAAAGCTTTTAAAACAATGTTTATTTCCTTTTGTTCTATGCTGGCCTTCAATTGGCACATTGTTTCCTTTTGAAATACTTTCAAGAAGAAGTTTTCAGACAATTTTTATATGAATAATGAACACACTCGAAAAAATTACATGTGCAAGATAATGAGTACAGTTTTTATCAAGCATTGTAGCCTACTCCTTGGTTTCCCCTTCCCATCCCTAGACATAAAAGAAATGCAAATCAAAACAACATTGAGATATCACCTCACCCCAGTTAGAATGGGTATAATCAAGAACTCTAATAACAACAGATGCTGGAGGGCATGTGCAGTCCCACTTTTGGGCATTTACCCAAATGTTTACAAACAAGACCACACTAAAGCTACGAGCACAACTAAGTTTATTGCAGCATTATTTACAGCTAAGATCTGGAATGAGTACATTTTTTATCAAGCAATATAGCCTATTCCTTGGTTTCCCCTTCCCATCCTCCCCTCCCCCCTCCATCCAATCCTCCTACCCCCAACAACAAAGTTGTAAAGTTCGTTTTTGAAATAACGACTTGTACATCTCATTGTTGCAATGGGTCCACCTGTATCCCTATTTAAATGATTTGTTTTTTTTCTGTTCCCCTCCAGAAATTATACCGACATCAAATACAGTGAAATCAGGGGTTATTGTTATCCCGTGGGGAAGGGACATAAAAAGCTACAAGGAAATTATCTTATAAATGTGTTAGAAAAAGTCACATGAAAGAACAAAAAACATTCGAATACATATCTTAGGGTTCATTTCCCTAAAATCAACTTATCTGATCTTTTCTGTTTGACTCAGACATATACTAGTTATTGTAAATAAGGAAAACCATGGGACCTATGTTTCTTTGGGCGTGGCTTACTTCAATTAATGTAATTTTTCCAAGTCTTTCCAGTTCCTAACAAATGGGACAATGTCATTCTTTCGGATGGAGGCATAGGATTCCATTGTGTATATATACCACATTTTCTTGATCCATTCATCTACTGAGGGGCATCTGGGTTGGTTCCATACCTTAGCTATGGTAAATAAGGCTGCAATAAACATAGTCGTGCTGGTACCTCTAATGTGGCCTTGTTTGTGAACATTTGGGTAAATGCCCAAAAGTGGGATTGCTAGGTCTTAGGGGAGCTCTGTGTGGAGTCTTTTGAGGAATCTCCAAGAACCGACCTCAGGACCACTGGAATAGAATTGAAAACCCAGAAATGAACCTACAAACCTATAGCCATCTAATCTTCGATAAGAGAGCTAAAAAAATTGAAGAAAGACACCCTCTTCAGGTAAAATGAATGTTTTCAGGCTTCATAGAACTAGCACAAAGACATCTTTGGACATGAGGTAACACGCCTTTCAGAGACAACTTAGTAAATACAAAATATAAAATTTAAATGACTTATAAAAACATTATTCATGTACATATGGCCATATAAGATAATGTTAAGAAAAATGAAACCCAAGATAGGGACACAACTTGTTTATTCTTTATTGAAATTGTTCTTAATGTATCTAAAATGTACTATGTGATTTTTTCGTTTCTCCTCCATGTTCTTCCCGCATGATATAACTCCTGTTTTCACTGGATAGGATGTTGGTGCCCTGCATCTTGCATATACATTTTTCTAGTGTGGGGAGGAGAAGGGAAACAACAAAATGCTGAAACAAAGATTCAGGATGACCTATTGTAACAATGATATGAACAAGACACTATGTAGAAAACGAATTTTACAACTTGTGGAGAGGAGGGGGAATTGGTCAGATGGGGAGGAATGGATAACACAGAAAAAACAAAAGAGGATGTAACAATAAGAAATGTACTCATTACCTTACTTATGTAACTCTAAGCCCTCTGTACATTATTTTTTACTATAAAAACATAAAAGAAACCATTATCCATGAGTACATTAACTTCAAATTCCATAAATGCTCTTAAATTAAATTTAACTTGGAGAAGATTCTCAGAAAAATTTATTTGTGTGTTTGTTGTGAATTATTTCCCAAGTGTACACAAGTTAACAGTAGAAGAAACAATAGGAATAATAAGAGAAAGAAAAGTTCTGTGTTTAAGTCTAATGGTTCATATACTATGGAAGACTCTGCAAATAAGACAACATTGAACCAATAAAGCCAAGGCCATTATGTAGATCTATGGGAGTGACATAGAGAAATAATTAATACTAAGAGGAATATGAACGATGAGGCCACTCTCTTTCAACTTCTATCTCTAAATCATGGTTGCTAATCACGCAAATTTGTAAAATGTACAATTGAAGAATAATTCTGGTTCCAAAGTAAGTTAGATATAAGAGCATGGACTTAACTGGAAAAAAAGTCCATGGTGAGAAAGCAGGAATTATACTAGCAATGAACTGGTGGCCAAGATCTCATTTCTTTTTCTTTCTTTCATCTTTTTTCTTTCTTTTTTTTTTTTTTTTTTTTTATGGTTGAGGCAGGGTTTGAACTCAGCCTGGGAAATATCTCTCCATTCTTCAGCTCAAGACTAGTGCTCTACCTGTTGAGCCACAGCGCCACTTCCAGTTTTCTGGTGGTTAATTGGAGTTAAGTGCCTCAGAACATTCCTTTCCTACTCATACAGGATTTGAACTGCAATCCTCAGATCTCAGCCTCCTGAGTATCTAGAATTATAGGCGTGAACTCAAGTGATGGAATACTAGTGATGAGCAAGATTGCTGAATGAGGTTGCTGAGGCTTTTGCATACAAACATACAAACATACACATACACACAGAGGCACATATATGTGCAAACACACCTGCACAAATAAAACAACTCTCAGAATATGGAGAAATGTTAGAAAACAATAGAAAATATATCCTGAGTAAGACTAGATCAAGTGATAATTTTTAATATTAGAAAGTCCTCAAGTGAAATTTATTCAAAGTTTGATAATATTACATACCTAGGGACCAGAGATAAAAAGAAAGTCAATTAATCATTATTAAAGGGATAGGATCCATGGAAGAATGAATCAGAGACCCCTGCAGGTGCATCTGAAAATGTTCATATCCTGTGTGAAATGATAGAACATCTTTGAAAATAGTACATAAACAACTTGATGAGTCAGTCTAATGAATAAGATCATAGGAGAAGTTGAGAATTGCTAGTCTGTATCTAGATTAAATAAACCACCAAACTATGGAAGGGCAATTTGATACAAGCTTGGAATTCTAACACTCAAGCTAAGACAGGAGATTAGAGAGTGGGATTACATAGTGATACCTTCCCTGGACCAGGTAGTATAATTTTGTCTCAATGAAACAAACCAAACAACAAGAAAGGAATACACAGTTGGAAGTTTGGGCTAATTTTGTCATTATGTTTTGAGAAGGCAAGTTTCCTATTGAAATGCAACTCATATATAATCCTCAGTTGTGTTTTAAATGCTCTCTGCATTACACAACATTCCTAGATGCAAAATGGCTCATGATTCCCAATCAAAAATTTGAAAAAATAAGCATCATTCTGTTGGATTTCAAAGAAATAATGAAGGATTACAAAATTTTAAGCCTGGAAAAATACAAGTTCATCTAATGTAGGACTTTGTAGATCTTGCTAAACTAGAATTTATATTTAAAATAAATATTTTGGTTTTGTTTCTAATTTCATATTCTATAGGATACTACAAAATTCTTTTTAAGTAGAGGTTTTAATTCACAAATTCACACATGAATCAGGCATTTTATTTGCTTAAAATATTCTTTCAAGCGAGGTATAATTAGAACTTAGTTAATTGATAATTCCAACAGTTCATGTATAAAATGAGATAGTGTGAATAATCTGCACAGAGTTGCCAACAAATGGATGATATTAATTTATTAATTTAGAACAAGCAATTTTTTGAGGCTTTGGTGTAACATGGTATGAAGACAGTAATTGTGTGAGGTCTTGGTTCTTCTATCTATTTGTAATACAGGAAGAAATTTCCTTAATTACATGCCTCTGTATACAATGAGAAAAATGCGAGGTTGGAGTTGGTTTTATTTTTTGGTTTGTCCTCAGGTTTGAACTCTGGGCCTGGCCACTCTCTTTGAGCCGGTTTTTGCTCAAGGCTCATGCCCTACAACTTCAACCTCAGTGCCACTTGAGTCTGGCTTTTCCTGAGAAGTTTATTGGAGATAAGAATCTAAGGAAACTTCCTGACTGGGTGGGCTTTGAACCATAATCTTCTGATCGTAGCCTCCTGAATATCTAAGATAGATAAAAATATAAATAATATTTGCAAGTGCTCTGATTTCTAGAAATCAGAAAAATGTTGCAGCAAAGTTTAGTGTAGTGTACTTTCCACAATAGGAAAGGCATCATATTAGCACAAGTGTAGTATTTTTTCACAATAGTGATAAGCTATTCATGATGTGAATTAAGGGAATTTTAAGGTGCACCATACAAATTGGAAACTGTTGGGCTAGGAAGACTTTATGGCATAAAAACTTGGGATTGATGATCACAGAAATAATAGCTTACTCTGATGAACAAATGTTTACTCTTGAGGAATTAATTATTACACATACTTCGTAGTTATATCCTCCACCAGAATGTGGCTATTTTTTTGTTGATTTCTCAATATGTAGCACCCAATTAGAAACTGCAGTTATTGCAGAATTAAATAACATACAAACAGGTACTGTTTTTAATATCTCTGATATGGAATGTTCAGAATTTGAAAATGAGTAGTTAGTATTTGTAAGAACTTTGAAGAACACATATATTATGTCCTTTTAACAATTATTCAGTTTTAAAAGTTAGGAGTTTCCATAGAATTAAACTGTTTTCTGTTTTACTATGGGACAATATTAACTTATAATTTTTTTTGAAAATTATGACAGATATATTGTGAAAATATTGTATATTTGGATAACATTCAAGTTGATGAACCTATGATAAAGAAAGGTGTAATTAATTCAAATTAGATGCCAAATAGTGTTCATTTTTTAAAAGGTAATGCACATAGGATAATATTTACTATAGCAATACAGTGAAATTATACTTTATGTAACTTAGTTTTGTTTAATTTTATTTTTAAGGTGATATATACAGGGGTTGCATTAATTTTAAAGTAGTGAATACATAACATGTCGAAATTTTACCCACTACCTCATTTTTCTCACACTTTTCCTTTCCCCCCAAACCCCTCACAAGTTGTAATGTAAATTTCCAACATTTTGTCTTGTGAGTACTGCTACTGCACTGGTTTGCACTTTGTCTTTTGTCTCCCCAATTTGCTGTTCATCTTGCCTTCTCAAATTAAGGTAAATGCATGTGCAATACACACAGTATTGAAATCAAATACAGCAGGGGATAAACTATAGGGGAAAACACAAAAGAAAAAAGAAATCACGTAGTACATTTAAAAAAAAAAAAAACAACCACAAAGAAAAACCACTATTTCCATATCTAGGTGTTTATTTTGCTCATCCTATATGCAAAGCTTTTGAGCCATTCTGCTCATCTGCTAGTGTTATTCTATACATATCCTATTATTACAAATGAGGGAAACTATGGAATCTGTTTCTTTGGGTCTGGCTTATTTTATTTAGCAGGATTTTTAAAAATCTTTCCATTTCCTTTTGAATTGGAAGCATAGAATTCAACCATATATATATATATATATATATATATATATATATATATATATATATATATATATATACATCAACAAAATGTGATATATATACATATATATATCACATTTTGTTGATTCGTTCATCTACTGAATGGCATATTGGTTTGAAAATGTTTGCATGTAAGTATTACTTAGGGTCATTCAAAAATGACAGATGACACCTCCCCAGAAATACTAAAATCATGATTTCTTCTTAAGAAAGGATTTTATGGTGGTACAAGTGTTGACATATCTGGATGAATGTAATTTATATCTTGCACTGAATTAGGCAGGAAGATATCTAATATTATATAGGATAAAAATGGTAGTGACAAAATATTCCCTTGAGAAAGATATAGGAGTCTGCCAGAAGTATGAAGAAATTCAGATAATTTTAAAGAATTTAAAAATACAAGCTCAAATATGTTTCTTTAAATAAAAATTATGTAAGTGGAAGGGCAAAAGAAGGAGAAGAGAGGAAAGTAACTGACAGCAGATCATTGTCCCAAGTTAGAGTATAAAAAGTCATAATCTAGAGTTCGGATGAAGATGGCAGAAGGTCTAGGCTAAACGAGCTATCATGTAGACAACAGTTTTAGTGTTCCAGTCAACAGTCCTAGGCTAGAGAATCACACCCAGTGTGCCATCACAGTACAGAGAGTTTGGCCAGAGATGGAATATCCAGGCAAGGAAACAGATCTGAGAATCAGCGGCCTGAGCCAACATGCCTACAGAGAGAGTCCAGTCAAAAAGATGCCAGACACAGTGTGCGTATTCTACTCAACACCAGGAAGAACTGACAAGGAACAGATATATTCATGCTGGATATCACAGACCATAGAGGGCCCAGTCACCAAGATTCTGGCATGAATAGAACCCTGACATCCTCACTCCTTCTCAGAAAGCAGAGGAAGGAAGGTGGCCCCTCTCCCACCACCAGAGAGCTCCATCTTTGATACTGACAAAGGCCCAGAAATTGATACTGACAAAATGCCCAGACTTTTGACTGTGCAACTACAGGACTTTGGTTGATGCTTGCCTTAAAATAGTGTTCTAGCACAAAAATGGATTCATGGAATCCAATAAAAGACAGCTGAAAGAAGTCAGGGAGACCGGACAGGGAATGTTGAATGGAGCCCAACAGAAGGAATGGGAGTCCAAGGAAACCATAACCGATCAACTAAGTGATTTGAGAATAAACATAACACCAGATTCAAGAAGCTTTTAGAACCCCAAATAGAACAGACCATGACAGGATATCACACCGTGACATTATAATCCCCACAGCATCAATTCCAAGGAAAAAATCCTTAAAGCAGTCAAGGAGAAAAGATCAACCACTTACAAAAGGAAACCAATTAGAATAACTTCAGATATCTCAGTGGAGAAAATTACAGCAAGAAGAGCTGCCATGCCCTAAAGACAAACAATTATCATCCAATTATACTGTACCCAGCTATACTCTCCTTCATAACCGAAGGCCAAATAAAAACCTTCCATACCAAAGAACAACTGAAACAATATATATACACCAAACCAGCCCTATAAATGACACATAACGATGTATTACACATAGAAAATCAACAAGACCACAATAAAGGCAAAGAAACCGCACTCAAACTGAGAATCCAAGAACCATAGGAAGAACCCAGTTGCTGCAGCCCCCAAGAAGGGGCATAAAATGGCAGGAACTCCCAAACAGCTCTCAATTCTAACTCTCAACATTAACGGATTGACTCTCCAATTAAGCGACATAGACTGTCAATTTGGATTAAGAAGCACGATCCTTCTATCTGCTGCCTTCAGGAGTCTCATGTTGCCCATAAAAACAAACACATTTTCAATGTGAAAGGCTGGGACAAAATCTACCAAGCAAACGGCCCACATAAACAGGCGGAAGTTGCAATCCTAATAACAGATAAAATAGACTTCTAATTAAAATTAGTGAGAAGAGATAAGGAAGGTTGCTACATACTAATTAAGGGATCTCTCCTTCAGGAGAATATTACAATTTGAAATATCTATTCGCCAAACAACCAAGAACCCAAATTTCTTCAAGAAACACTACTTTCCTTCAAATCTGACATTGATCCAAAGACATTAATTGTTGGGACTTTAACACACCACTTTCCCCACTAGATAGATCAACTCGGGAAAAACTCAACACAGAAACTGCATATCTAAACACCTGCATAGATCAACTATATTTAACAGACATCTACCGTATATTTCACCCAGCAGCATCAGAATACACGTTTTTCTCAGCAGCTCATGGCACATTTCCCACAATAGACCACAAATTAGGTCACAAAACAAACTTTTCCAAATTCAGAAACATAGAAGTTATACCTTGCATTCTCTCACACAACAAGGGAATAAAATTAGAACTCACCACCAAAAGCCACCGAAGAAAGTCCTGTAACACATGGAGGCTGATAAACACACTGTGGAATGACCAGTGGGTCATGAAAGACATTACAAAGGAAATTCAAATATTCATGATATTCATCAAAGATGAACACACAAATTACCACCTACTCTGGGACACAGCAAAGGCAGTACTTAGAGACAAGTTTATAGCCCTGAGTTCCAACACAAACAACTTGTAGATATCTGAAACCAACAATTTAATGGGACATCTGAGAGCCTCCTTGAATAAGAGCAGGAAGATAATCCCTAATCCAGTAGATGGAAAGAAATGATTTATATTAAATCAGAATTAAAGAATTAGAATCCAAAAATACCACAGAAAGAATCAACAAAAGAAAGAGTTGATTCATCGATAAAATTAACAAAATTGACAGAACTTTAGCAAATCTTACCAGAAAAAGAAGAGAACACAGCCAAATAAATAAACTCAGAGATGAGAATGGACACATCACCACAGAAACAACCAAGATTCAGAACATTATAAGGGAATACTTCTCAAAACTTTATGCTAATAAGTTTGAGAACTTGGCAGAAATGGACCTTTTTCTAGCAAATATTGACATGCAGAAACTAAACCAAGATGAGTTAAACCATCTTAACAGGCCCATATTCAACATTGAAATAGAAACAGCAGTAAGAGTCTTCCCATCTAACAAAAGCCCAGATCCTGATGGATTTACAGTGGAATTCTACAAGGCCTTCAAAGAAGAGCTCACACCAACACTCCTCCAAATCTTCAATGAAATTGAAAGAGAAAGTTCACTACCGAACTCATTCTATGAAGCCATCATAACCCTCATCCCAAAACCAGGCAGGTAGTCTTCAAAGAAAGAGAACTATAGACCCATTTCTTGGATGATCATTAATGCAGGAATTCTCAACAGATTTTTGGCCAATCGACTTCAACAATTCATCCAAAAAATCATACACCTCGATCAAACAGGATTCATTTCAGGATTCATTTCATGCAAAGTTGGTTCAATATACACAAATCAATTAATAATCCACTCTCAAATTACTTAAGCTGATTGAAAATATTGGTAAAGTAGCAGGGTATAAATTTAACGCTCAAAAATCAATGGCTTTTCTGTATGCCAACAATGAGAAAAGCATGCTGAAACCAAAAAACAACTCTATTTGTCATAGCCTCACAAAAAATGAAATACCTAGAAATTAACATACCCAAAGAAGTGGAGGATCTCTATGATGAAAACTATAAAAACTTGAAAAAGGAAATCAAAACAGAACTTAGAAAGTGGCAAAAAAAAAAAAACTCCCATGCTCCTGTATTGGAAGGATCAACATCGTGAAAATGGCAAAACTTCCCAAGGCTATCTAAAATTCAATGTGATACCTATCAATATTCCAACATCATTCTTCAAGGAAATAGAAAAGGCAATCCAAAAATTCATATGGAACAATAAAAGACCCCAAATAGCAAAAACGATCCTTAACAGAAAGAACAGTGCTGGAGGAATATCAATACCAAATTTCAAACGCTACTACAAAACATTGTAATCAAAACAGCTTGGCACTGGCACAAGAACAGACCTCAGGACCAATGGAATAGAATTGAAAACCCAGAAATAAACCCACAGACCTATAGTCATCTAATATTTGATAAGGGAACTAAAAAAATAGAATGGAAGAAAGACAGCCTCTTCAGTAAATGGTGCTGGCAAAATTGGTTAATCACTTGTAGAAAATCAAAAATAGATCTATAATGTTATCCTGCACCAGAATCATATCCAAATGGGTCAAGGACCTCGGAGTCAAAGCAGACACTCTGAAAACATTACAGGTCTGAAATCATTACTAGGTCTCCTTGGCATAAGCCTAAAGTTTCTTAAAAGAGACACAGAAACACAACAAATCAAAGAAAATTTGGAAAAATGGGATTGCATTAAGTTGCAGAGCTTTTGCATGGCAAAGGATATAGCTAGCAAGATCAATAGAAAGCCTACTTATTGGGAGAAGATATTCACTAGCCATACAATGGACAAGGTTATCATATGTAAACTATACCTGGAACTCAAAACATTAAATCCACCAACAACAAATCCTCAAAAAAACAACTGCCCAATAAATAAGTGGGCTACATTGCAACAATGAGATGTACAAGTCGTTATGTCGAAAATGAACTTTACAACTTTCATGGGGGGGCGAGGAGGATTGGGGGGCGGGGGGAGGATGCGAAGGGATGGGAAGAGGAAACAAAGGAGGAGGCAGCAATGCTTGATAAGAAATGTACTCATTATCCTGCCCATGTAATTTTAACTCCTCTGTACAGTATTTTCAAAATAAAAATAAATAAATAAATAAAAATAAGAGGGCTAAAGACTTACGGAGAAAATTCTGTGAAGAGGAAAGAAGGATTGCCAATAGACACATGAAGAAATGCCCGACCTCACCAGCCATAAGAGAAATGCAAATCAAAACAACATGGAGATACCACCTCACCCCAGTTAGAATGGCCATAGGCAAGAACAATAATAACAGATGCAAGAGTGGATGTGGCCAGAAGGGAACCTTACTTCATTGTTATTGGGAGTGTAAACTTGTTCAACCACTTCGGAAAGTTGTATGGAGGTTCCTCAAAAAACTCCTAGAGCTCTCCTATGACCCAGCAATCCCACTTTGGGGCATTTACCCAAATGATCACAAACAAGACCATACTAAATCTTCCAGAACAACTATGTTTATTACAGCATTATTTACCATAGCTAAGATATGGAGCCCACCCCGTTGGCCCTCCGTAAATAAATGGATCATGAAAATGTGGTATATATACACAATGGAATTCTTTGCCTCCATCAGAAAGAATAACAATGCTCCATTTGTTAGGAAATGGAAAGACTTAGAAAAAATTATATTAAGTGAAGTAATCCAGCCCCAAAGAAACATAGGTCCCATGTTTTCCCTTGTTCAAATACCACTTCTGGTTTGCACACACACAGTCTATGTATGAGGGTACGTTCTCCATGTTAAACAATAGGGTAGTACTCCCTATCTGAACGGGAAAGTTCCACAGTATAACCCTATGCCCACATTAGAGGGTGTACAATTTTCTTGGAGCTCATTAGTTTACCCAGGAGAAATATAAATATCCATAAATTTTGGAGCTAATTAGTAAATATCTGAATTAACACTAGATCTCAAACATCTCAAAACTAGATGTTGTGTTATTACAAGTCAACATTGTATTATTGTTACATAAGAATCCTTCCCTACTTGCCAATGTGTAAGAGAAAATGAAAGAAAGGCATTAAAGCAAAATGCCTTATCTTTTTAGGAATTTAATCCTAGTGATGAGGGTAATGTCTGAACTCTTCCATTCAATAAAAGCTTGAAGTTTATCAGAGCACTTCCTACATATAAGAATTTGTGGCAGTTTGAATGACAAGGCTATTTCATCATGGAGATATCACCAAAACACTGTTCTTATTGAACTTGTCTATACCTTTTTAGTTTTCAAATCCAAATAGCATATTTCCTTCAATATCTCTGTAACAGTTTTGAACTTTTCTTCCTGCAAATTCTTTCCTTTCTTTACTTCTGTAAATCTGCGTTTATTACTTTCTTGTTTCCTTATTTATCTCATTCTTCCAATCTTGTCCACACTGGTACTCACATTGTTCAGAATTGTGTCAGAACTTTCCCTTAACTCTTCCCTTTAATAATGCCCCCAATTTTATTATTCTTTTTCATATAAACTTTACAACTATCAGAGTTTTTTTTCTCCCTAAATCCATCATTTCCACCTGCAATCCCTATCACCAAGAATATCACTAACACAGTTGCCTGGCCAGAGATGTAGAACACTTTAGATTTTTCTTACCCTTCTGCTCTCACCCATTAGTTAAGATGAATGATGAAGATTTTCTGAGTTTCTGTCACTAATATGATTTCTATGTACTCATTTTTATGCCCCTGACACCAGCCTGTTTCATGTAATCATCACTGGTCACCTAGATTTAAGCAACCTTTTACAACCTATGTTTTTCCCCATAGTCTTTTCTTATTGGCCCTTTCCATCAACAAATTACTTCTGCTTGTAAGCACACAGAGTGAAGGGCTCAGACACAAATTCTAGTATCATTATTTACTCATTACATTGACTACTGGCCTTACATTTCTCATCTGTAAATGGATGTAATCTACCAGAAATATTGAAGAATATATTTGTTGGCTTATAGAGCAAAAAAAAAAAAAAAAAAAAAGAAAGAAAAGTGAAGAGTCCTTACATTTTCCCCCTTAGCTTACAAATAAGGAAAGTGTCAAATTCAGTTTGTTGGTATAAAGTCACAAATTTTTTCCTGCAGAAATAAAAATAAATTTTCCTCCTGGCTCTAAGGACCGTGTCCTTTTAATGTAACTCCAGATATTTAAGTGGTATTATGTAATTGTGTCATGTGTTTACAGCTATATTGAAGAATATGTCATTGGAAAACATTGGTTATTGAATAATGTCTTTATGAGAATGGTATTTGAACTAATCACACTAAGTTGAAAACTACATCTTAGTCCATCAAAATGTTTCTTATTGCTTTATTTGTTGCCAAGAGTTCTTAATAAATTTATACATAGATTTTCTCCAGTTAACTGGATGGAAACTAAAACTGATCATGGATTTCTGCCTAATGAGTGAAGTATGCTTCTTGAGGCATGTGTTGTTAACTTCTAGGGATATATAACTAAGCCAATGGCTATGTGGGTAGTTAAAGGCTTTCTCCTAAATTCCTCAGGCTAGAACAAACAAGATCATTTGTAACAGAAAGCACTCAGCTTATTATATTTTATCTATGTGGGATAATCAACATGTGCAAATAAACGATTTTATTTATAAGAAAACAATAGTACCAAGAAATGTGAGTATATTTAGAGAGACTGAAAGAATAACATTAAGGTATTTACTGTCTCACCTGTTTATGTGATTGTATTTCTTGATATTGAGACTCTCCTCTTATTATTCTTATTGTATTAATCCAATGCTTTTTAGTACTATGTATTCAATGTGGGAAATCTGGCTTACAAGATGTCTAAAAATTTTTCCTTTTTAATCACAACCTTGTCATTATCAGGCTACACTGTGGTCATCATCATCTTCATAAAAATTATTATTAGAATCATAAGTGCTAACTATTGAACGTATGATACCTGTCTATGATTTTGCAATATTTGTATTATGATTAATAATTTTAATGTTACCACTGTGCATGCATACATGTTAAAATTTTGAGTAAATAAAGAAACAAAAAAAAAAACTAAGCCATATCAGGTAGCTTGACTATGTGCTTATAACAAATTATTCAATAGATTTTTGAGGCATTGCAAATTCCTAACCAGTATGAATTATCTTCCTCTCTCCCTGTCATTACACACGAATATTTAAGAGTTTGAACAAATTTTTTCAAGTAATATACTATAAACGTTACCACAATATCATGCGTATATCTAAAACTCCCTTGAAATTAATAAACTGTACTTTCTATTGAAATATTAGTTATTTTATACTAGGAAACTTTTCGAAAAATAGACAGCCTATCTTTGAAATAAAAAAAATAGTTGAATAAAGGTTTCAGAGGGAGCTCCGGGATGATGGCGGAGGAGAAGCTGGAGGCTAAACAAGCTCTCACATAGAAAGCAGTTTTTGTTCCAGTGAATAGTCCTAAGCCAGATAATCACACCAAGTGTGCCATCACAGGACAGAGAGTTAGGCCAGAGAGGGAAAATCCAGGCAAGGAGACAGATCTGAGCACTTGCCAGCTGCTGTAGCTGAGGTGGCAGCTGCTGAGGCAGTAGCGGCGGCAGCTGTAGCCACCATACCGGCAACAAAGAGAGTCCAGGATGAAGGCCCTAGAGGCGGCAGGTGAGCGGATTTCTACTCAACACCAGCAAGAACTGACAAGGAACAGACATCTTCATCCTGAAGTTTGCTCGCCGACCAGAGACGACACAGGAACCAAGATTCCGGCGTGAGTAGAAGCCTGACATCCTCACTCCTTCTCAGGGTTCAGAGGAAGGAAGGCCACCCCTCCCCTCGCCACTACCAGAGATCTCCATCTTTGATACTGACAAAGGCCTGGCTGAGCAGCTAGCTCTAACTCAGGCATTGGAAGAAAACAAGAGTAATTTAGTAGGTCACAGGAACCTAATCTGACCAGCTAGGCTCAGCTCCACCCAGGGAAAAGTCATCCAGAACAGGGCACAAGCCCCAGGAGTGGATTTCTTCGCTGATTACACAGAGACAGAGGCTGTCCCTCCCTACAGCAGCCTTGAAAATCAACTGAAATACAGTAAACATAAATTTTGAAAAAGGCTCCCGGCTGGGCTCTGTGAGTGACTCAGAAGTTAACCCCTCAGGGAAAAGCTACTATGTGCTGAAAAGCCTCAACTCTACCCAGAACCTAGCCTCAACACAGCATCTCTAAAGTAGAGGAAACAGCCATCTCCCTCTTTTGTGATACTCAAAGCAGATCCCCCTCTGGGAGGAGGATCAAAAAATCCTGGGTAAGCAGAGCATTTTTCTGCCTGCTCATACTAACCAACTTAAAAAAACCAACCAAGCCACAGCAAATTCAAACACCACAAGCAGACCAGAGACTCCAACTAGAGACAGGTTAAGGACACAAGGAAGATATAGGATCTTCCCATCCCCCCCCAAAAATCAAAGAACTTTTTTGTACCTTTTATTAAAAATTTTTTCTAAAACTTTTAAAAAATTTTTAATATTGAACTTTTTTTTGAAAAAAATTGTTTTATATTAACTTTTTTCTTCCTCTGATAATTTTTATTTTAAGGGTATAAGTGTGTGCTTTTTTTTTCTTTTTTGTTTAGCCCTACTGACCTTTTGATCTTTTTTTCTTTCCTTCTCATTCTTTGAACCTTTTCTTCTCTTTTATTCTTTGCTCATCCTCAGATATAACCGTAGTTGAATATTAGATTTTATCCCCCATTGTGTACACATTTAATCCAGAAATGTATTGCTCAGTTCAAAACCTTTTAGACTTAAATTACTTAATAATAGTACTACCTCTTTATATCTATATAATATTTTAAGCATTTTAAAAGTTTCCCACATCTCCTTTTCATCCCTACCCTTATCTTATCCTATCCACATTCTTCTCTGAATATTACGTTTTTAAATTTGAATAATTTTTAAGTGTTTCACTTTTTAATTTTTAATATTTGTTCTTCTATTTTTGCCTCTTTTTATATCTTTATCTTCTTTTCTTTTCTCTCTCTCTACTATCATTCTATCCAACCTAGTTCCCACTTTGAGATTAAGAATTAGTTAAGTTAACTCACCCTCTGCCTTTACATATCCTTCTATACCTATTTTTACCCACATCTCTCCAAACCTAATAATTTCTAGTTTGCCAAAATCTTCTTTGTGGTTCATAACCCATTAATACATAGTTGTTTGATGTTGAATAGATATATCCGTTGAACCAGAGTGTATCTGCAGACTTTGACTGAGCAACTACAGACGTTGGTTGATGCTTACCTTAAGATAGTGATCTAGCACAAAACTGGTGTTACTTTCATCCCAAATGGGCAGAGCAATCAGGGAAAACTCAAGAAAAATGACAAGTCTGGGTATCTCAACTCCCACTCATGATAATCCGTAGACAGAACAGATAATAATCCAGAGGAGAGTTCACAATTAGCTCTACAAACACTACTGGTAAACATGGTAAACGAAAAGATTGAAAACCTGCAAAAGACTCAGTATGAGCATGATAGGGAGAGAGAGGAGGCAAAAAAAGGCCAATACAGGAATATCATGAGCATGAGGAAGCTACTCAAAGATTGATACAGAATTGCATGAGCAGCTTGAGAGCACTCAAACAGAAATAAAGGAATGGTGTGAGCAGCCTGAGATCTGTCAAAGAGAGCTACAGGAATCGCATGAACGGGAGGAAGCTAATCAAAGAGTAATACAGGAATTGAGAGACCAGGATGAGAATACACAAAGATAATTAAGGCATTCATGGAATCCGTAAGTTGTGAACTAAAAGAACTCAAGGAGTCCACAAAGGGAATACTGAATCTAACCCAGAAGAAGGAATTGGAGTCCAAGGAAACCATAACCAATCAACTAAGTGATTTGAGAATAAACACTGAACACCGAATTAAGGAAGTAAAGAAGTCCATACAAGATCTAAAACAAAGCTCCAACAAAGAATTTGAAGCCATCAAAGCTGACCAACTAGAAACAAAAGAAAAAAAAACAAAGTAGAATGTCTTGATAGTAGGTTAGAACTTGCAGAAGATTGAATCTCCAGGATTGAAGACAGCATGGATATTATAGAGAAAAAACATATAACCATCCAAGACAAATCCAAGAAATATGATAGATCTATTCAACATTTGGAAGACACCATCAGAAGGCCTAATCTGAAGATAATGGGTGTAGAGGAGCACTTAAAAACAAGTTAATGGTCTAGGAAATTTGTTTAACAGGATCCTAGCAGAGAACTTCCCAAACATGAAAAAAGATAGACTTATTCAGATACAATAAGTTTTAGGACTCCAAATAGACCAGACCAGAATAGGACATCCCACTGTCACATTATAATCCACAATGGATCAATTCAGACCAATGAAAAGATCCTTAAAGCTGTCAAGGAGAAAAGATGAATCACCTATAAGGGGAAACCAATTAGAATCACCTCAAATTTCTCATCAAAGACAATCAAAGCAAGAAGAACCTGGAATGATGTATGCCATGCACTACAGACAAACAACTATCAACCAAGAATACTGTACCCAGCTTACTCTCCTTCATAACCGAAGGTAAACTAAAAACCTTCCATACCAAAGAACAACTGAAACAATATATATCCACCAAACCAGCCCTACAAAAGATTCTTAATGATTTTCTACACAGAGAAAACCAACAAGACCACAATAAAGGCCAAGAAATCACACCCAAACTGAGCATCCAAGAACCATAGGAAGAACCCAGTTGCTGCAGCCCCCAAGAATGTGCACAAAATGGCAGAAACTCCCAAATACCTCTCAGTCCTATCTGTCAACATTAACGGACTTAACTCTCCAATTAAGCAACATAGACTGCCCAGTTGGATTAAAAAGCAAGATCCTTCTATCTATTCCCTTCAGGAGTCACATCTTGCCCATAAAAACAACATTTTCAACATGAAAGGCTGGAACCAAAGCAAATGGCCCCCATAAACAGGCGGGAGTTGCAATCCTAATATCAGGTAAAATAGACTTCAAATTAGAATTAGTAAGAAGTGATAAAGAAGGTCACTACATACTAATAATTAAGGGACCTCTCCTCCATGAGAATATTACAATTGTAAATACCTATTCACCAAACAATGGAGCACCCAAATTTATCCAAAAAACACTACTTTTCCTCATATCCCACATAGATCCAAAGACATTAATTGTTGGGGACTTTAACACACCAGTTTCCCCACTAGATAGATCAACTCGAGAAATCACAAATCTAATCAACTGCATAGATCAACAAGTTTTAACAGGCATCTACTGAATATTTCACCCAGCAGCATAAGAATACACGTTTTTCTCAGCAACACATGGAACATTTTCCAAAGTAGTCCACATTTTAGGCCACAAAGCAAACTTGTCCAAATTCAAAAGCATTGAACTTATACCTCTCAGACTACAAGGGAATAAAATTAGAACTCACCACCAAAAGCCACCAAAGAAAGTCCTGTAACACATGGAGGCTGAACAACACACTACTGAATCACGAGTGGGTCATGGAAGATATTAGAAAGGATATTCAAATGTTCATGATATTCAACAAAAATGAACACACAAATTACCAGCTCCTCTGGGACACAGCAAAGGCAGTACTCAGGGGCAATTTTATAGCTCTGAGTTCCTACATCAACAAAGTGGAAAGATCTGAAACCAACAGTTTAATAAGGCATCTGACCCTCCTTAAATAAGAGCAGCAATATAAACCCCAATCCAGTAGAAGGAAAGAAATTATTAAAATTAAATCAGAATTAAATAAATTAGAATCCACAAAATACCATAGAAAGTATCAACAAAAAATGAGTTGGTTCTTCTAAAAAATTGACAAAATTGACAGACCCTTAGCAAACCTTATCAGAAAAACAAGAGTACAACCCCAAAAAAAAACCTCAGAGATTAGAATAGAAACATCACCGGAGAAACAACCAAGATTCAGAACATTATAAGGGAATACTTCTCAAAACTTTATACTAATAAATTTGAGAACATGGCAGAAATGGACCTTTTCCTAGCAAATATTGACATGCTGAAACTAAACCAAGATGAGTTAAATCATTTTAACAGGCCCATATCAAGTATTGACGTAGAAACAGCAATTAGAGTCCTCCCATCTAAGAAAAGCCCAGGACCAGATGGTTTTACAGCAGAATTCTACAAGGCATTCAAAGCACAGCTCACACAAATACTCCTCCAACTCTTCAATGAAATTGAACGAGAAAGTTCACAACCGAACTCATTCTATGAAGCCATCATAACCCTTATCCCAAAACCAGGCAGGGACTCATCAAAGAAAGAGAACTATAGACCCCACCTTGCAAATCTTTCTTGGTTTCTTTCTTTCCTTCCTTTTTAGTGCTGGGGATTGAACCCAGGGCCCTGTGCATATTAAGGAAGTTCCATAATACCAAGCAATATGGTCATTTCAATCGCTCCAATTTCACTCTTCAATTAACTGGTACCTTGTTCCTGATACTTTACGTGCCTTGATCATAATATTTAGAGATTTCTGCACTTCATAAGATTTTCTTCATTTTACAGAATATTTGTTTTCTCCCTTCCTATGTATCAAGATACTGAGCAATAAAGATTTTCTTGAACTCCCCAGGCAGAGTTCATGGCTCATTATCAGGTTCTATTTTACTATGTATATCATTATATTATTACATTTACAATAACAACTCACTTAAATAATTGTTTCTCTTCTTCAGTCTACTGGTAGATCCATGTCCAATCCTAGCTTTTATATAAACAGGAATAGAATTTTTCTCGTCTTATTTTCCACTTTTTGACATGGTGCAAATTTTCCTGATCATGTAGAATTGTTTTTATCCATGAGTATTTTTTCAGGACATTTCTGCATATTGTGCATAATACACTAAAGAGATTTCCAGCCAAAGAAAACAACTCAGAATTCTAGAGATTAATGACTGTACTCTGGGTTCTTGTGCACTTGGCACTGGATTTGGCATCTCAGTGTTACAGCAATATATATATATATAGAAAGTTGCTTTCTTTTTGGTTTCCCATTTTCAGCTATATGAAACATTTAAGTTGCATAGCAAGTTAACCATGGAAATATTAGCTGGTAATCTTTTTAAAAACATTTTTATTGTAAAGAAACTGTATAGAGGGGTTACAGGGTTCAGTTACAGCATGGTAATGAGTACATTTCCTGTTGAGCATTGTTACCCCATCCTCTGTTTTCCCCCTACATTTCCTTCCTTCCTTACTTCCCCAACTCCTCCTTCCCCCTACCCTGAAGTTGTGAAGTTAGTTTTCAACATAGTTTATTGTACTTCTCATTGTTACAATTGGTCAACCTGTATCCTTGTTTCAGCATTTTGTTGTTTCCCTTCCCCTTCCCAAATTAGAAAAATGTATATACATGATGTAGAGAACTGGAATCAAATGCAGTGACAATAGAGGATATGTGAGCTAGTAATCTTTAACTTTTAAATTCAAAAACAAAAATAAGCAATGAATGATAAAATTTGTTCATAAGGGAACCCTCAGCCTTCCGTTTGATACTCTGACTCTTCCATTAAAATAAAATATTGTTAGAATCAAGTTCTGGTCCAGGTTAAAATGCTAATACACGTGGAAATGATGACGTTGAGTTGGTATTAGTTAAATATGCCTTCCTATTAATGAAATACATGGAAAATGTTTTTACAAAAACTGGATGATAACAAGAGGGATTTTCGACAAAAGCATTATAATGGGTAAGGTGTGTAAAAGTTACAAAACTGGAACTGCATGCTGGGAAAAATATAAACTGTATGGGGAGGAGTAACGTACTGTTTTAGATGAGCCAAGTTAAGATAGATCATTATGTAACAAGAAATTTTGGTTCTTTCTAACAACTAGCAGATACTTATCTAATTATAAAAAATAAATACTAGAATGAAAAATCCAAATGAACTTTAATGATGCATTTAATATTTTGGAGACAACAAAATTTTCAGTGTTAGGGACAGTTTAATTAATTATGGAATTTATAAGCACTGGACTCCCATGCAATCATTGTAAGTGATGTTCTTAGAACAGTATGAAATTTCTAAGGATAGGAAATATATGAATGATATAATGAGATGAAAAGTCAACTTATAAAGTAGGCTCACACCTGTATCTTACCTACTCACAAGGGTGAGATTTGAATATTATGGTTCAAAGCCAGCCACCAGAGGAATATCCATTTAACCACCAAAATGACAGAAATGGGCCTGTGGCTAGTGCTGTGGGAAAAAGAAAAGCAGAGAACAGTGTGTAGCCCCTGGATTCAAGTTCCAGTTTGGGCAATAAACAAATGAATAATCAAACAAATATATGACCCCAAATTTTAGGAAAATATGCATATGCATATATGCATGGCAGAGGGGTCTAACCGTGGTGTTCCAGTGTTTACATTGTGGAGTTCCAACATTTAATTAAAGGAAATCAAATGTAACAATATGTTGGACATGATCTGTACAACTTTGGAGGGATTGAGAGAATGAAGGAAAGAGGAAGAAAAATGAGGGAGAGGGTAACAAGTTAGATAAGAAATGTTATCACTACCTTACTTATGTAACTGTAACCCCTCTGTACATCACCTTGACAATAATATTAAAATAAAAAATAAAAACAAGAGTTCCGGGAAGATGGCGGAGGAGAAGCTGGAATCTGAACAAGCTCTTGCATAGAAAACAGTTTCAGAGTTCCAGTGAACAGTCCCAAGCCAGAGAATCACACCAAGTGTGCCATCACAGGACAGAGAGTTAGTCAAGAGAGGGGAAGCCAAGTAGACACATCTGAGCAGCTGCCGCTGCGGCGGCAGGGTCGCAGCGGCGACCACCGCCGCGGAGGCATACCTGAGACGCAGTCCGGGACAAAGGAGCCAGACGCAGCGGACGAGCGGATTCTACTCAACACCAGCAAGAACCGACAAGGAGCGGACAACTTCATCCTGCACTTTGCAGACCAGAGACGACCCGGGATCCAAGACTTCCCGTGAGTAGAAGCCCCGCTTCCTCACTCCTTCTCTGGGAGCAGAGGAGGGAAGGCCACCCCTCCCCCCCCCCAGCACCGGTGATCTCCATCTTGGATACCGACAAAGCTCGGAGGAGCGGCTAGCTCCAGCTCAGGCCTTGGAATAGAGCTAGTCATTTGGCAGTTCACGGGAACTTGGCGGCGAGGTGACCTCACAGACTCAGTTCCATCCAGGGAGGGGTCGCCCAGCTCAGGCACCAGCCATTGGAGTGGCTCTCCTCGCTGGGTGGCCAGAGCCAGATGCTGCCCCTCCCTCTAGCAGCCACCACAATCAATTGAAAAACAGAAACCCTGAGAATGGCTCCAGGCTGGGTGCTGTGAGTTTTTTTTTTCACAAAATAGCCCCAGGGAAAAGCTACTGTTCCTTGAAAGACCTCAACTCTACCCAGAACCTAGCCTCATCACTGCATCCCCCTCTTTTGTGATTCTCAAAGCAGATCACCCTCCCAGTAAACTAACCTGGGAGGGGGATCTCAAAATCTTGGGTAAAGCAGAGCATTTTTCTGCCTGTTCCAACAAACTGACTTAAGAAACCAATCAAGCCACAGGACCTCAAGCTGACCAGAGACTCCAACCAGACTCTGGTTACAGACAAAAGGGAGATACAGGACTCTTCCCACCCCTCCCAAAAAAAAAAAAAAAATCAAAGAACTTTTTTTTTCTTCTTCTTCTTCTTTTCTTTTTTTCTTTTTCTTGTTTTGTTTTTTTTTCGTTTTTTGTTACCTTATATATATATAAAAAAATTTTTTTTTTGCTTTTCTAAAACTTTTATTAATCTTTAATTTTTGCCTCTTCTGAAAAAATAATTGTTTTCCATTAATTTTTTTTTCTCCTCTTATAATTTTTATTTTAGGAATACGTGAATGTGTGTTTTCTTTTCTTTTCTTGTCTTCTTTCTCTTTTTCATTCATTCTTAATTATCTTTTTGTTTTTGTTTTTTTTCTAGCTCTACTGAACTTCTGATCTTTTCTTCTCACTTTCCTATCCTTTCCAACTTTTCCTCTTTGTTCACCTTTATGTGACTTAACTCTTGTCCTGCACATCCTCAGATAAACCCGTAGTTAACCAGTAGACCCTATCCCCCATTGTGTACACACTTAATCCACAAACTTATTACTCAATTCAAAACCTCTGAGACTTAAATTCATTAATAACAGTACTACCTCTTTATACCTATATAATATTTTAAGCATTTTTTAAAAGTTTTTCTCATCTCCTCTATGTCCCTCCCTTTCTCTCAACATATTCATATCCCTCTATAAATAGATGGTCTTTTAATCTCTAAAATAACATTAATTTTTACGTCTCTATTTTTTTTCTGGTCTCTTTTCATTCCCCTTTCCCTTTCTTCCCTTTTCTCTCTCTCTCTACTTACATCCTACCCAACCTATTTCCTGCATTGTGATTAGGACATAGTTAACTCTCCCTGTGCCTCCCCACACCAATCTATTCCTATTTTTTACCCACATCTCTCCCTAACCCTAATAATTTCTGGTTTTCCAAATTCTTCTCTGCGGTTCAAAGTCCTTTAACATATAGTTGTTTGATGTCGAATAGATGTATCTGTTGAACTAGATTGTATCTGTAGACTATTGACAGTACAAATGCAAACTTTGGTTGATGGTTGCCTTAAGATAGTGTTCTAGCACAAAACTGGTGCTATCTTCATCTCAAATGGGCAGAGTAAGCCGGAAAAACACAAGAAAAATGGCAAATTCGGGTATCTCAATTCCCAATCCTGATAATCAGGGGTTAGAACAGATAATGAATAATCCAGAGGAGAGTTCCCAAACAGCTCTACAAACACTGCTGGCAAACATGATAAATGAAAAGTTTGACAACGTACAAAGGACTCTGTATGAGCGTGATAGGGAGAGAGAGGAGGCATCCCAGAAGTTTATACAGGAATATCATAAGCGTGAGGAAGCTACTCAAAAACTGATACAGGATTTGCGTGAACAACTTGAGAATACTCAAAGAGAAAGGGAGGAATGGCGTGAGCAGGCTGAGAACACTCAAAGAGATCTGCAGGAATCCCGCGAACGGGAGGAAGCTAATCAAAGAGTAATACAGGAATTGAGAGACCAGGTAGAGAACACACAAAGATCACTAAAGGCATTCATGGAATCCATTAACAAAGAGATGAAGGAAGTCAGGGAGACCACAAAGGGAATGCTGAATGGAACCCAACAGAAGGAATGGGAGCCCAAAGAAACCATAACCAATCAACTAAGTGATTTGAGGACAAACACTGAACACCAAATTAAGGAAGTAAAGAAATTCATACAAGACCTAAAACAGAGCTTCAACAAAGAACTTGAAGCCATCAAAGCTGACCAACTAGAAGGAAAAGAGATAAAAAACAAAGTAGAGAGTCTTGACAGCAGGTTAGAACATGCAGAAGATCGAATCTCAGGGATTGAAGACAGCCTAGATATTATAGAGAAAGAACATACAACCATCCAAGACAAGTCCAAGAAATATGATAGATCTATCCAACACCTGGAAGACACCATCAGAAGGCCTAATCTAAGGATAATGGGTGTAGAGGAGCACCTAGAAACAGAAGTTAATGGTCTAGGAAATCTGTTTAACAGGATCCTAGCAGAGAACTTCCCAAACATGCAAAAAGATAGGCCTGTCCAGATACAAGAAGCCTTTAGAACCCCAAATAGACCAGACCAGAATAGGACATCCCACCGTCACATTATAATCCACACAGGATCAACTCAGAACAAGGAAAAGATCCTTAAAGCTGTCAGAGAGAAAAGGGTAATCACTTATAAAGGGAAACCAATTAGAATCACCTCAGATTTCTCAGCAGAGACAATCAAAGCAAGAAGAGCCTGGAATGATGTATGCCATGCCCTAAAAACAAACAACTATCAACCAAGAATACTGTACCCAGCTAAACTCTCCTTCATAACTGAAGGCCAAATAAAAACCTTCCATAGCAAAGAAAAATTGAAACAATACATCTCCACCAAACCAGCCCTACAAAAGATTCTTAAAGATGTCCTACACATAGAAAACCAACAAGACCGCAATAAAGGCCAAGAAACTGCACCCAAACTGAGAATCCAAGAACCATAGGAAGAACCCAGTTTTCGGAGCCCCCAAGAAGGTAGATAACATGGCAGGAACTCCCAAATACCTCTCAGTCCTATCTCTTAATGTTAACGGACTGAACTCTCCAATTAAGCGACATAGACTGTCTAGTTGGATTAAAAAACAAGACCCTTCTATCTGCTGCCTGCAGGAGTCACATCTTGCCCGTAAAAACAAACACATTTTCAATGTTAAAGGCTGGAACAAAATCTACCAAGCAAACGGACCGCATAAACAGGCGGGAGTTGCAATCCTAATATCAGATAAAATAGACTTCAAATTAAAATTCGTGAAAAGAGATAAAGAAGGTCGCTACATACTAATTAAAGGATCTCTCCTTCAGGAGGATATTACAATTCTAAATATCTATTCGCCAAACAATGGAGCACCCAAATTTATCAAAGAAACACTACTTTCCCTCAAATCCCATATAGATCCAAAGACATTAATCGTTGGGGATTTTAACACACCACTCTCCCCACTAGATAGATCAACTCGGCAAAAACTCAACAGAGAAACCGCAGATCTAAACAGCTGCATAGATCAACTAGACTTAACAGACATTTACCGAACATTTCACCCAGCAGCATCAGAATACACGTTTTTCTCAGCAGCACATGGAACGTTTTCTAAAATAGACCACATTTTAGGCCACAAAGCAAACTTGTCTAAATTCAGAAACATTGAAGTTATACCTTGCATTCTCTCTGACCACAAGGGAATAAAGTTAGAACTCAACACCAAAAGCCACCAAAGAAAGTCCGGTATCACATGGAGGCTGAACAACACACTGCTGAATCATGAGTGGGTCATGGAAGAGATTAGAAAGGAAATTCAAATGTTCATGCTATTCAACAAAAATGAACACACAAAATACCAGCTCCTCTGGGACACAGCAAAGGCAGTACTCAGAGGCAAGTTTATAGCTCTGAGCTCCTACATCAACAAATTGGAAAGATCTGAAACTAACAATTTAATGACACATCTAAACCTCCTTGAAAAAGAGCAGCAAGATAAACCCCAATCCAGTAGACGGAAAGAAATAATCAAAATTAAATCAGAATTAAATGAATTAGAATCCAAAAAAACTATAGAAAGAATCAACAAAACAAAGAGTTGGTTCTTCGAAAAACTCAACAAAATTGACAGACCCTTAGCAAATCTTATCAGAAAAAGAAGAGAACACACCCAAATTAATAAACTCAGAGATGAGAATGGAAACATCACCACGGAAACAAGCAAGATTCAGAACATTATAAGGGAATACTTCTCAAAACTTTATGCTAATAAGTTTGAGAACTTGACAGAAATGGACCTCTTCCTAGCAAATATTGACATGCCAAAACTAAACCAAGATGAGGTAAACTATCTTAACAGGCCCATATCAAGCATTGAAATAGAAACAGCAATAAGAGACCTCCCAGCTAAGAAAAGTCCAGGACCAGATGGTTTTACAGCGGAATTTTACAAGGCCTTCAAAGCAGAGCTCACACCAATTCTCCTCCAACTCTTCAATGAAATTGAAAGAGAAAGCTCACTACCGAACACATTCTATGAAGCCATCATAACCCTCATCCCAAAACCTGGCAGGGACTCATCAAAGAAAGAGAACTATAGACCCATTTCTTTGATGAACATTGATGCAAAACTTCTCAACAAAATTTTGGCCAACCGACTTCAACAATTCATCCAAAAAATCATACACCACGATCAAACAGGATTCATTTCAGGGATGCAGAGCTGGTTCAATATACGCAAATCAATTAATATTATTCATCACATCAACAGGAGCAAGAATAAGAACCACATGGTTATCTCAATAGACGCAGAAAAAGCATTCGACAAGATCCAACACCCCTTTATGATGAAGGTTTTGAAAAAATTAGGAATCCATGGAACATTCCTCAATACAATAAAGGCTGTATATGACAAACCTACAGCCAGCATTATACTCAATGGTGAAAAACTAAAGCCATTTCCTCTTAACTCAGGAACAAGACAAGGATGCCCACTCTCTCCACTTCTCTTCAATCTAGTATTAGAATGCCTAGCTACAGCAATAAGACAAGATGCAGACATAAAGGGGATCCAAATAGGGAAAGAAGAAATAAAACTCTCCCTCTTTGCAGATGACATGATCTTGTATTTAAAGCATCCCATAGACTCCACTCCCAAATTACTCCAGCTGATTCAAAACTTTGGCAAAGTAGCAGGTTATAAAATTAACCCCCAAAAATCAATGGCTTTTCTGTATGCCAACAATGAGAAAAGTGTGGCTGAAATTAGGAAAGCAACTCCATTTGTAATAGCCCCACAAAAAATAAAATACCTAGGAATTAACTTAACTAAAGAAGTGAAGGACCTCTATGATGAAAACTTTAAAATCTTGAAAAAGGAAATCAACACAGAACTTAAAAAATGGCAAAACCTCCCATGCTCCTGGATTGGAAAGATTAACATTGTGAAAATGGCAATACTTCCCAAGGCTATCTACAAATTCAACGCAATACCTATCAAAATTCCACCCTCATTCTTCAAGGAAATAGAAGAGGCAATCCAAAAATTCATATGGAACAATAAAAGACCCCGAATAGCAAAAACGCTCCTCAACGGAAAGAACACTGCTGGAGGAATATCAATACCAAATTTCAAACTCTACTATAAAGCCATAGTAATCAAAACAGCTTGGTATTGGCATAAGAACAGACCTCAGGACCAATGGAATAGAATTGAAAACCCAGAAATGAACCTACAGACCTATAGCCATCTAATCTTCGATAAGGGAGCTAAAACAATAGAATGGAAGACAGACAGCCTCTTCAGTAAATGGTGCTGGCAAAACTGGTTAACTACATGTAGAAAACTAAAGCTAGATCCTTATATATCACCCTGCACCAGAATCAACTCCAAATGGATCAAAGACCTTGAACTCAAAGCAGACACTCTGAAAACATTACAGGATGGAATAGGAGAAACCCTGGGTCTCCTTGGCACAGGCCGAAATTTTCTGAATAAAGACCCGGAAACACAACAAATCAAAGAAAGGCTGGACAAATGGGATTGTATAAGGTTGCAGAGCTTCTGCAGAGCAAATGACATAGCTAGCAAGATCAATAGAAAGCCCACGGACTGGGAGAAGATCTTTACTAGCCATACAACGGACAAGGGTCTCATATCTAAAATATACTTGGAACTCAAAAAATTAAACCACCCAACAACAAATCCTCAAAGAAACAACTGCCCAATAAGTAAGTGGGCGAAAGACTTAAAGAGAAGCTTCTCTGAAGAAGAAAGAAGGATGGCCAATAGACACATGAAGAAATGTTCAACATCCCTAGCCATAAAAGAAATGCAAATCAAAACAACATTGAGATATCACCTCACTCCAGTTAGAACAGCAAAAATCAAGAACTCTAACAACAACAGATGCTGGAGGGGATGTGGACAGAAAGGAACCTTACTTCATTGTTGGTGGGAATGTAAACTTGTTCAACCACTTTGGAAAGCAGTATGGAGGTTCCTCAAAAGACTCCACATAGAGCTCCCCAATGACCCAGCAATCCCACTTTTGGGCATTTACCCAAATGATCACAAACAAGGCCACACTAAAGCTACCAGCACAACTATGTTTATTGCAGCATTATTTACCATAGCTAAGACATGGAACCAACCCAGATGCCCCTCAGTAGATGAATGGATCAAGAAGATGTGGTATATATACACAATGGAATTCTATGCCTCCATCAGAAAGAATGACATTTCCCCATTTGTTAGGAAATGGAAAGGCTTGGAAAAAATTATATTAAGTGAAGTAAGCCAGGCCCAAAGAAACATAGGTCCCATGGTTTCCCTTATTTGCAATATCTAGTATAGGTATGAGTCAAGCGGAAAAAGTCAAATAATGTGATGTTAGGAAAACGAAACCTCAAATATGTATTTTAATGTTTTTGTTTCTTTCATGCATGTGTTTCTAACGCATTTATAATATTATCTCTTTGTTGCTTTGTATGTCCCTCCCCCACAGTGTAACCCCCGCTTTCACTATATTTGATGTCAGTATAACATGTGGAGGAGATGGGGACAAACAAGTCGTTTAAGGATTCAGGTGGACCTGTTGCAACAATGAGAAGTACAAAATGTCATGTCAAAACCAGCTTTACAATGTCGGGGGGGGGGGAGGGGTGGTATGATTGGGTGGGAGGGGGGGGGGAGGCTGGGAAGGGAGGTGAAGGGTAAACAAAGGAGGAGGCTGCAATGCTTGGTAAGAAATGTATGCATTATCCTGCCCATGTAATTGTAACCCCTCTGTACAGTATGTTCTCAAATAAAATAAAATAAAATTAAAAAAAAAAATAAAAACAAAACAAAAGCTTTTATTTATATCATTATATTTAAAAGTATACTTTAAAAGAGTTATAGGCATGTTTTAAATTTCTAATGTGTTGCCCCACTCTACTGGAGTATACTGGAATATGGGGAGAATTACTTACACATGAGTCCATGAGTAAGGACCGTAAAAGAATTCCATAAAGAAATGTCAACATGGACCAAAGGGTCCTACCCATAATACCTTCCTTCGATAGCAAATCCACATAATTTAATCATTTAAAGACAAATGATGAACCAACGTCTCCATTTGTAGAAATACATACTTGTGACAAGGATGGAAAAGGCACTGAGACCCAAAGTGAATGATGCACAATTTTAAGGAAGATTCCATAGATAAAGGAATGTGTGCCACACACTTCCAACTGTAAATCTGGGAAAGTCAGTCATCTTTGTCATACTAATAAAAACCACAAAAAAGCTAACTGTGGGATTCAAAAAGATTGCATGAGAACAAGTGTTCATTGTGACAGCACAGTAACTTCAGTGCAAATTACTATGTCTCTCTTTCCTTGCCTTATTCCCACCTCATTCCTGAATTCTGAAGGTGAGATTCTGGGGAGCCAGTTCCCTTTGGTCTAGTAATTAATGAAAGTGAACAGGTGATTGGAGATACAATTTCTTCACATAGTTCTTAGATTCCCATTTTTTATTAAGCTTACGGAGAAATAATGGGATTGCAAAACACAAGAAAGTCTTAACTTTTCCACTAATTTCTAAAATGTCTGCTGTAAGAACAACAAAATTAACGAAAGAAACAACTCAGAAACCATATAAAGATATTTGTGGTGTATTGATACCAGGAGAAATTGAAATGTCACATATAAATATCAAATTACATTTACAAAGCACAAACTCTAATTCTTCACTGAGCTAATGTGATAATTACACATTTATATTTTCCAACAAAATCACCATTGAGAATACCACAGTCAATTTCAATCACAGAAGCAAAGCTGCAAAGAACTGCTAAAATTTTTACCTATTCTTTCCTGGAGTTGAGAGGGTTGATTCTGCTGACGTTGACTGCTTGATCCTCTTCCTCCTCACAAATAAGTGTGCCTATGTAGAACAATTTATACCTATATCTTAACTTCATGGGTGTCTGGCCTTTCTGGTTGTATCTTCAGTCTGAGTATCACCTACGGAGCATATATAGTTTATGAACATGGACCATGCCTTAACAAACTAAAACATGCTCTAAAACAGTTCTAACAGAAACATCTGTGATAATGGAAATATTCTTTTTTTTTTTTAATTTAATTTTATTTTATTTGAGAACATACTGTACAGAGGGGTTACAATTACATGGGCAGGATAATGCATACATTTCTTACCAAGCATTGCAGCCTCCTCCTTTGTTTACCCTTCACCTCCCTTCCCAGCCTCCCCCCTCCCTCCCACCCAATCATACCCCCCCACCCCCCACCCCCCACCGACATTGTAAAGCTGGTTTTGACATGACATTTTGTACTTCTCATTGTTGCAATAGGTCCACCTGAATCCTTAAATGACTTGTTTGTCCCCATCTCCTCCACATGTTATACTGACATCAAATATAGTGAAAGCGGGGGTTACACTGTGGGGGAGGGACATACAAAGCAACAAAGAAATAATCTTATAAATGCGTTAGAAACACATGCATGAAAGAAACAAAATATTCTATATATGCATTGTCTAACAGACTAGCCACTGGCTATAAGTGGCTAATGAATCTTAAATGTGAATAGTGTCTGAAAAATTAATTCTTCCAATTTCAGTTAAATGAAATTTTAAATAATAAGATTCATTTACTCACTTTTAACTGAACAGCTCAGTTTCCAAATAAGGAAGCTGAAGTTCTCACAAAGATGATGCTAAAATATAATCCAAGTGAAGAATTTTCCATTAGATACTAACTGAATGCCTGTGAATTATCTGAGTTTTCCTGTCTTATAGAATTCAGCCATCACTCACCTAGATTGACAGCTGGGAGGAAAGGGGTGGGAGATAAACACAAGCTACTTGGGATACTGAAAATTGCTCCTTGAAGATGAGGGTTATGCATGAATCTTTTCTATATTTAGTAGACAGCAAAGTGTGTGGAATCCTGAAGGTAGAAAAATAATGATTGTATTTCAATCAAACAGGTGCTCTTTTTTATCAAAATGGGAGAGAAGTCAGACAGGTGAATTCTACAAATATACAAACAATATAGAGAAAATTTGCTACATTCTATTCCATGATAGGCCCTGGCATAAACGTTGGCACTCTGTACATACTATGTAAATATTCACACACTAAAAAACAGAAATGTAATCTTTTATTACTGTTAAAATACATAGAATATCTTCATAATATATATTTGTGAGCCTATTTTTTCCTTAATTTCTTCCACACCTACATTAAGAAAGGCCTCTAAGAAAAAAGCTTCTAGATGTGTTAAATTTGAATTCCATCTATTTATTTTGTTGAATTGTATTCTAGATAGGACTGAGGGCTTAGGGCTAGAAAAATAATAAGTATTCTCAACAAATTGTCATGCCTCCTTTTTAAGGGGAGCTAAACGTTTATTATGAAAAATATATATTGGTCTTAGTAGCTAGGAACATTCAAGAAACAAAAGAAAAAAAAAACAATTCCATGGCAGACTCAAGTGTTTGCATATCTTCAAGTGAACACTAGCTGCTCTATATTCCATAGTATATTTGCAAGCTTTTTCTAAGCTATTGTCATTCTCCAGAGTAAAGTTCAAGCATGCCTATTGCTCATTAGAAAGATTGAAGTTGCTCAAACTCAGAACCCATTGTTTGTATAGGCTTCACATGGCTATCTTTACTTCACTCAGTGGCACTGAGGGATGGGAGCTACACTGGTAATATATAAATATGCACATACACACATATCTCACTGGCTTTCACTATTACTGTAAAAATTAAGTCCTTTTTGTCTCTGCCCCAAGAGCATCATAAATCGTCTAGCATCCATTAAAGTGTGACAAGTTCATTATTAACTTGCAAGTAGGTTATATCTCTAGCATCACACAATTCTAAATACTCATATGAAGAAAAATATATACCTAGAGTTTTGGTGTCCTTCTATATTACGAAGCTCTCAATTTTCATCTTATTTGCCTGGAGGAGGCAAAAATGCTTGATAGGAAATGTACCTTGTCACGTAACTGTAACCCCTTTGAACAGTATTCTTACATTCAAAAATGTGCAAAAAGGAAAAAAAAGAAATTTGACGTCACATATTTCCATTAAAACTAAATTTAAGGCCTGTAATTCTACAGGTTTTTAAGGACCAAATAAGTTGTGGATATGCCCCAAGGCCTTTACAAAAAGATAATGGAGAGAGATACAAAAGTGGCAGTAGGTAGGTGACCAGAGCAAAATTATGTAGCTTTACTTCACTGTTACCATAGCAGGAGTCCAAATCAATATGATGGTTCATAGTTACAGGACCAGAAGACATACTGGAAACTGACATCAATGAAGGGTCATTCATTATAGGAAAACATAAATCAGAATGCACCAAAGGTTGCAATCAACAGTGCCCAAAAAAGCAACACAGAATGGGATAAAGTTATTGCACGTATATATTTGATAAGTGGTTCACATCAAGAATATATAAAAAACATCATTGCAACGACACACAACCTGACTTTACAATGTGCAAAGAACTCAGATGTTTCTCCAGAGAAGACAAAGTGTTAACAAGCCCACGAAGAAGGTGTTTAACATCACTAATCACCACGAAAGTGTAAGTCAAAATAATGAAGAAAATTACCACTTCATATGAATTAGGTAGGATAATTACAAAAAATAAAGTAACAATACTGCCAAAAGTGTGGTAAAATTGGAACCGTTCTATGGGAAAAAGAATGGCATCTTTTCAAACAATTGAAAACAGGATTATTCATACCTGTAATCCTAACCACTCAGGACAGGAGGCTGAAATCCAAGGATCACGGTTCATAGCCAGCCTGGGCAGAAAACTGGAAGTGGATCTGTGTTTTAAAGTGGTAGTACTCTAGCCTTGAGGGAAAGTTCAGGGACAGTGACTTGGCCCTGAGTTCAAGACCCATGACAAAAAAATTTTAAAAAAAAGAAAGAAAAGAGAGTTTTCATGTGATCCAGTGATTCCATTTCTGGGCATATACTTTAAACATCTAAAAGCAAGGTCTGGAAGAGATCTTGTGCACTCATAGTCATTTTGTACAATACTCAAAACATGGAGGCAATCCAGTGGCCATCAACAAATGAATAGCTAAAGCAAATGTGGTTTAAACATACAGTGGCATATTATTTCAACTTTAAAAAGAATTATGGGGCTGGGAAGGTGGCTCAGTGGTAGAGCGCTTGCCTTGCATGCGTGAGGCTCTAGGTTCGATTCCTCAGCACCACATAAGCAAAAAGAAAAAAGCCGGAAGTGGCGCTGTGGCTCAAGTGGTAGAGTGCTAGCCTTGAGATGAAGAGCTGAGGGACAGCGCCCAGGCCCAGAGTTCGGGCCCCACGACCGGACCCAAAAAAAAAAAAAAAAAAAAAAGAATTATGTTGTGACATATGCTATATTATGGATGAAATTTTGGAACACTGCTAAGTGAAATAAGCCAGTCATAAAAAGATCAAGTATTACATGATTCTACTTATATCAGTAGTTACATAGAACAGAACAGTCTAATTGATAGAGACAGGAAGCAAAATCATACTTGATGTATACCTTGAAGCAGAGGAGAGGTGGAAAATTGTTTTAATGAATAAAGAATTTGAATCTTGGAGGATGTAAAGAGTGTGGATATTGAGATTGTACAATATTGTAAATGTACTTATTACTACTATGTTGTATTCTTAAAATGATTAATAAAACTTTGGAGAGAATTATGAAGGGGTTAAGCATAATCATGGTACATTGTATGCCTATGTGGATATATCAAAATGAAAAATACACTTATTTAAGTAGGTAATGCTAATAGAATTGAAAAAAGACAATAAATTTTAAGTTAAGTGTGCAAGTTTAAGTCAGAGGGCTTTGCTTCTTCAAAACAGCAATTTAGAAATCTAATTTCTCTGTCAACATAGTGTTGGTGGGACATTACAATGTACAGTGCCCTGTGAGTAACAAGTGCTTATGTGACACTCAGAGGGAGTTAAATCACTATATCTGGGTAGTTATGGATAAAAGGTAATGGTTGGAACTGGCTCCAACATGGTGAGGATGAATGATGCAGGAAATATTACACACCCTTTTCACATGAAGCTTTAGGTGCTAACACATGGCTTTTTCTGACTATGGTCTAGGGAGTGTCCCTCTACTTCCCATCCAATCAAAAGTGTTTTCTGTGCTTGTGCTCTGAGATGGGGCATCCAAGAAGGAAAAATTCCATACTCATGCTCTGAGACTAGGAAACCAATTATGAGACACTATGTCCTTCTTTTCGCTGGGGAGTCTGTTTCACTGCTTTGTTTTTGCTTTGAGGAAGAGACTGTTGCACTGCTCTCTTTTCGCTTTGAAGAAAAACTGCTTTAAAAACTGTTCTGCTCTCTAATTCTTTAAAGAAAACAAACCCGAGACTTAGACAATACTGCTATTCTGAAGATGTTGCGGGGAGGGAAGCCTTGACTTTCAGCTTTGAGACTAGATTTAGAATTTGATAACTTAGTTGCTGTGGTTTCAGATTAATCTGAACCAGGCTAATATCTGTATTTTTTCAATTCTTCTAACTAGAATCTCTGAAGTATTAGGAAAAAACAAAACAAACAAACAAATAAAAAACAACAAGAACTTGATATTAGGCTAACAAAGGCTCCAGAAATTCTCAGATTTCTTTTTTTTCTTGTATGAATCTAATGAAAAGTTCATGCAGCAAACTAGCATGTTTAAGGTGTTACATTCTGTAGAATGTGGTTTCTTTTCTTCCTCTTATTCTGAGATAGAAATTGATCTATTCTAAAGCCAGAGGATATGTTTTCTTCACAAGCTAATCAGGTTCGCTGAATTTTGCTTTCTTAAAAATTGCTTGACTGCTATAAGAGGGAATTGAAGACTGCTAGGCAGGAGGGATTGAGTGTGATATGTGGGAAGTGTTCTCATACTCTACATCTAGAGAGCTAGAAAATATGATGATCTGCTCGCAGCCTCAAGCAATTCAGAAAGTGGCTTGCATTTTCTAAAACCTAAATCCAAACTTTCACCTTCTCCTTCCCACCAAGAATTCCCCCTCAGGCTTCTTCTTACCATAGTGTCTTGGCAGCTTAGAACTGCTTTACCTCAGAAATGTGGCATCAAAAGTGTGCCCTGTGGTCAGCCAATCAGCTGGTATCTGACTGATTCATCTATGGCTCTTAAAATCCTGCAGCTCAATCTGTGCTCTGTGCTCAGAGTTCAGTAAGTGTGCTTAAATCCATAGCTACGTGCTTCCAGAGAGCAGTCTTTCCTCTTTCTATTAGCAGTAAGAACACAAGTACAGACAGGTTCTTTATAATGAAGCAGCCACACATAGCTGTTGGTTTCATAACCACTTGCTGAGGTGAGTTTCCTAAGGGAACCAAGGCAATATGCAAATAAGGTGTTTTCACCTGGAAGCTCATAAGCCTCCATTCCAAAAAGGGAGCTGCTTATAATAAATTCTGTCTGGGAATGGACTGTGTAGGAGTTAGAATATTCTTTTTCTCTGAAAATGATGGAAATAAGGGAAAGTATTGAATAAGCATAATCATCTTCCAAAAAGCTATATAACTAAAGTATATCCTGTTACTAAAATCGTTCTAGGGACTTGAGGAATAGTTTAACTCATAAAGCACAAGCTGAGTAAGAATTTTCTAACAATTTCTGGCCTGGGTGTCCTGGTTTAGTGGATTGCTCTGATATTTTTAACCCCTTTCAAAATAACCAGCTGAGCTTCAAAAGAGCCAATAGAGCAAGATTGTGAACACAACTTGTGATCAATACCAGAAGTAGTAACTCATTAGGGGTATAACCTGGGCAGACTTCCTACTCATAGTGGTTGCTTTCTGTCAATAACATGCTTTTTAACAGAACTAAACATTGCCATGCTAAGTTCCTTTCAAATTGGTGGTCCTTCTTGGGATATTGGGTTACAGTAGGGGAGTATTCCCAACAATGTGGGGACTAGTCCAGGATCCATGTTATGCAAGGGGGATGTAGGGAGACCCTCAGGAGAAGACATATCCTGAGTTGTTGAGATAGCTCCAGGTTGGGTTAAACACCATCCGTTGTGGTAAAGGATGGAAAGTGTATCAGCAATTTCAGGAAAGGGCCCAAGGAAGCACCTCAATAAAAAGTAATGTCATGCATCACCCATGAGAGGAAAAATTGGACTAGAGCATACTACCTGGTTGGTTGGGGATTTTTCTGGGCTGAGTGTGTCTTAAGCACAAAGAGAAGTTGAGTCTCGATGTGTGTTTTCATTCTCTGGCCCAAGAATAAAAATGGGCGAGCTGGAGGAATCCATTGTTGAGAAATCTCCAGTAACGGGAGAGTTAAATATGAGAAGGGTGCACAAGAAACTTACAAAAGGGAGGATTACGTGCACCAAAAACTGAAATCACAACAGACCTGCTGAAATGGGGAATAAGAATTCTAGGCCTAAGGAACCCAAGAAAAATGATCTAAGGACCTGCTTCTGATAATCCATTGGGAGAATGTTGACAAAGGTCTGAGAACACTATTAAATAATGTATGATTTTCATTATGGAGCTCCATAATGTGCACTTCTCCAAACAAAAACTTGTTATGAATATGTGCTTGCATGTGTGTGTTTTAAATCTTATATCCTGAAAGGGGAACTCAAAAAGTCCTACCCACTATACTCCCTCAGCTGCCCACTTTAAGTCTGAAGCCTGGATTGATCCTCTAGCTGATCCAAGGATGCAAGGCATTGAACCTTAGTTTCAGAAGCTGATTTTTATTTTTGAGCTCTAATTTTATTTTATTTTATTTTTTTAAATTTTTATTTTTATTTTTTGTGAACATACTGTACAGAGGGGTTACAATTACATGGGCAAGATAATGAGTACATTTCTTATCAAGCATTGCAGCCTCCTCCTTTGTTTACCCTTCACATCCCTTCCCAGCCTCCCCTTGCCCCCCAACCCAATCCCCCCCCCCGCACCAAATTTGTAAAGTTCGTTTTTGACATGACAACTTGTACTGCTCATAGTTGCATTGGGTCTACCTGTATCCTTAAACGACGAGTTTTTCCCCATCTCCTCCACAAATTATACCGACATCAAATATAGGGAAAGCAGGGGTTATACTGTGGGGGAGGGACATACAAAGTTACAAAGAAATAATCTTATAAATGAGTTAGAAACAAATGCATGAAAGAAAAAAATATTTAAATACATATCTAAGGGTTCATTTTCCTAACATTACATTATCTGATCTTTCCTGCTTGACTCATACATATACTAGATATTGCAAATAAGGGAAATCATGGGACCTAAGTTTCTTTGGGCTTGGCTTGCTTCACTTAATATAATTTTTTCCAAGCCTTTCCATTTCCTAACAAATGGGGAAATGTCATTCTTTCTGATCGAGGCATAGAATTCCATTGTGTATATATACCACATTTTCTTGATCCATTTATCTACTGAGGGGCATCAGGGTTGGTTCCATATCTTAGCTATGGTAAATAATGCTGCAATAAACATAGTTGTGCTGGTAGCTTTAGTGTGGTCTTGTTTGTGAACACTTGGTTAAATGCCCAAAAGTGGGATTGCTGGGTCATAGGGGAATTCTATGTGGAGTCTTTTGAGGAACCTCCATACTACTTTCCAAAGTGGTTGAACAAGTTTACACTCCCACCAACAATGAAGTAAGGTTCCCTTCTGTCCACATCCACTCAAGCATCTGTTGTTGTTAGAGTTCTTGATTATAGCCAATCTAACTGGGGTGAGGTGGTATTTCAATGTTGTTTTGATTTGCATTTCTTTTATGGCTAGGGAGGTTGAGCATTTCTTCATGTGTCTATTGGCCATCCTTCTTTCTTCTTCAGAGAAGTTTCTCTTCAAGTCTTTAGCCCACTTATTTATTGGGCAGTTGTTTCTTTGAGGATTTATTGTTGGGGGATTTAATTTTTTGAGTTCTAAGTATATATTAGATATGAGACCCTTGTCTGTTGTATGGCTAGTAAAGATCTTCTCCCAATCCGTGGGCTTTCTGTTGATCTGGCTAGTTATGCCCTTTGCCATGCAGAAGCTCTGCAACTTCATGCAATCCCATTTGTCCAACCTTTCTTTGATTTGTTGTGTTTCCGGGTCTCTATTAAGAAAACTTCGGCCTGAGCCAAGGAGGCCTAGGGTTTCTCCTATTGCATCCTGTAAGGTTTTCAGAGTGTCTGCTTTGACTCCGAGGTCTTTGATCGATTTGGAGTTGATTCTGGTGCAGTGTGATATATAAGGATCTAGTTTTAGTCTTCTACAAGTAGTTAACGAATTTTGCCAGCACCATTTACTGAAGAGGCTGTCTTTCTTCCATTCTATTATTTTAGCTCCCTTATCGAAGATTAGTTGGCTATAGGTCTGTAGGTTCATTTCTGGGTTTTCAATTCTATTCCATTGGTCCTAAGGTCTGTTCTTATGCCAGTACCAAGCTGTTTTGATTACTATGGCTTTATAGTAGGGTTTGAAATTTGGTATTGATATTCCACCAGCAGTGTTCTTTCCATTGAGGAGCGTTTTTGCTATTCGGGTCTTTTATTGTTCCATATGAATTTTTGGATTGGCTCTTCTTTTTCCTTGAAGAATGAGGTTGGAATTTTGATAGGTATTGCATTGAATTTGTAGATAGCCTTGGGAAGTATTGCCATTTTCACGATGTTGATCTTTCCAATCCAGGAGCATGGGAGGTTTTGCCATTTTCTAAGTTCTGTTTTGATTTCCTTTTTCAAGATTTTAAAGTTTTCATCATAGAGGTCCTTCACTTCTTTAGTTAAGTTAATTCTAGGTATTTTATTTTTTGAGGGGCTATTGCAAATGGAGTTACTTTCCTAAATTCAGCCACACTTTTCTCATTGTTGGCATACAGAAAAGCCATTGATTTTGGGGGGTTAATTTTATATCTTGTTACTTTGCCAAAGTTTTGAATCAGCTTGAGTAATTTGGTAGTGGAGTCTATGGGATTCTTTAAATACAAGATCATGTCATGTGCAAAGAGGGAGAGTTTTATTTCTTCTTTCCCTATTTGGATCCCCTTTATGTTTACATCTTGTCTTATTGTTGAGCTCTAATTTTAATGTTCACTTGGTAAACTAAATCCTCTATATCCCTTTCTCTGAGTAAATACGCATCAACATGAAATATAAAGTTATTTTGATAAAAAATAAAAATAACTCAGAAGAAATTATAAATGCAAAAACAATCTTCACATAAGCAAACTCCCACAGATATTTCATGACTTTGACAAGGATAAAGTGGGTAAAGTTAGTATAAATTTAGAAGTATGACAATGCACAAAAACATCAAAAATACTCATATATTTCATTATATAATCCAAAGCAAAAAGCAAATGTTTTTAGATGATTTTTTAAAACCCAGTCTTTCAGGTACTGGGAAGGTGGCTCAATGGTAGAGTGCCTGCCTTGCATGCATGAGGCCTTGGGTTTGATTTCTCAGCATCATAACAGCAGAAAAAGATGGAAGTGGTGCTGTGGCTCAAGTAGTATCACTAGCCTTGAGCTGAGGGACAGCACCCAGGCCCCAGAGTTCCAACCCCATGACCAACAAAATAAAAATAAAACACAAAACAAAACACAGTGTCTCACTTTTGTGACCTCAACTCTGTAATAACTCTGCTTCAGCCTAGGGCTAATATTTTAGGTGTGGACATTTATCAACACTCCTGAATCAGACTCTACTTAATCATTTTTTAAATATATATTTTGTTCTTAATTTTCCTCTTTATAAATTCACATGCACCTATAAAAAACGGTGTGGCCATCCCAGTAACCTTCTCAAAGTATCTCCTAATGACAACTTACAAAAAGTTCTATTATATTACAACAAGGAAAACAATGCTACAAATAAAGAAAACCAATAATTAAATATTAATGAATAATAAAATAAAAAACAAAACAATTACCAGTGTTTTCAGTATTTGAAGTGTACTACAAATTAGATTTGATTATTGTCATATTTCTTTACATTTAACACTGGCTAAGATTATGATGTTCAACAAGAATTTTATAGACTATGAGTAGTGTTTAAAGTCACCCACTAAGATTACCATTTATAGTTCATCTCATAATTTGTATATGGCTTATATCATCATTTGTTCCTCACTAACATATAAAGTAAGGAAGGCCTACAGTTTTAATAGAAACTGTGTAGTTAACATAGTCAACTCTTTATTCTGCTTTACACAAAGACTTTGCAACTTCTCATTAGTAAAGTTTCTATAAACTCTGAAATGTACATACTTAGTAGTACTTATCTGCTACCATAAATCTTAAATACTTTATAGAAAAGTATTATGACCTGTCATACAGTCCCAGTTTTGGCATATATAAGCAAATATCCAAAAGTAAATATATTTAAAACATTAAAACTTTTAGCAAACCTTAACACTTGCTGCAGTGTTCATAATGACAGGTCCTTTGCATAGAATAATTGATTTCCTCCTCCTACACATCTCTTGAACAACAAATATCTGGATTTATTTTGTTTTTGACATGTAAATCTTGACTTTATTCTTAAATGTGTACTTATCTAAGAAGTACATGGTTCTCAAATTTCACAACAATTCTTTTAAACTTACTTTTTTTTTATTTGTCTAGTTTAAAAAATCAATTACAATTTATATATAAAAATATTCTGTGCTCAATTCAGCATCACATATACTAACATTGGAATGATACAGAGAAGATTAGCATGGCCCCTGCCCAAGGATGACAGGCAAATTCCTGAAGCATTCCATCGCCCAATTTGTTAGGAAATGGAAAGACTTGGAAAAAAAATTATTAAGTGAAGTAAGCCAAGTCCAAAGAAACATAGGTCCCATGGTTTCTGTAATTTTCAATAACTAATATATGTCTGTGATAAGCAGAAAAGGTCAAAAGTTATGTGTATATGACCAGATAAGTTTATGTTAAGGGCCGGGCACTGGTGGCTCACGGCTGTAATCCTAGCTACTCAGGAGGCTGAGACCTGAGGATCGTGGTTCAAAGCCAGCCCGGGCAGGAGAGACCATGAGACTCCTATCTAAAATAAACCACCAGGAAACCAGAAGTGGCACTGTAGCTCAAGTGGTAGAGCGCTAGCCTTGAGCTGAAGAGCTGAGGATCAGCGCCCAGGCCCAGAGTTCAAGCCCCACGACCGACCAAAACAAACAAAAAAAAGCTAAAAAAAAAAAAAAAAGATTATGTTAAGGGAAATAAACCCCAAGTTAGGGACACAAGTGGTTTTTTTTTTCTTGATATCGTTTCTCACGTACTTATAACGTGCAGTGTGTTGTTTTTGTTTTTGTTTCTTTATATGTTCCTCCCCCATGCTATAACACCTGTTTTCACTGTATTGGAAGTTTGTGCACCTTCTTCTTGTATATATTTTCCTCTAATTTTCTGAGGGGAAGGAAAAAAACAAAATCCTTAAATAGGGATACAGGTTGACCCATTGTAACAATGAGATGCACAAGACACTATGTTGTAAAGTGAACTTTACAATTGAGGTGGGGAAAGGGAGGAGGTTAATGGACTTGTGGAGGTGGAGGGAAGGGATGGTAGGGAAACAATAAAGGAGGAGGTAACAATACTTGTTAGGAAATGTACTCATTACATTGCTCATGTAAGTGTTACCCCTCTGTACAGTATTTTTGCAATAAGAAAGTAAAAAATGTTCTGAGATGGAAGAGTTTATTTCCTTTATTTTACTCATATAATATCGTTAGCAAAGAAATTCATGAAAAACTCCGATATGAAGGTATTTTGAATAAATATGTGTGTGAATGCACGCATGTGCTCAAGCATTTGCATGTGGGTTGTCGTGCTCAGAGTTTGAAATCAGGGCTTCAAGGTCTTGATAGGCCTTTTCTCTCTAGATTGGTGAGCTACTAAATGAACTATATCTCCATTCTTGGCCCTTTGCAGGTTCATTAAAATTTTTGAAAAATAATCTCATGAATTTATTTTGCCCTGATTTGCTTCCAACTTTTATCCACAGATCTCAGGCTCCTGAGTAGATATCCCAAGTAGTTAGGATTATAGGTATGACAAACCAGCAAAGGCTTTCAGAATAACGTTAAAAGTAGAAGAAAATTTACTTCAAAGGGGCATGTTTTAGCATCTCCAATTTTAAAGCATTTTGGAGTTATTATTTATGATTTTTTATTTTTGGATACTTATAAGACAGTAGGTGATTATATTGAAAAGTTTTAGTACTTTTTAAAAAGGATACTGGAATTGTGGGACAGAAGAAATTTGCCTCTCTTTGGACCTCAATGTATAAGCTCAGTTCTGTTCATGATAACCCAATGTCACCAACACAATCTGTGGTGAAGACAAATGTGACAGAAAACAATCACCATGGGCAATATTTAGTATGCTATTATTTCTTGGACAATATGAATATTGAATTGAGAGTGTCATAGAATGGAGAGATTTTATCTACCTTTTGTGTATTGCTGGAAGAGTTTCGGAAACTTTGACTCATTTCCTTCCTCACTGTGTGTGTCTTTAGGCCATGCACTTACTGCCTTTAATTACAATTTTTCCCAACACTAAAATGGTAATAACATTAGCATTATAGCAAATGTTATATTAACAATTAAGGGAATAAAACTTGTGAAATACTTAACATAAACTTCTAGGAATGAGCTTTGAGTTTAGCCAGCAGTCTTTTTAAAATACTAAATAGAATGTGATAAGTAGTACAGAAACCATTACAGGTAGTGAGCAACCAGAAGTAAGATCTATTGATCATGCTGCTTCCAAGGAAGTGGATAACTTCTCATGCTGTAAATCAAACTGGTTATCTTATGTCTTGATAGTGTAAAAATGTGCAAAACTGATAAAACATAAAAGTATCTGAGCAGTATAATGTGTTTTACAACATTTAAGTTACATCGCAAAGATAAAGAAGACATAGAAGAATAAATTCTTTTTTTGTTGTCCTATCATAGGTCCTTAGAAGGATGAACTCTTTCCTCATTCTTATACAGGCATCATCGGATGAGAGGAATTGTATTTTTTTTTGTTTGCTTCCTTCCATTTATTCTTCAGTTTGAAATCTGAGCTACTTGAGACTGAAACAAACCAAGGGAAATTAGACAAACAGGCTTTGGAAAGAGCAATCAATGTAAAATAAATAAACTACAGCCTTGTAATAGTTCTAACTAAATTGAGTTATATAGTATCAGTTGTTAACAGAAAATGATTTAAGCAATACCATGTTATTGAAAACTGAAAAATGTTAGGAGTTGCTGCATTTTTTTTCTTTTCTATTACCTCGAATTAATTATTGATCTGGTTTAGCGAGATTAAAGATGAGATTAACCAGAAACTGGATTAAAAATGGACAAAAGGTCTGAATATACATGTTCTCCATAAAGCCCTGAAAATTGCCTGTGGGTTTACAGAGTTATGTTTAATACAACATCTATGCTGCCTTAACGGATTTTGAGCAGAAGTCATTAGAGAAATATAACTCAAAATTTATATGATACAACTTCATAACTATTATAACTCATCAAAAAATCAATGGAACCAGTTATGGTGGTAAAGGCTTGTAATTCCAAGCATTTAGGAGGTTGGATTTAAGTCTAAGGCCAGTCTAGGGTACTGCAGATAGTTAAAACCTGCCCTTTATTACCTTTGAATAAAAGGCAATAATGTTGGTGAGAGTGTGGAGAAAAGGAAATTTTCTACACTATTGGTCAAAAAACAGATTAGTATTCTCATTGTAGAAAGTAGTATGCAAGTTTCTAAAGAAATTCAAAGTTGAGATATCATCTGACCCACCAATCATGTGATTATTTCTCTCTGGGTAACTCGTAAATATATCTGTAGTTTATTGTTATTCACATTATTCACAACAACAGCCAAGATGTAAATCGAAGTTCAGTGTTCAACGACACTAATAAAGCAACTGTGTTACATGCACAAATATCTTTTTCTGTTTCATCCTTAAAATAACAAGAGACTGCTCCCATTAGCCACAACTTACAATGACCTGAAAGATGTATTCGAAATGAAGAAAAATGTTGTGTTCTGATCTTTGTAAACACACACACACACACACACACCCCAACCACAAATATTAAGAAAGAATTTTTTGTTTTAAAGTAAAGCAAAGTGGAACTTCTCAGGCATTTTGTTCACAATGTAGAAGATACTAGATATACAGTGTGAGGTATATGGTTGAAATGTACAACATGAGGATACAGGGGACAAAAATGGCCTTACATAGGAATGAAGCTAAGTAAGTAGGAGTTGTTCTTCCTAGTAGGGGTTGCTCTTTTAGTTGTTCTCCTTTCAGTAATGGATAAGATGAATGTAATTCTTTCAATATACCTGCCTGTTTACAGAAATGACAACAAACAATATAGCAATAATGTTGCACGCTCAACATAGAACAAACTGTCAAATTAAAATACATGAGATTATCCTTGATGTAAACTAATCATTACAAATAAGGAAAACCATGGGAACTATGTTTCTTTAAGTCTGGCTTATTTCACTTAATATGATGTTTTCCAAGACCTTCCATTTCCTTACAAATGAGGTGGTATCTTTCTTTCTGATGGAAGCATAGTATGTGTGTGTATGTGTGTATGTTAGTGTGTGTGTGTCATTTTCTTGATCCATTCATCTACTGACAGGCATCAGGGTTGATTCCATATCTTAGCTATGGTAAATATTACTGTGATAACCATAATTGTGCTGGTAGCTTTAGTGTGGCCTTGTTTGTGGTCATCTGGTTAAATGTCCAGAAGTGGGATTACTGGGTCTGAGGGAGCATTATTGTGTACATCAAGGATAATCTTAGTAGATGAGTAGAATAGCTCAATAGCTATGTACATATGACCGTACAAGGTGATTCTAAGTGAAATGAACTCCAAGACATGTTCTTTGTTGTTGTTGTTCTTAATGTACTATGTGATTTATTTTTATCCTTTTGTGTTTTCCCCACCTATGTTTTATCCCCTGTAGTCACTGTATTTGATTTTGATACCTGGGGTATTTTAAATATGTTGATCTGAACTGGGGAAGGGGAAGGACAAAAACAAATTAGTGAGACAAAGAACAAAGGGAAAATCTATGCAACAGTGATATTCACAAAACAATAGGTTGGAAACGATCTTGCAAGGTGCGTTGGGAGGGAAGAGGGAGAAAAATGGGTGAAGGGGTAACAAGTTAGAAAAGAAATTAATTCATTACCTTAATTATGTAACTATAACCCCTCTGTACATTACCTTGACAACAAAATTTAAATAAAAAATAAAATATAATATATGAGAGCAGCAATACAGTCAGTGGCACTAGGGGAAATTCTGAACTACACAAAAAAAATAGAACAGCTGTGGAGAGCAGCAATTTGATTTTAATGTAGGAAGTAATAAACTAGCATACAGATTTTCAGCCTCATGTCAGTCACTAAAAAGGGAAAACAAAATGCATAATCAGCTAACCAATACAGATAAAACAGAAAACTAAACAATTGAGGTGAAGAGATGACATGGATCAACAATAACAAATGACACAATTAGAAAATATTAACAAGATGGTAAGTTTAAAAACATTACCCATAATTCTATTAAATGTTGTTTACATCACAATTTATTAGAACTATAATTCAAATCACAGTTTAATAGTATATCATTTTAATAATAGTTTATTTGTTATTGATTACTTCATATTGAATGTTTAATATATAATTTTACTTTCTGCAGTTATAGAAAAGAAAAAAGTGAAACTAATTTTAATAAATTAATATAATAATTCAAAGTGTATCCTACACTCAGCACTCATCTTAACATGAAAAAATAAATTATTGCACATGACTCTTGGTATTAGGTGGAAGGGATCAGCATTGTAGTAAAATTCACACCACACATTACAGGAGGGATGACTCCTCTAATCTAGATTAAATTGTGGAAATTTGAATTTTACATGCATGTTTAATTCCTGTCTAGGTGACATCTAAAACATATACAATCATATAAACGAGGAGTATTTCAGATGGTACTTAAATGTTACATTCATTAATCAAATTTTTATTATTTTGTACCAAATAAATATTTAAAGAGAGACTGAATTTCTGAGTAGATGATGGTGCATATGTGCCAGATTATTCATATTGAGGCTTTTATATTTCTGACATTGTTTCTAGAGTCGGATTTAATTTTCCATAAAGGGTTAAGTGCACTATATTGGATATATGAAAGTAAATTGAATGTTTATTCCATTAATCCTTTGCCACTTGTCTAATCCTAATATAATTTATCCATGTGTTTGAAGTAATGAAAATAACAACAGATAAAAGCAAGATAAATCAATCTGTAGTAGACAACTATTTTCACCTTTATTTTCATAGTTGGTCCTCTTTTACACTACAGAATATTCTTGGGAAAATGTGCTCCAGGCTGGCCACAACTGCAGAATATTATGGTTTGATGTATCATAAGATAAGGAAGGAAGGGGACCTTCCTTCTAAAAGTCTGCTCCATGGGATGTGATCTGCTTCATTGTGCTGAATTGGAAATGAACAATGTTCACTGTCAACCTTGAAAAGTCATCTTGATAGACCATTTCTATAAGTGTTTACAGAGGATTATTGATGGCTTTACAAGGATGCCAGATTGCCTCATTTTGAGACAATTAACAGGAATTTAGTCAGCTGTTTTTTGTATCTTTAGGAGAAAAACCCATTGACTCTAGGTCAGGGGATCACTGCGACCCAGAGAAGCAACTACCTTGAATAGTAATCCTAGACCTCTAAAACAAAAAAATGCCACACAAAACAAACAGATGGCTGGGAAGGTGGCTCAGTGGTAGAGCGCTTGCCTTGCATGCCAGAGGCCCTGGGTTCGATTCCTCAGCACCACATAAATAAAAAGAAAAAAGCCGGAAGTGGCGCTGTAGCTCAAGTGGTAGAGGGCTAGCCTTGAGCTGAAGAACTGAGGTACAGCGCCCAGGCCCAGAGTTCAGGCCCCATGACCGGACCCATAAAAACAAAAAACACTCAAGTAAGCACAGCCAGTCAGTTCTGATCACAGCCTAAATGAAGTCAGGCAAAAAACAGAAACTGAAAGTCATTTAGCTGATAAATAATATATTTTTTATGAGGCAGACTCAAAGGAGACTCCAGAGAGAGTGTCAGAAAGACTGAACAGAGAGACTAAAATTGATCACACAAAGATTAGAAAGTAGAATTCCTTGTAGAACAAATAAATCATAGAAAGCCTATGCATGTAAGAACAAGACAGAAAACCAAATTCTAGAAATGCACATTTTCTTAGAGCTCAGCTTAATGAATTATCAATGGAAATCTTTGAATTCTTAAATATTTAACATCATGTGGGAGAAGGCTGAAGAGAATGAATATGTCATCAGTCACATTAAGAAGTAATCAAGCAAAGATTTGTTATAAAAAGAGAAAACAATTATTCCAAAAGTGGGAATCATTTGTTTTGATGTAAAAGTTCTTGATTTAGGTGCTAGCAATTTCCATACAATTGTTCAGTTCCACAGCTGAGTTGATACTGACTGCATTATTCCTGCATGAAGGAAAAGAGAAAATTTACAAATATCTGATGAAATGAGTTGAAGGTGAAGTGTTCTAATAGTGATATCTAAGATTTAGACACAAGTGAAGAGGTGGATTTTCTTTTCTAAAAATCCTCCATTTTTAGCCTGGTGCCAATGGCTCACAGCTGTAATCCTAGCTACTCATGAAGCTGACATCTGAGGACTGCAGTTCAAAGACAGCCTGGACAAGAAAGTCCCTGAGACTCTTATCTCCATTTAACCACCAAAAACCAGAAGTGACATTGTGGCTCAAGAGACAGAGTACCCACCTTGAGTTGAAGAGTTCAGGGACAGTGCCCATGCCTAGACTTCAAGCCCCTCAAACAACAACAACAACAACAACAACAAAATCTCCCTTTTCTTGGACTGCCAACATCTTTTCCTAATATTCAACAAAGAAGCCATTTTCTCACCCACTACCTTTAAGTCCTATGCTAGCTACTGCAAATAGAATGATTTGGTATCTTATGTCAAAGGGTTCATATTTGTGGAAACAAATGCCAGCAGTAGTAACTTGTTTTCCAGTCCTTGAACTCTGGACCTGGGCACTGAACATGGTTATACTTGTAGCTTTCATGTGAGCTTGTTTGTTAATTTTTGGATTACTGCCCATGAGGGGAATTACAGGGTCTTAAGGGAGATATATATTTACTCTTTTCAGGAAACTCCATACTGCATTCCACAGTGTTTGAACAATTTAATTTACAACCAACAGTGTAATAGAGTTCCCAATTGGCTGCATCCATGCCAGCATTTGCTATTGTTAGCTTTCTTCATAATGACCGTTCTAACTGGGAAGAGGTAAAACGTGTCTTGTTTACTTGTAGATACCATAACTGAATGAATCCATGAAACCTATATTATTCTGTCTGCATTCCTTTCTCTTTTTTCTTAGTAGAATTTTCCTAAGCAGTTCATTTTTCTTAAGACTGGTAAAAAGTTATCCTTTCTAATGGGTGAATAGAATTCCATGGTGTGTGTGTGTGTGTGTGTGTGTGTGTGTGTGTGTGTAAGATGACTATAGGCCCATGAGTTCATTTCTAAACCTTCTGTTTCATCTGTAATTTTGTAATTCCATATTAAATTTGAATTGCTTTCTCGAATGCATTGAAGAATATTGTTGGGATTTTGATAAGTATTGCATTGTTCATAGTTTGGGGGAAGTATTGCAGTTTTCACTATATTAATTCTTCCAACCAGGAGCATTGAAAGACTTTCCATTTACTTGAATCTCCTTCAGTTTCCCTTTTTATATTTTTAAAGTTTTCACAGTAGAGGTTAAATTCATTAATTCCCAGTTTTGTTGTTGTTCTTTTGTTTAGATTTGTTTTTATTTTGAGGCTAATACATATGAGGTTGTTTTTGGATTTCAGCCTAGTTCCCATTGTTGGTAACACAGAAAAACTACTGATTCTTGTGGGCTATATACCGTGCTACTTTGCCGAAGGTTAACATCACTTTTACTATCTTAAGGCAGGAAGCTATAGGGCCATTTCATCTGTAAAAAGGGATAGGTTTACTTCTTCCCTATTTGAATCCTCTTTATGTTTTTCTCTTCCCTATTGCTTTTGCTAGATAGTCCACTACCATATTGAAGAGTAGTAGAGAAAGTCGACATCTTTTTCTCATTCCTGATTTTAATGTCTTCATACTTCCACTGTTGCGTAATTGCTAACTACCACTATCATATACATATTCAGTAGTATACTGAGGAACGTTCAATGCATTCCTAGATTCTCATAACTTTTTAATCATAAAGGGGTATTGGAGGTTGTTAAAAGCTATTTCTACTTCCATATAGACGATAACATGTTTCTTGTCCCGGCTTCCGCTGATGGTTTGTATTATGTTATTGACAAGAATATTGAATCCAATTGTATCCTAGGATGAATCCTATTTGATCATACAATATGATTTTTTTGTTACTGGCAGAAATTGGTTGGTGAGAATGTTTTAAGATGTTCTGTATCAATGCTTATCAAAGAACTGGTTTCATAGTTCTCTTTCTTTGGTGAGTCCCTATGTGATTTGGGGAAGAGTCTAATTCTAGCCTCATAGAATGTGTTTTGATAATTCCATGTCCCTTTCTATTCCATTGAAGAGTTAGTTCTAAGTATTGTAAGTTCTTTGCAGGCCTTAATTTCATGGTAAATTCATTGAGTCCTAGATTTTTCTGCAATGGAAAGTGGTTTATTGACATTTCATTTTCATTACTTCTTATGTGTTACTTCTTAGTTCAGATCAAGTGTAGGAAAGCATGAATTTCCCCAGGATTCTCCATGTAATTGGCATACAGTTTTCAAAGTAGTCTCTTATAAACTTCTTAATTTTTTCTTATTTATGTTGTGATGTCTCATTTTTGTCTCTAATTTTCTCTATTTGGGTGAGTTCTTTTTTTGGGGGGGGGGATTTTATATTATGAAGGTGACATACTGAGGGGTGGGTTACAGTTACATAAGTAATGAGTACATTTTTTTTGGGGGGGAGTCTGGTCATGGGGCCTGAACTCTGGGCCTGGGCTCTGTCCCTCAGCTCTTCATTTCAAGGCTAGTGCTCTACCATTTGAGCCACAGGGCCACTTCTGGCTTTTTTCTTTTTGCTTATGTGGTGCTAAGGAATCGAACCCAGGGCCTCAGTCATGCAAGGCAAGCAATCTACCACTGAGCCCCTTCCCACCCCCATGAGTACATTTTTAACAGTATTACCCCTTCCACATTTTGTCCTCCTTCCCCCAACCCTGACATCCTACTCCCCCAAAGTTGTGAAGTCCATTTCTAACATATCGCCTGTATATCACTGTTACTTTGGTTACAAAATAATTTTGCAGGTTTTGGCAAACACACAAATTGCCCACCACCTCCCCTGGTAAACTAGGTTTAAAGTCACTAAGTCATGTAAATGGATAATGCCGCACTCATTATTCTGGACAACATCTTCAGGTTGTTTGATGCTTTAATTTGTTGTTGTTGGTGGTGGTGGTAGGAGGGCCTGATCTCTGGGCCAGGGCACTGTCCCTTATGAGATCTTCAGCTCAAGGCTAGTGCTCTACCACTTGAGCCAAAGAGCCATTTCCAGTTTTTTCTGCTTATGTGGTGCTGAGGAATTAAACCTAGGACCTCATACATGCAAGAGAAGCACTCTACTACTGAATCTCTTTCCAAGCCCTAATGCTTTAATTCTTTAAATTTTATTTTCTTTTTGTCAGTCATGAGGTTTAATCTCAGGACCTGGGTGTAAACATATCCCTGAGTTCTTCAGCTCAATAGGAGCCCTCTACAACTTGAGCCACAGTGTCACTTCTTGTTTCCAGATAAGCGTCTTTCAGACTTTTCTGTCAGGGTTTGCCTTGAACCATGAATTTTTAAATTATATTTCTTTAACGTGTTTATTGATATATTACAGTTTATCTGAAATTTAAATTTTTCTGTAAACCTTTGTCTTCAAGTAATCCAATACCATTAAATATTACATTTAGAATCTATTCTGTAGCACATCCCTTTATTTATTTTATTGTGAAAATACCATACAGAGGGGTAACAATTACATGGACAAGCTAATGAGTACATTTCTCATCAAGCATTTTTGCATCATCCTTTTTTTCCCCTTCCCATCCGTTCTCATCTCCCCCCCCCCCCCCCCCCCCGGCTCTCCAAACACCGCCCTGCCCATCCCCCACTCTCACTGGCCAAAGTTGAAAGTTATTTTTCTACATAATGACTTGTACGTCTCATCGCTGCAATGCATCCACCAGTATCCCTATTTAAACAATTTGTTTTTTCCCATCCCCTCCACAAATGATACCAACATCAAATACAGTGAAAGCAGGGTTTATACCTTGGGGGAGGGACATTCAAAGCAACAAAAAAATCATCTTATAAATATGTTAGGAACAATCGCAATAAAGAAAAATCTCATTTGAATCCTTATCTTGGGGTTCATTTGGCCTAACATCAACTTGTCTGAACTTTTCTGCTTGTCTCAGCCACAGAGTGGTTATTGCAAATAAGGGAAACCATGGGATCTATGTTTCTTTGGGACTGGCTTACTTCACTTAACATAATGTTTTTCCGGGTCTTTCCATTTCCTAACTAATGGGGCAATGTCATTTTTTTCTGATGGAGTCATAGAATTCTATTGTGTATATATACCACATTTACTTGATCCATTCATCTACTGAGGGGCATCTGGGTTGGTTCCATATCTTAGCTATGGTAAATAATGCTGCAATAAACAGAGTTGTGCTGGTTGCTTTAGTGTGGTCCTGTTTGTGATCATTTGGGTAAATGCCCAAAAGTGGTATTGCTGGGTTATAGGGGAGCTCTATGTGGAGTCTTCTGAGGAACCTCCATACTATTTTCCAAAGTGGTTGAACAACTTTACATGCCCACCAACAATGCAGTAACGTTCCCTTCTGCCGACATCCCCTCCATCATCTGTTGTTCTTAGAGTTCTTGATTATAGCCATTGTAACTGGGATGAGGTGGTAGCTCAATGCTGGTATGATTTGCACTTGTTTTAAGGCTAGAGAGGTTGAACATTTCTTCATGTGTGTATTGGCCATCCTTCTTTCCTCTTCAGAGAAGTTTCTCTTTAAGTTTTTAGCCCACTTATTTTCGGGTCAGTTGTTGCTTTGAGGATTTGTTGTTGGGGATTTAATTTTGAGTTCCAGGTATATTTTAGATAGGAGACCCTTGTCTGTTATATGCCTAGTGCAGATCTCCTCCCAATCTGTGGGCTTTCAATCGATCTTGCTAGGTATGTCCTTTGCCATACAGGAAGCTCTGCAGTTTCATGCAATCCCATTTGTCCAAACTTTCTTTGATTTCTTGTGTTTCTGGGTCTCTATTAAGAAAATGTCGGAATGTGCCAAGGAGGCCTAGGGTTTCTCCGATTCCATCCTGTAATGTTTTCAGGGTGTCTGATTTGACTCCGAGGTCTTTGATCTATTTGGAGTTGGTTCTGGTGCAGAGTGATACATAAGGATCTAATTAATTAATCTAATTAATTTTCTGCAAGTAGTTAACCAATTTTGCCAGCACCATTTACTGAAGAGACTGTCTTTCTTCCATTCTATTTTTTTAGCTCCCTTATCGAAATTTAGATGGCTATAGGTCTGTAGGTTCATTTCTGGGTTTTCAATTCTATTCCATTGGTCCTGAGGTCTATTCTTGTGCCAGTACCAACTTGTTTTGATTATTGTGGCTTTGTAGTAGAGTTTGAAATTTGGTATTAATATTCCTCCAGCACTGTTCTTTCTGTTGAGGATCATCTTAGCTATTCAGGGTCTTTTATTGTTCCATATGAATTTTAGGATAGCCTCTTCTATTTCCTTGAAGAATGTGGATGGAATATTGGTAGGTATTGGATTGAATTTGTAGATAGCCTTGGGATTATTGCCATTTTCAGGATTTTGATCTTTCCAATCCAGGTGTATGGGAATTTTTGCCACTTTCTAAGTTCTCTTTTGATTTCCCTTTTCAGGTTTTTAAAATTTTCATCATCGAGGTCCTTCACTTCTTTGGTTAAGTTAATTCCTAGGTATTTTATTTTTTGTGGGGCTATTATTAATGGTGTTCCTTTCCTTCAGCCATGCTTTTCTCATTGTTGGCATTCAGAAAGCCATTGATTTTTGATGGTTGATTCTTTTTTTTTTTTTTTTTTTGGGTCCGGTCGTGGAGTCTGAACTCTTGGCCTGGGCGCTGTCCCTCAGCTCTTCAGCTCAAGGCTAGCGCTCTACCACTTGAGCCACAGAGCCACTTCCGGCTTTTTTCTTTTTGTTTATGTGGTGCTGAGGAATCGAACCCAGGGCCTCATGCATGCAAGGTAAGCACTCTACCACTGAGCCATCTTCCCAGCCCTGATGGTTGATTTTATACCCTGCTACTTTGTCAAAGTTTTGAATCAGCTTGAGTAATTTGGGAGTAGAGTCTGTGGGATTCTTTAATTATAAGAACATGTCATCTGCAAAGAGGGAGAGTTTTATTTCTTCTTTACGTAATTGGATCCCATTTATATCTGCATCTTATCTTATTACTGTAGCTGGGCATTCTAATACTAGATTCGGTGCTGTCCCTCAGCTCTTTAGCTCAATGCTAGTTCTCTACAACTTGAGCCACAGTGCCACTTCTGGCGTTTTTCTTTTTGTTTATGTGGTGCTGAGGAATTGATCCCAGGGACTCATGCATGCAAAGAAAGCCCTCTACCATTGAGCCACCTTCCCAGCACCTCTTTTCTCTTTCTAACAGGATTTGCTAAGGATCTGTCAATTTGTTAATTTTTGAAGAACCACTTCTGTTTTGTTGATTCTTTCTATGTTTTTATGGATACTAATTCATTTAATTTTGATTTAATTTTAATTATTTCTTTCCATCTAATGGATTGGGGTTTATCCTGCGGCTCTTTTTCAAGGAGACTCAGATGTCTCATTAAATTGTTGGTTTCAGATCTCTCCAATTTGTTGATGTAGGTATTCAGAGCTATAAACTTGCCTCTGAGTACTGTCTTCCCTGTGTCCCAGAGGAGCTGGTAATTTCTGTGTTCATTTTTGTTGAATATTATGAAAATTTGAATTTTGTTTTGGATCTCTTCCATGACCCACTGATGATTCAATTGTGTGTTCTTCAGCCTCCATGTGTTACAGGACTTTCTTTGGTGGTTTTGGTGTTCAGTTCTAATTTTATTCCCTTGTGGTCTGAAAGAATGCAAGGTATAACTTCAATGTTTTTGAATTTGGACAAGTGTGCTTTTTGACCTAAAACTGTGGTCTATTTTGGAAAAAGTTCCAAATGCTGCTGAGAAAAACGTGTATTCTGATACTGCTGGGTATAATATTAAATCTAGGTGATCTATGCAGTTGTTTATATCTGCGGTTTCTCTGTTGAGTTTTTGCCGAGTTCATCTATCTATTGGGGGAAGTGGTGTGTTAAAGTCCCCAACAATTAATGTCTTTGGATCTATGTGAGATTTGAGAGAAAGTAGTGTTTCTTGCATAAATTTGGTTACTCCATTGTTTTGTGAATAGAGATTTAGAATTTTAATATCCTCCTGAAGGAGAGATCCTTTATTAGTTTGTAGTGACTTTCTTTATCTCTTCTCACTAATTTTAATTTGAAATTTATTTTATCTGATATTAGGATTGCAACTCCTGCCTCTTTTCGGGGGCTGTTTGCTTGGTAGATTTTGTTCCAGCCTTTCACTTTCAAAATGGGTTTGTTTTTATGGTCCAGGTGTGAGTCCTGAAGGAAGCAGATGGAAGGATCTTTCTTTTTAATCCAACTAGACAGTCTATGTTGCTTAATTGGAGAGTTAAATCTGTTAATGTTGGGAGATTGGACTGAGAGATATTTGGGAGTTCCTGCCATTTAATCCACCTTCTTGAGGGCTGCGCCAAATGGGTTCTTCCTATGGTTCTTGGATTCTCAGTTTGGGTGTGGTTTCTTGGCCTTTATTGTGGTCCTGTTGGTTTTCTCTGTGTAGGACATCTTTAAGTATCTTTTGTAAGGCTGGTTTGGTAGAGATATATTGTTTCACTTTTTCTTTTGTATTGAAGGTTTTTATTTGACCTTCAGTTATGAAGGAGAGTATAGCTGGGTACAGTATGCTTGGTTGATAGTTGTTTGTCTTTAGGGCATGGCCTACATCAATCCAGGCTCTTCTTGCTTTAATTGTCTCAGTGGAGAAATCTGAGATGATTCTAATTGGTTTCCCTTATAGGTGATTGATCTTTTCTCCTTGACAACTTTGAGGATCTTTTCCTCGGTCTGAATTGATCTTGTGGGGATTATAAGGTGGTGATACGATGTCCTGTTCTGGTCTGGTCTATTTAGGGTTCTAAAAGCTTCTTGTATTTGAATAGACCTATCATTTTGCATGTTTGGGAAGTTTTCTGCTAGGATCCCCTGAAACAATTTTCCTAGACCATTAAATTCTGTTTCTAGGTGCGCCTCTACACCTGTTATCTTCAGATTAGGCCTTCTGATGATGTCTTCCAAATGTTGAATAGGTCTATCATATTTCTTGGATTTGTCTTGGATAGTTATATGTTCTTTCTCTATAATATCTAAGCTGTCTCCAATCCCCGAATTTTGATCTTCTGCATGGTTTAACCTACTGTCAAGAATTTCTATTTTGTTTTTAGTTCTTTTGCTTCTAATTGCTTGGATTTGATGGCTTCAAATTCTTTGTTGGAGTTTTGTTTTAGATCTTGTATGAGTTTCTTTACTTCCTTAATTTGGTGTTCAGTGTTTATTCTCAAATCACTTAGTTGATTGGTTATGGTTTCCTTGGACTCTAATTCCTTCTGCTGGGTTCCATACAGTATTCCCTTTCTGGTCTCCCTGACTTCTTTCGGCTGGCTTTTAATGGATTCCATGAATGTCTCTATTTAGTATGAAAGTAATACCAGCTTTGTGCTAGAACACTATTTTAAGGCAAGCATCAACCAAAATCCTGTAGTTGTACAGGCAAAAGTCTGCAGATACAATATATTTCAACAGATACAATCTATTGAATGTCAAACAACTATGTATTAATGGGCTAAGAACAGCAAAGTAGAATTTGGCAAACCAGAAACTACTAGGTTTAGGGAGAAATGTGGGGAAAAATAGGATCCGAGAGATGTGGAAAGGTAAAAAGAGAGTAAAATTAACTAAGTCCAAACTTAAAGAGGGAAATGGATTGGACAAAAGGATAGGAGAAAGAGAAGAGTAAAAAAGAGACAAGAAAAAATGGAAAAACAAAAATTTAAATTTAAAAAGTGAAACACAAAAGTTATGCAAGCTTATTAAAGTAATATTGAGAGAAAAACGTGGATAGGATGAGAGGAGGGGAGGAATAGAAAGGAGATATGAAAAACTAAAAATAAAAATACTTAAAATATTATATACATATAAAGAGATAATACTGTTATTACAGAATTTAAGCCTAAGAGGTTTTGAATTAAGTAATAAATTTCTGGATTATGTGTGTACACAACGAGGGATAAGGTCTAATAATCGATGACAGGTATATCTGAAGATGAGCAGAACAGCAATTTAGTCACTCAAAAAAAAGAATGAAAGAGAAGAAAAAATAAAAAGAATGAGAAAGAAAGAAAAAGGACCAAAAGTTCAGTAGAAATAAAATAAAAATTTAAAAGAACATACACATGCATATTCACCTAAAATAAAAATTATAAGAGGAAAAAAAGATTAATAGAATACAATTTTTTAAATTAATAATAAAAATAGGTATAAAATAGGGTTCTTTGATTTTTTCGGGGCGGGGGGGGGGTGAATGGCAAGATCCTGTATCTCCCTTTTGTCCATAACCAATCCCTTGGTGGAGTCTCTGTTCTGCTTGCGGTGTTTGGTTTTCCTGTGGCTTGATTGGTTTCTTAAATCAGTTTGTTTGGGCAAGCAGAAAAATGCTCTACTTTACCCAGAATTTTGTAATCCTCCTCCCAGGCTAGTTCAGTGGGAGGGAGATCTGTTTTGAGTGTCACAAATAGGAAGATGGCTGTTTCCTCTAGTTTGGATATGCTGTGATGAGGCTAGCTTCTGGGTAGAGTTGAGACCTTTCAGCAAACAGTATCTTTTCCTTGAGGGGCTAGCTTCTGAGACATTCACAGAGCCCAGCCTAGAGCCATTCTCAAGGTTTATGTTTACTGAATTTCAATTGATTATCTAGGCTGCTTTAGGGAGGGGCAGCCTCTGGCTCTGTGTACCCAGTGAAGAAAGACAATCCTTTGGGGGCAGAGTTTTCACTGCCTGGGCTGAGTGACTTCTCCTCCATGGAACAGAGTCTTGGTACCTTTGAAGTCTCTGGTCTGCATTCTGTAGGATGAAGATATCTGCTCCTTGTCAGTTCTTACTGGTGTTGAGTAGAATCTACTAGCTTGCTGTGTCTGGCACCTTTGTCCAGGATTCTCTGTGTTGTAGTTATGGAGGCGGCGGCTCACCACCACAGCCGCAGCTACCAGCAAGTGCTCAGATCTGTCTCCTTGCCTGGATTTTCCCTCTCTGGCTAACTCTCTGTACTGTGATGGCACACTTGGTGTAATTCTCCAGCCTAGGACTGTTCACTTGAACAATAAAACTGCTTTCTATGCGAGAGCTTGTTTAGCCTCCAGCTTTTCTCCGCCATTTTCCCGGAACTACTCCTCTTTTTTTTTCTCTCCAGTATATTTTTTGTTTTGGAAGAAGTGTCATGGACTGTCCAATCATTCAACAGGAAGCTTATTCCATTAATTTAATAGAAAAGGAATACAGCCTTCCTGCATCTCAAGGCAACTTTGAGTATAATGTTAATGTGATAATTCACATCATTGAATTTTCAAAGTCGTTTTGATAATTTTTTGTTAAACCATTCATTAAAGAGGTTCCAAATAGCAAGAATAAAAAACAATATCTTGCTTTCTAAGAATGTTTTAAAAGCTAGTAATTCAAGAAAACACCTTCTATTTTTCCAAGATTCCACGGTGAAGAATTTCTCTTTTATCATAGCCCTTACTACTGACCCCCTCACTGCAAACTTGTAGCTTTATTCAGTTTTATTGTTCCAGGTTTCATTTTGGTACTATCATCTGTAATCTCCTTGTAGTAGTTGACAATGAAATTCCATTTGTTAGAGAGCTCAATTCATATTGCCAAAGGCAGACTCATGAGCATATCATAGAGCATAAACTATTGAAAATAATTAACGTGATACTATGCAACTATTCCATCAATTAATATAAGTACCACATAAATGTGCATCTTCATATAATTTTTAAATGCAAAGTAATTACGTATCTATGTCATAAAATAATTCAGACCACTAGTAGAAGGGACTAAGCTCAACTTTTGCATCATTCCCAATATTTTTTCTAAAATTTTCTTTCTCATTAACTTTCACTGCAAGACCTTCTTTTCCTAGCAATAAGTTATAAGTCATGTCCTTGGATTTTAGTCATCTTTGAGTAAGCTGTTTTCTTTCCACTACCAGTTAGTCCCTCGTGTTAAATACCTGAGGAATAACTTGTCCCAATGCACCTGCAAAAGGAGTATCAAACTCGACTGTCTGTGCTCACTATTCCCTTGCTTTGTTTGGGAATGGGGTATCAGAGACAGGGGTGTCAGTGTTCAGATGGTTGGAACCATGGTGTTATGAATTATGGGTAACAGAAAAGAGTAGTAGAGACTAGGATACCAGGTAAATGGTAACTGTGACTGTAATTTGAGTTACAGAGTCAGGAAATTGATTAGAAGCAACAGTTTTGCACGGGTTGCGGTAGCTATTACAGGCATCCAGAAGTGCTTAGCAGGGAAAAGGAAACATAAACAAAGTGAAAGAGTAAAAGTTGTGAGGGATTGTGGGGCACAATCAGGGTAAAAGGTCATGGGTGTGCAAACTGGGTAGCTAGTACTATGGTAGAAGCAATTGGCATGGTGGCCTGATGTGGTGCAGAGCTCTGGGTTTGCCTCTCTAGTTTTGGCTGTTAGATCTTTAGGGAAACTACCTCTAGCATCTCATTATCAGCTTGTTGTGTTCAGACACGTGCCATCTATAAATATCTACTCCAAGTAGACTGCATTCTTTGACACCAGCTATAAGATCTTTGCTCTAAGCATCCTGAGACCACACTCCACAATGCTGCAGAACAGCCTCCACATAGTGAGTTGCAATCACCTCATACAACCCTTGCTGCTCCTCTCCAATGTCAATTATCATGGTAGCAAGGGATCTGAGATGTGCTCAGCAGCAGTGCTCTTTGTAGCTACCAATTCTTACCCTGTCATTCTGAGAGCTCCCTAGAAATGGGCAAGAGCACTTGCTGATGTTCTTCCAACTTCTCTCTGTGGCTTTGCACAACCAGACTGTTGTACATCAGATGGGTTACCTTGATGTCCTGGTGGCCTTAAATGTGCTCTATCTTCTCTGTCTAGGTGCTCTTCTGCTTTAGCTGCCTCTCCTTTCCCTTCCAGGTAGCTCGCTTCATCTTCACATCCTTTGAATTCTGCTTTATATCAACCTGTGGCTTTCACACCAAGCCCTTCCACTTTCTCGTCTACCTCTCTAGCTGTGAATCTGGCACAATAAGTTACATGTATGTTCTGTATCTGTTTATCAAGATTTGAGCTGGTATCTGGGTGGTACTAGCTAACTGAGAACATGGGGAGCTTCTTGAATACTCCCCTGCCACTCACTCACTGCTCATTGAGAAAAATGCAAATGTGTTGTAGTCATTCTTTCCTTCTCCATTTCTGGTGAATAAAGTGAAGTCAAAATGGAGCTACCAGACAGGTGCTATGTCAGCAAGTGACCAAACCAAAGATAATATACTGAGGGTATACTTATCAAATGTAGTAGGATAAATGCACATATTTGTGGATATTTCTATGGGCTTTCATCAAACTAGTTATTTTATGTCCAAAATGGCAGAACAATGTTACGCTGTCCCCGAGATCTTCCTGTTCCTGAGGACTCTTACGTACAACTCAGACCTAATGATATGGGTGAATAAGAAAGTAGGTGAGTATGGATTAGTATTCTGATGGTGTGCTAAGGTTTTGTCTTGTCATAACTATGATGAAATCAATGTCCTTTCTCTGACTTGCACCATATCTCTTTATTTGGCATAATTGGCAGATTTCCTAGTGTGTCATTTTCTCCTGTTAGTTCAGTGCACAAGTTAAAACATTAAGCAGGCCAAACCATGGGTTTCCATTGTCCTAGCAGATGCTTTGCCTTCTAGGACCTTCCTTCCAGGTAACTCTCTCTTTAGCATATTGCACAATGTCCCAATCAATGAAATAATTTTGAGCCTTGGAGAAAATCTCCATTTATAAAGCAGTACACATAAGAAGCAGAAGATGCCCTACACTCAAATGCTCCGGGAGAACAGAGTGTAAGGGTGTCTACACAGTTGGGAAATAGTATTCTGGGGGTGGACATGGATGAGTTTAGATAGCAAACTTAGTAGCAAACTTAGAAGTAATTATAAGTTTCTGAATTACTAACCTTACTTCCTTCTGCACCTCAGGTACAATTCAGGAAGTGGTGGAATGTTTATGATCACAAAAAGGAGTTTTTAATCCCAGGCCCAAACTCTAAGTGTTCTTGTTACATCTTCCCACCTGCCCCTGATGTAAATGATCAGAAGGACAAAGAGGAAAGGAGCCCCATGCTCAAGAATATAAATGGAGCTTACAAGTAACTGCAGTCTCTGACTTTCTATTTTGACGGTAAGATAAAAGGCAGTTTGGGTTTTACGAAATCAGTTTCTAGGCTCTACGGTTCCTTCAGAGCTTCTTTCCCTCCTTCTATGTTTTGACAGCAACAGTTAGTACAGTACTTCTGTCTCTAAGGGGCAATCCTTCTCTTCACACAATGCTTAAAGTAGACAATAGATGGAAGTTGTCATTAAATCAAAAAGTATGAAATAGCACACTGTGAGTGCTTTCCCTAAATTCTTGGACCTAACAAGTTCCCAATTCTGAAGAGAATGTGACTATGGGTAAGTACTAACAATCTCCACTGAATGGTGCGCTTAGAACACTTTTCCAAAGGCAGGTTCTGTCCAGGTTATTAGGATGACTGAGATCTACTGGATCAATGAACTTACAGACAATGCAAGACAGAAAAGTCTAAGAGATTGAGTCCCAAAAGAAGAAACTAGACCAAGAAGAGAAAACTTATCATTGCTGGAAAAGGAGGAAGACTTAACTAGGAGAATGTTTTTCTTAATACAGACAGGGGTATATTTATAACAAAGTTCTAAGTTGTGGCTCATCAGTTGAAACTATCAAGTCAAACCTCACTAAAGCTAAAAAATAAAACTTATATAATTAAAAATAACTATTTGGATTTCAGTACTAACATCTGCTTTAAGGGATGTGATTGTGGTGTGTGTGTGTGTGTGTGTGTGTGTGTGTGTGTGTGTGTGAGGTGTCTGAGATTATGTAATGGACAGCATTGGTTCTTGAAAATCATCATATTGACACTATCTTTTACGTTTCCCATTCAAGTCTGGTGGCGTTGTAGCTCTACCACATGAAACACACAATTCTTGCTTTCTTCTGTTTAACTGGAGATAAACATGTAATGAATATGTCAACCTGGGTTGGTTTCAAACTATGATATTCAGATCTTACTCTCTGGAGTAGGTAAGGCATAAAAACGATCCACTGTGCTCAGCCTTGTATTTCCAATGGGTTACTTAATCTTTCTGAATCTCGGCTTCTTCCTGTGGGGAAAGTGAAAAGAATTACTTTGTGGACCTTAGAATTGGGTGAGAGTTATGACTGGGTGCAGGAAGTATATGAGTTTGGGATGTGTGTACAGAGAAAACTACTGATGTTTATATTGAAATGTATTCCAGGAATTGGAAACAAGAGGAATTTTTCTTTTCTAGTTTATCCATTTATGGGCATTGAGGGAGTCAGAGATATTCAGGGAGAACAGGGAAACAAAGGCAGCACTTGTACTCTGTAGATACTGTGTTCACAATGAGCTATACCACTGTGGACAGGGACAGGAGGGATGGGATTGTCAAACAAGAAATGAACTCATTACCTGACTTACAATATGTTTATCTGTATGTACACTCTCTTAACAATAACAATTTTAAAAAACAGGTTGATGATTTTCTCCTCCAGTTTTTGTAGGTTCCCTTAAGTCTCAGGCCCACCACTGGAGTTTTTGAAGGTCAATTTATTTGATAATTATCATAAAGACATAATTTCTTAAGAAATGTTATAAAAAGTATTTCATTCTTAGTACCGGTTTCTCTTTGAGTGGCAATTCTACATGTTGTTGGCAGAGCTGATGTTTTACTTTCTGTTTTTAGTATTTTTCAGGTGCTGTATCTTGGCACCCTGTCCCTACCCAAAATGGTAATCAACCTTTGAAATTAATGTACTTGAGTATGACTTTCATTTATTTATTTAATTTGTTGTTGTTGGTGAACTCTGGGCCTGGTCACTGTCCTTCAGCATGTCAGCTCAAGACTAGTGCTCTACCACTTGAGCCACAGTTCCACATCTAGCTTTTTCTGCTTAGGTGGTGCTGTGGAATCAATCCTAGGGTCTTGTGCATTCAAGATAAGCTGTCTACCACTGATCCACCTCCTCAGCCCTTACGACTGGTATTTTTGTGCATGTGTCTATCAAGCAAAGCTATTGAGCAAATGCATTCATTTGAAACTAGACATATTCAAAATTATGAATTATCAGATATTTTAATGAATAAAACAGTTATCATTGTTACTAGGAATTGTTTGTCTCCTCACGCTATAAACATGGAGGAGGTATTTTAAACTAAAAATACAAAATAAATTTTAAGATCTTGGTGCAAACAAATCTGTCCAGGTGTTATTACAATAAACAGAGAATTCAAAATGATTTTTCTTCATGAACACAGACATCAAAGGTCTTATAATACTTATTGCAAATTGCAAATTAAAGGGAAAATCAGTCAGGATTTAAAAGTTTTATTTCATGTTAATTTTTGAAGAGGAAACAAAGATACTAGGTGACAGACTAAAGACAAAGCAATATCAGAGCCCTTATGCTCAATAATAAATAAGAAGTTTTAATTGAAAAATTGAGCTGGAATGTGCACATCAGGCAAAGGCAAGCAATCAGATCATACAATGAACCAAAAAACACCATAATTATATCTCAGAAAAAGGAGACAAGTTCAGACCAGACATTCTTATCCTTGATTTCAATGATACACATACACATACACCCCTCTACACACACACACACACAAGAATGTATGCAACAGCTCAACCTACTCACATATATTCAACATGAATCAAAGATCTTCCTGTAATATTTGAAACTTTAAAACTTTCAAGTCTTGTAAATAATTGATAACAGATGCATAAGCAAGTATTTTCTGAATAGACTCTGCTATGGAAATGAGAGTTCATGATGGTTATAACTACTTAAACATCTCTGAATCTTGAAAGAATTAAACAAGAGACAATTTGAATTTTGAGACTATATTTCTACCAGCTATTCTTCAAAGGCTTAATAAGAAGTTACAAAATCCAAAATTAAATATCAAATAAATACAACTAATACTTGTGTAAGTGAAGTGAAAGACACTGATCAGAGACCTATGCTGCCTCCATTTCTAAGCCGGCTGCACATTGTGGAACCTTTGATTCTGCTGGGCCAGGTCCACAGTTGTCTTTCCCAGAGCAGTGGCCCCGCTGGGGTTGGCACTGGGAGCTGTGTGGAGAGGAGGGGAGGCCGCGGAGGAGGCCGAGCTAGGGTTGAGGATGGGGGTAGTAGGGAGAGTACGGGAGGCCCTGGCAGAGGCTGGTGAAGGGAGGAAGGAGTCAGTAGGCCAATGGCTCAGGAAGCAGCAGCCCCAAATGCAGCTGGGTTCTGGGGAGTGCCTGTGAGGTGCGGAGTTTGGCCCCTGGGGCCTCGGAGTGTCTGGGTGAGGAGAGGAAGGAGTCTCAAATCCCACCCAAACAGGCGATGAGAAATGAGACCACCAGTGGCTGATGAATTTCAAGAAAAAAGGCAGGCACTTGCAAGGGGGGTGGTCAGTGGCTATAGGTATGTCCACAAACTAAGGCATCAATCTAGCTTGTGGTTACAACTATTAACATGAAGTATTGTTTGTAAACATAGTGATAATTGAATCCCTTATTGTTAGAGATCTGAAGGGAGTAATAGTCATTAGAACCATAACACAGACATCCATCTTGTCTCCAAATCTTAATATTTTAGTGTCCAACAGCTCGAACTTAAATACTCTTGAGATAACTCATACCCCTGTCTTCCCTTGACTGTTTGACCTTTCCAGAGCACAGTTTCAGCCTTTTGATTGTTGTTTGCGATGGCTTCCCAATCTATCCTTTTCCAAGTCTAACAGCTTGACTTCAGAATCCCTCACAAGTACTGTGACAGATGTATTATTTTGAAAACTATATTTTTTCTAGGATAGGTTCAATTTAAAAATTATATTTTATTTCAAAAATACTGTACAGAGTGGTTACAGTTAAGTGAGTAAGGTACATTCCTTATTGAATATTGTTACCCACTCCATTGTTGTTCTCCTATCACTTCCCATCCCCCACACCTCCAACCCACCCCAAAGTTGTAAAGTTCACTTCCGATATAGTGTCTTTTGAATATCATTGTTGCAATGGGTCACTCTTTGTACTTCTTTCATCACTATAATTTTTCCCTTTCCTTCTCCAAATCAGATAAATGTATATACAAAGTTGAAGGTACCAGAATCAAGACAGAGATTGCCAGGGATAAACCAATGGCAAAAGACAAATGAAATAAAATAAGATCTAGATGCTCTACTTTACCGACATCAAGGTTGATATCTGAAAAAAAAAAAGAATTTTTTTCTATGTCTTGGAGTTCATTTCAATTAGCATAATTTTGGAAGGTCAAAGGTACATAGCTCTGGAACCAGCAATCCCACTCCTGGGCATTTGTCGATATGATCTCAAGCTAAAATACACTAAATCTACAACTAAGTTTCTGGCAGCATTTTTAGAACCATCAAAATGCCCCTCCATAGATGAATAGATCAAGTAAATATGATGTATATACACAATGGAATTTTATGCTTCCATCAGAAAGAATGACAAAGCACCTTTCACAAAATGATGGAAAGATTTGGAAAACTATCATATTATGTGAAGGAAGCCAAACTCCAAGAAGCGTAGGTTCCATGATTTCCCTCATTTTATTAATTAATACATGCTTAGGATAGTCCTTAAACTCTTACTATTCCTTTTTTCTCTCTCCCTCTTCCTCTCTCATTCCATTTGTGTGTGTGTGTGTGTGTGTGCATGTGTGAGCATGCATGCATGCACACACAGTAATTAAACTTGACTCGGAGCCTCAAACTCTTGCTTGGTTTTTTCACTCATGACTGACTGAGTCTGTACTATTTGAACCAAGGTTTCACTCTGTTTTGATTGAATAATTGAACATAAATGTCTCATTGATTGCTACTCTAGCCATCTGTGAAACATGATCTTCCAATCTCAGGCTCGTGACTAACTAGGAATAGGGATGAGGCACTGGTATCCTCTATTGTCTTTTGCTTTGTTTTGTTTTTGTTTTTTGTTGATTTTGTACATCCAAAATCTGTAAGGAAAACAAATCATTTATAATCAGGACTATTGCCATAAAATGTGTGTTGTTTAAAGATTACCTTAATAATGGTATGCTTTTGCATTCACATTATGTGATTTGATTTTTTGAACTCTATTGTTGCAAACAGTCAAGTCACTTATATACAATTTGAATCTTCTTGTCTTGGTTTTATAGTTTGTTAGGTGTTTCAAAACAGAATTTATCAAGGTTTAACTCTGCACTACTGAAGCAAGACCTTTATGATTATTCAATGTCTTGTAAATATAAGTTCTTCACTTCTTGTGGCACCATATGAGTACAGGTAGCTTCCTATAATACCTCCACATAGTTTAGACCTCAATGCCATGCACTCTTCTGCCAAATATGCAAGGGCATTCTTTGTAATTCTCCTTGCATTTTCACTGTTCTTGTCTCTACTCTCCCTTGCTAAGTCCTGTGATGATCTTGTTGATTTTCTCTCTGTTACATTCATCTTTGCATCTTGGGAACTACTATTATGCACTACTGTACTTCTATCCATTCTCCTTGTGCTTCATCTTGTACCCTTCTCACAGCGGAGGGCCAGAGATTGGGGATATTTTTTTCACTCTTGCTCAGACATCTATCTTTACTTTCTAGCAGTACATTCATTGAATTCTTTCTGTAAAGTCTAATGTCTTGAAAATGATTACTGCATTTTCATGACTTTGTTATTTGGCATTAGATAAGAACATAGGTGAGTAACTAACTTAGGTAAAAGAAGATTGCAATCAAGCTTCAATAGATGTTGTTCATTGGATAATATTTACATCATGGTCTGCTTGCCTGCTTCCTTTTCACTGTTTATTTTTCAATGTAGCCTTTTCTTCTGGAAAGTATTTATAGGCCTACCTAGTGAAGAGTAATTCCTACTGTAATTAGTCATTAATTTTATTCCAACATCATTTCATAGATCCTTCTGAGTATTTTCAGGGTCTGTATAATAGTGTTTCACATTCTTAGATATGTTTTAACATCGATGCATCCAGTGCTAAAGATACATTGCTTAAGTCAACATTTTAATGACAGAAAGGAAACCATGCTGCAAACTCACTATATGACAATTTTCTGGTTTTTAATTCTTTTAGATTAGAATTGATACTGGAGAACGAACATTCTGTGTACAATTTTATATTTTCCTAATTATTTTAGTATACTTTCCAACATTGTATAAAGTTAAAACATTACTATTTACTTAGTTTTAGGATTTCAAAAGTGGTCAAAGTAAAAGTTCTATTCATTCATAACTTTAAGACAATGTTGTCAATTATGACCAAGTGAGACATTTTAAAATTTTATTTGTGGTCCTTAATGTTGGTGCTTGGGAATCAGTTCTAGTCCTTCATCTGCTTAGTCTACTTTGTGCCTATGAGCCTGATTTGACCTTTGGTTTTATTTTCACTCAACTGGAATAAAGAAAAATTTCACTAGGAAGGAATTATTACTTGGTTACTTTATCCAGTATCTCTCGCATACCTAAAAGTTATATAAGTCTACACTGACAGAAAATGGTGTTCTTATATGGTATTTATTAGTGGTAACTGTTTATTTTTTGTAGCCTCACTCTTCACTAAGTATTGTCCCTTCCTATTCCCCCTTCCCATAAAACTTGACTGGAACCACTGGAAACCCACTTCCAGGCAGCTTCCTCTTAAAATGCCTAACCTTAACTAATGTACCTCCTGGTAGACCTGCTATAAACTTTCAAAGGCCTGACTGCAACCAGACTCCTTCCTGAAAGCCCTCCTCTGTTATAGGGAATTCCCTCTTCCACTCCACCCTTTCCTGAAATCCCTGCTCTGCACCACCAGAAACAAGGCCACATCCATATCTCCTTCCATGTCCCGACTTATTGCACCAAGAACCCAGCCTACATCAGGGTCCTCCCTGAATTCCCCACCTCATCCACCAGATACCCCGCCCCTAACTATTCTAGTCCCTCATAGTTCCATTGCTCTCCTATTCTAGTACCTCCAAGCTCCTCCCATCCCTTTCATACCCCAACCCCAACCAGCATTCTCCCTCAAGCCCCTCCTGGTTTCATCAGAAACTCCGCCAATAACTAGCCTACTTCTAAGTGGCCTAACCTCTCAAACACAGCCATGAACCTACCTCTTCCCACAAAGCCTATCCTGCTATACCAAAAACCCTTCACCTCCCCTATAACTGCCCTTGAAGCCCCGCCTCACTTGGTCAGAGCTTCTTGCACAGCCCATCTCCTGCCTGGAAAGCCAGCCCTGCTCCAACACAAGCCTCTCTACCTCCCACATCTACTCTCTCAATGCCCTGCCTTGCTCCACAGATAAACCCAACCCCTATTGGCTCCTCCCTCAGATCCACACCCTCCTACACCAGGTTCCCGTCCCATAATTATTCTACACCATTGCAGCCCTTCCACTCCTTCTCAAAGCCCCTCCTCCAGCTAGCCCCATGGCTCTAAACACTGCCCTGCTCCTGAAAAACCCCACTAGAAAACCCCCAGCACACTATGATATTTCTGGACACCCACATTGCTCCACTAGAAACCACTGCTCCAGTTGACCTCCTTCTGGAAGCCTAGAAAACCCCCACCACATTATCCCATCTCTCGACACCCACATTGCTCCACTGGAAACCACGGCACCAGTTGGCCTCCTTCTGGAAGCCTCACCAGGCTCAACTGTAAATCCTTGTCCCTCCATAGTCCCTTTTGGAAGGTTGCTTTGCCATACCTGAAACCCTGTCCAAAGTCCATGTCCTGCCTTGAAAGACCAAAATTCCCACCCAACCTTAGTCCTCTTTGCGGAGTGGTGACTGGCTACAACAGGAACCGCATCCCAAGTAGTCTAGTGCACTGGATCCTATCACTGCTCTCACAAAGCCCTGGTTCTGAAAAACACCTCCATACATTGGGACTATATTCTGCTCTACCAGAAACCCCACCTCCACCCTAATACATTTCCCAAAGGCCTGCCATTCTCCATCAGAAACTCCACCCCTTACTAGCCCACTTCTTCCTAGTATTACCATGCCCTCTCAAAGCCAGACCCTGAAAAGCCTCACCCTCAATTTTCCACATTCTTGTCAGCCTCTTGCCTCAATTTCCTGCCCTGTCTGATGGGAAACCTCACTCTACATATCCCACAAGGGCTCACAGTGCTCTACCTGCACCCCTCCTCTAACTAACCTCCTCATTTTTAGCCTTGTTCTTTCTTCTCAAAGCTCTGCCCCAAACAGCCTCCTCCCCAGTGACCAGTCCTTCTTCCACTGAAAATCAGTCCACCTGCCAGGGCTCCATCAGAAACCCCACTCCTCTTTCATCCATGAACGTCCCATCTAGTAACTTTTATTACAAATGTGATTTTATACTGGCCATAGAATTCATACTAATCAATATGATAGGAAAGCAGTATTGCAAAAAGGCAACAACAATTAGATAGCTCTTAGATGCCTTAGTCTAGTTTGGGGTTCTGTTACCCGGCAGATACATATTGTGTGAAAATATGTGAAGGTGATTCCCCTTATTGGAAAGCATTCTTTGAAGTATCAGTAAGGTTTCATGAGTGATCATTTTATTTCCAGAAAATTCGTGCACATTTGTGCCCATTAACTCCAAAAAATATTAGTTATTTTAAATCCTCTGGTTTCGTTGAGGAAAGAGTATTAGTGTGTAAAAAGATGAGTTATAACTCATCTCTCTAATGAATAATTTTGGAGTTTCTTACCTTACTATGTACCAGAGATTTTAGTAACAGAAATTCTCTATCAGAATCCATTTTGAATTTCCTCTTTCCACTAAAGTGCCCTTTGGAAAAGTTTAAAGTGAGATTATACAGGTGAAATGCCAGAAATAAAAACGTATTTGTGATCATAACAAAATTATGATGAAGACCTCTCCCAATATGCTTTTTATTTTCTAACAAAAGGAACATAAACCTATTTAACTGCAGACTTTCTGAAGACTAGAAGACAAAAATATAAGAAATGGCCTGTTATATCATGGCTCTGAAAACAAAACCAAAACAAAGATAACATAATGAGACAGAAGGGAATGAGGAACTTGTACATGAGATATATAGTGTAAAAAATACAGTGATTCAGGAAAAAAATAATTTTGGTTGCGGTGTCTTGTTGTTCAATGTATTTCATTGTAAATATTGCTCTTTGTTAAGCTGTGATTTAATATAGGTCTCAGCAGGTATCTGCCCAGGTAATTCTGTAGTTAGTCTATTTCATCATTTCAAGATCATCAGGATGAAAAACTCCACACACCTTAAGACACACCTGCAACAGCAGTAGACATACCCTCCTATTGGTCCAACAGTGTAAACCAGACCTGTGTTTTACCGAGCTTTGTATGTGGTATGGTATGGTTTATTCAGGCTGAAGAGCTAAAGTAACTCCAATTTGAGATTAACACCACTATCTTTTGCTAGGCTGCCCTCAGAGTAACCCCAAGAGAGAGACAAAAAACACAGGCTGCCACCAGCCCTGCCCACCCTTAAGAAAGCAGAGCAGTTGCCCAAGTGTTCGACGAACAAAACATACTAATAGTTCAGAAAAAGGGCAGAGTGGTTATTGTGGGCTCAAAATAATCATGTAACAATTTGTGTGGAAATTCCTTAAACTTGTTTGTTTAATACTATAAAAGCTGTGCTGATTTTGTGCTCGGGGACTCTTAGAATCACCAGTTTCCTGGTGTGCGGGGGACCAAGCTAAAGCTTGCAAATAAACGACTCTTTTGCTGTTCACATTGGTAATGGTCTCCAGTGGTTTTTGGGGGTCCCAAGTCCATACAACATTTCTGGGGGCTCATCTGGAACCTGCCTCATAGGACCCTCTAGACGCCCCACCACAGAATCCCAAAAAAACCCAGCTCTTAAGTCAAGGTATTGCCGTTCTGTATATTTGGTTGCCAGCAGGTTCTGTATCTGTAGTTCTGGTTTCCCGAGGGGTCTATACATTTGGTTGCCAGCAGGTTCTGTATCTGTAGTTCTGGTTTCCCGAGGGGTCTATACACTGGTTGGCAAGGTGGCTTGGTAGACACGCTATAAGACTGCCAATGGGGTCTGTGAGTAGACGTCCCCAGACCCCTCTGGGTAGATTGCTGTTTAGGACGGACATTTTTGGGAAACTATAAGTCTGTAGACTGGCACTTTTTGGTTGGCAATTTACAAAGCTGCAGTATGCCTTTGTAAGTTGTGTCTTTGTGTTGAGTGTTCTGTTTGTCATTTGAGGTTTATCTTAGCCTTAGGCCTTGGCCCAGGGAGGTCGGAGTATGGGGGAGAATCTGCAAGTCCAAGGGGATGGCCTCTAGGGACTGATTTCCCTAGCCCCAAAATGACTTGGACTTCTCTTCCCCCTTGGAAGGCCCCTGGGTCAACAAATGTTGATGAGATGTCACCCCATTCACTGAGACCTTATTGTTCTCTGTTGTATGTTTCTGGAGATAGGGAAGTTCTGGTTGAGAGTGGTAGGCTCACTCAGCAGACTCTGGATTCAGGTTGCTGAGTGAGAATGACACAGAGTTCTGGTAGGGATAAACTCAGCCTTTGGTTATTGTCTTCTCTAGTACTGTTTTAGAATTTGTACCAGTTTTAAATGTGGGTTTTTGGTTTTAGTGTTTTTGTTATTTATTTGAAAATCTCTGGGGAAATAAAAATTCCAGCCTCCATCTGAGCTCAGTCACATAGAAAGATGTGTGCCTGTTTTGATTTTTCAGCTAGTCCTGACAATGGAAAGTGCTCTTGTCTAAAATTGGATAAAAGTGGATGAACAAGTTTACACACCCACCAACAATGCAGTAAGGTTCCCTTCTGTTCACATCCCCTCCAGCAGCTGTTGTTATTAGAGTTCTTGATTATAGCCATTCTTACTGGGGTGAGGCGCTATCTCAATGTTGTTTTGATTTGCATTTCTTTTATGGCTAGGGAGTTTGAGCATTTCTTCATGTGTCTTTTGGGCATCCTTCTTTCCTCTTCAAAGAAGTTTCTCTTTAAGTCTTTAGCAGAATTATTTATTGGGTAGTTGTTTCTTTGAAGGTTTGTTGTTGGGGAATTTAATCTTTTGAGTTCCAGGTATATTTTAGATATGAGACCCTTGTCTGTTTTAAGGCTAGTGAAGATCTTCTCCCAATACATGGGCTTTCTGTTGATCTTGCTAGCTATGTCCTTTGCCATACAGAAGCTCAGAAATTTTATGCAATCCCGTTTGTCCAACCTTTCTTTGATTTGTTGTGTTTCTGGATCTCTATTTAGAAAATTTCCTCCTGTGCCAAGGAGACCTAGGGTTTCTCCTACATAATCCTATAATGATTTCAGAGTGTCTGCTTTGACTCCGAGGTCTTTGATCCATTTGGAGTTGATTCTGGTGCAGGGTGATATATAAGGATCTAGCTTTAGTTTTCTACAAGTAGTTAACCAATTTTGGCACCACCATTTACTGAAAAGGCTCTTTCTTCCATCTATTTTTTTAGCTCCCTTATTGAAGATTACATGGCTAAAGTCTGTGGGTTCATTTCTGTGTTTTTGGTTCAATTCCATTGGTCCTGAGGTCTGTCTTGTGCCAATACCAAGCTGTGTTAATTACTATGGCTTTGTAGTAGAGTTTGGAACTTGGTATAGATATTCCTCCAGCACTGTTCTTTCTGTTGAGAATTGTTTTAGCTATTGGGGGTCTTTCATTGTTCCATATGAATTTTTTGATTGACTCTTCTATTTCCTTGAAGAATGAGGTTGGAATGTTGATAGGTATCGCATTGAATTTGTAGATAGCCTTGGGAAGTATTGACATTTTCACGATGTTGATCTGTCCAATCCAGGAACATGGGAGTTTTTGCCACTTTCTTAGTTCTGTTTTATATTCCTTTTTCAGGTTTTGAAGTTTTCATCATAGAGGTCCTTCACTTTTTTGGTTTAGTTAATTCCTAGGTATCTTATTTTTTGTGGAGCTATTCTGAATGGAGTTGCTCTCCTAATTTCAGCCACACTTTTCTCATTGTTGGAATACAGAAAAGCCATTGGTTTTTGAGGGTTAATTTTATACCCTGCTACATTGCCAAAGTTTTGAACCAGCTTGAGCGCCCCTATGACCCAGCAATCCCACTTTTGGACATTTACCCAAATGTTCACAAACAAGACCACACTAAAGCTACCAGCATAACTACGTTTACTGCAGCATAATTTACCATAGCTAAGATATGGAACCAACCCAGATGCCCCCCAGTAGATGAATGGATCAAGAATATGTAGTATATACACACAATGGAATGCTAAGCCTCCATCAGAAATAATGACATTGCCCCATTTGTTAGGAAAAGGAAAGACTTGGAAAAAATTTTGTTAATTGAAGTAAGCCAGGCCCAAAGAAACATAGGTCCCATGGTTTCACTTTTTTGCACTAACTAGTATATGTCTGTCAAGCAGAAAAAGTCAGATAATTTGAATACATATTCAAATATTTTTTTCTTTCATGGGATTGTTTCTAGCACATTTATAAGTTTATTTCTTCATTGCTTTGTATGTCCCTCCCCCACGGTATAAGCCCTGCTTTCACTGTATTTGATGTCAGTATCATTTGTGGAGGGCAAGGGAAAAAACAAATCGTTTAAATAGGGACACAGGTGGACCTATTTGAACAATGAGATATCCAAGCTGTTATGTCAAAAATGAACTTTACAACTTTGGTGGTGAGGGGGAGAAGGAGAGGAGGATTGGGTTGGGGGGTGGGGAGAGGATGGGAAGGGATGGGAAGGCGAATCAAAGGAGGAGCCTACAATGCTTAATAAGAAAGATACACATTATCTTGCCCATGTAATTTTAACCCCTCTGTACAGTACTTTCACAATTAAAAAAAGCACATTAAGAAGAAAAATAAATAAATAAAAATAAAATTGGATAAAAATGAGGACAGTTTAGTTTCAGGTGATCCCCCACCCCCCGAGCCTTCCTCCAACAGAAGTGAGTCAAAGATCAATTGGTGAAATGACTTGCTAAACAATCAGGTCCTGAGAAAATGAAGCTCTACAAAATTACTTAGTTTAAAAGAAATATTGTCTTAAATTTTTGTTAGAAAACTTTAGAAAATATATATAAAACTGATTTTGATTTTTGGGTGCTTAAAGATCTGAGTGTGTTTTGTATGTGTTTGTGAACATATTCATGATAGAAATTGTCAGCATGATGTAACAATTGGGTGAGATTAAGTTTAAAATTCAAAAGGATATGAGGTTTGGCCATTACCGAAACATTTTTAAAGCATTTTCACATGGTTTTAAATAGCTTTTTAAGGATATTTTAACTTTAAAATTAGAAAATCTGGTATTTCAGAATGTATAAGGCTGTATATACTGTAATCGAGATACCTGGCTTAACAAAAAGGAGAAACTTAGAAGCTAACAAAAAACCTATCTTTAGGAATGAACAGTGAACAGGCAGAAGTGCAGTTCAGCTGGTCATGCATGGTGGAACAGGCCATGGGAAGTCCACCCATGGTGAAAGAGGGCAAACTGGCTCAATAGCAGTTCATCTAACCCTAAAGAGTCGGATTGTGTGTGTGCACATTCCACAGGAAGGGCCAAGTGGCCCCTCTTTATTCTGTCCCTTTTCCCTTCACATAGACACTGGAAACATGAGGGTAAAAATGAATGATGTAAAGATCTGATTAGCATTGCTAAAACTGCCCCTTGGATGTGTTAAAATTAAAATTGAGAAGGCCTTAAAAAGAGGGTTAAAATTTTATTTGTATAATGTGATTTGCTCTCAATAACATTCTGCCATTGTGTATATTTTTTTAAAGACATAAAGGTGTTAAGTCTAGCTCCTTGGTACAGTGATGGTGATTGTAATTTTTGCATTAAGAAAAATATTATTTGAGTTTAAAAGTTTTCATATGTATCTGTTTTAAAACAAGCAGCCAAGAGGAAATTGGTGAAACACTTAGCCTTGAAAGTTCAAAGGATTTTTCAAAATGCAACTAAAAACTAAAGTATAGAATATTAAAACAGAGATTAATAGGAGGCTTATAAATTAGGAATGGGTTTCTGTATATAAAGTTTAAATGTATAGTTGTTCTAAACATTTGCCTCAAAGTGCAAAAAGGAAAAATTAGGATTACCAAAATAATTGTTTAATTCCTATTTCAATTTGCTCTCATGGTTTTTTGTAACAGTTCTCATCAGGCCCAAAAAAAGGAGTGAGGATTTTTGTCAGTTTGTCAGACGTAACTTCGGCTCTTAATATGTTTCAGGTAAGAATATGCTTAAAACTACTTCTATGTTGACCCCCCCAGTTGCTTTTTTTTTTTTTTTTTATTTTTTTTTTTATTTATAAACTGATTTATTGAACGGTAACTCTTTTTTTTTTTTTTTTTTAAATTTTATTTTATTTTATTTGAGAACATACTGTACAGAGGGGTTACAATTACATGGGCAGGATAATGCATACATTTCTTACCAAGCATTGCATCCTCCTCCTTTGTTTACCCTTCACCTCCCTTCCCAGCCTCCCCCCTCCCTCCCACGCAATCATACCCCCCCTCCCCCCCCCCCACCGACATTGTAAAGCTGGTTTTGACATGACATTTTGTACTTCTCATTGTTGCAACAGGTCCACCTGAATCCTTAAACGACTTGTTTGTCCCCGTCTCCTCCACATGTTATACTGACATCAAATATAGTGAAAGCAGGGGTTACACTGTGGGGGAGGGACATACAAAGCAACAAAGAAATAATCTTATAAATGCATTAGAAACACATGCATGAAAGAAACAAAAACATTAAAATACATATTTGAGGTTTTGTTTTCCTAACATCACATTATCTGACTTTTTCCGCTTGACTCATACCTATACTAGATATTGAAAATAAGGGAAACCATGGGACCTATGTTTCTTTGGGCCTGGCTTACTTCACTTAATATAATTTTTTCCAAGCCTTTCCATTTCCTAACAAATGGGGAAATGTCATTCTTTCTGATGGAGGCATAGAATTCCATTGTGTATATATACCACATCTTCTTGATCCATTCATCTACTGAGGGGCATCTGGGTTGGTTCCATGTCTTAGCTATGGTAAATAATGCTGCAATAAACATAGTTGTGCTGGTAGCTTTAGTGTGGCCTTGTTTGTGATCATTTGGGTAAATGCCCAAAAGTGGGATTGCTGGGTCATTGGGGAGCTCTATGTGGAGTCTTTTGAGGAACCTCCATACTGCTTTCCAAAGTGGTTGAACAAGTTTACATTCCCACCAGCAATGAAGTAAGGTTCCTTTCTGTCCACATCCCCTCCAGCATCTGTTGTTGTTAGAGTTCTTGATTTTTGCTGTTCTAACTGGAGTGAGGTGATATCTCAATGTTGTTTTGATTTGCATTTCTTTTATGGCTAGGGATGTTGAACATTTCTTCATGTGTCTATTGGCCATCCTTCTTTCTTCTTCAGAGAAGCTTCTCTTTAAGTCTTTCGCCCACTTACTTATTGGGCAGTTGTTTCTTTGAGGATTTGTTGTTGGGTGGTTTAATTTTTTGAGTTCCAAGTATATTTTAGATATGAGACCCTTGTCCGTTGTATGGCTAGTAAAGATCTTCTCCCAGTCCGTGGGCTTTCTATTGATCTTGCTAGCTATGTCATTTGCCCTGCAGAAGCTCTGCAACCTTATATAATCCCATTTGTCCAGCCTTTCTTTGATTTGTTGTGTTTCCGGGTCTCTATTCAGAAAATTTCGGCCTGAGCCAAGGAGACCCAGGGTTTCTCCTATTCCATCCTGTAATGTTTTCAGAGTGTCTGCTTTGAGTTCAAGGTCTTTGATCCATTTGGAGTTGATTCTGGTGCAGGGTGATATATAAGGATCTAGCTTTAGTTTTCTACATGTAGTTAACCAGTTTTGCCAGCACCATTTACTGAAGAGGCTGTCTGTCTTCCATTCTATTGTTTTAGCTCCCTTATCGAAGATTAGATGGCTATAGGTCTGTAGGTTCATTTCTGGGTTTTCAATTCTATTCCATTGGTCCTGAGGTCTGTTCTTATGCCAATACCAAGCTGTTTTGATTACTATGGCTTTATAGTAGAGTTTGAAATTTGGTATTGATATTCCTCCAGCAGTATTCTTTCCGTTGAGGAGCGTTTTTGCTATTCGGGGTCTTTTATTGTTCCATATGAATTTTTGGATTGCCTCTTCTATTTCCTTGAAGAATGAGGGTGGAATTTTGATAGGTATTGCGTTGAATTTGTAGATAGCCTTGGGCAGTATTGCCATTTTCACGATGTTAATCTTTCCAATCCAGGAGCATGGGAGGTTTTGCCATTTTTTAAGTTCTGTGTTGATTTCCTTTTTCAAGATTTTAAAGTTTTCATCATAGAGGTCCTTCACTTCTTTAGTTAAGTTAATTCCTAGGTATTTTATTTTTTGTGAGGCTATTACAAATGGAGTTGCTTTCCTAATTTCAGCCACACTTTTCTCATTGTTGGCATACAGAAAAGCCATTGATTTTTGGGGGTTAATTTTATAACCTGCTACTTTGCCAAAGTTTTGAATCAGCTTGAGTAATTTGGGAGTGGAGTCTATGGGATTCTTTAAATACAAGATCATGTCATCTGCAAAGAGGGAGAGTTTTATTTCTTCTTTCCCTATTTGGATCCCCTTTATGTCTGCATCTTGTCTTATTGCTGTAGCTAGGCATTCTAATACTAGATTGAAGAGAAGTGGAGAGAGTGGGCATCCTTGTCTTGTTCCTGAGTTAAGAGGAAATGGCTTTAGTTTTTCACCATTGAGTATAATGCTGGCTGTAGGTTTGTCATATACAGCCTTTATTGTATTGAGGAATGTTCCATGGATTCCTAATTTTTCCAAAACCTTCATCATAAAGGGGTGTTGGATCTTGTCAAATGCTTTTTCTGCGTCTATTGAGATAACCATGTGGTTCTTATTCTTGCTCCTGTTGATGTGATGAATAATATTAATTGATTTGCGTATATTGAACCAGCTTTGCATCCCTGAAATGAATCCTGTTTGATCGTGGTGTATGATTTTTTGGATGAATTGTTGAAGTCGATTGGCCAAAATTTTGTTGAGAAGTTTCGCATCAATGTTCATCAAAGAAATGGGTCTATAATTCTCTTTCTTTGATGAGTCCCTACCTGGTTTTGGGATGAGGGTTATGATGGCTTCATAGAATGTGTTCGGTAGTGAGCTTTCTCTTTCAATTTCATTGAAGAGTTGGAGGAGAATTGGTGTGAGCTCTGCTTTGAAGGCCTTGTAAAATTCCGCTGTAAAACCATCTGGTCCTGGACTTTTCTTAGCTGGGAGGTCTCTTATTGCTGTTTCTATTTCAATGCTTGATATGGGCCTGTTAAGATAGTTTACCTCATCTTGGTTTAGTTTTGGCATGTCAATATTTGCTAGGAAGAGGTCCATTTCTGTCAAGTTCTCAAACTTATTAGCATAAAGTTTTGAGAAGTATTCCCTTATAATGTTCTGAATCTTGCTTGTTTCCGTGGTGATGTTTCCATTCTCATCTCTGAGTTTATTAATTTGGGTGTGTTCTCTTCTTTTTCTGATAAGATTTGCTAAGGGCCTGTCAATTTTGTTAAGTTTTTCGAAGAACCAACTCTTTGTTTTGTTGATTCTTTCTATAGTTTTTTTGGATTCTAATTCATTTAATTCTGATTTAATTTTGATTATTTCTTTCCGTCTACTGGATTGGGGTTTTTCTTGCTGCTCTTTTTCAAGGAGGTTTAGATGTGTCATTAAATTGTTAGTTTCAGATCTCTCCAATTTGTTGATGTAGGAGCTCAGAGCTATAAACTTGCCTCTGAGTACTGCCTTTGCTGTGTCCCAGAGGAGCTGGTATTTTGTGTGTTCATTTTTGTTGAATAGCATGAACATTTGAATTTCCTTTCTAATCTCTTCCATGACCCACTCATGATTCAGCAGTGTGTTGTTCAGCCTCCATGTGATACCGGACTTTCTTTGGTGGCTTTTGGTGTTGAGTTCTAACTTTATTCCCTTGTGGTCAGAGAGAATGCAAGGTATAACTTCAATGTTTCTGAATTTAGACAAGTTTGCTTTGTGGCCTAAAATGTGGTCTATTTTAGAAAACGTTCCATGTGCTGCTGAGAAAAACGTGTATTCTGATGCTGCTGGGTAAAATGTTCGGTAAATGTCTGTTAAGTCTAGTTGATCTATGCAGCTGTTTAGATCTGCGGTTTCTCTGTTGAGTTTTTGCCGAGTTGATCTATCTAGTGGGGAGAGTGGTGTGTTAAAATCCCCAACGATTAATGTCTTTGGATCTATATGGGATTTGAGGGAAAGTAGTGTTTCTTTGATAAATTTGGGTGCTCCATTGTTTGGCGAATAGATATTTAGAATTGTAATATCCTCCTGAAGGAGAGATCCTTTAATTAGTATGTAGCGACCTTCTTTATCTCTTTTCATGAATTTTAATTTGAAGTCTATTTTATCTGATATTAGGATTGCAACTCCCGCCTGTTTATGCGGTCCGTTTGCTTGGTAGATTTTGTTCCAGCCTTTAACATTGAAAATGTGTTTGTTTTTATGGGCAAGATGTGACTCCTGCAGGCAGCAGATAGAAGGGTCTTGTTTTTTAATCCAACTAGACAGTCTATGTCGCTTAATTGGAGAGTTCAGTCTGTTAACATTAAGAGATAGGACTGAGAGGTATTTGGGAGTTCCTGCCATGTTATCTACCTTCTTGGGGCCTGCGAAAACTGGGTTCTTCCTATGGTTCTTGGATTCTCAGTTTGGGTGCAGTTTCTTGGCCTTTATTGCGGTCTTGTTGGTTTTCTATGTGTAGGACATCTTTAAGAATCTTTTGTAGGGCTGGTTTGGTGGAGATGTATTGTTTCAATTTTTCTTTGCTATGGAAGGTTTTTATTTGGCCTTCAGTTATGAAGGAGAGTTTAGCTGGGTACAGTATTCTTGGTTGATAGTTGTTTGTTTTTAGGGCATGGCATACATCATTCCAGGCTCTTCTTGCTTTGATTGTCTCTGCTGAGAAATCTGAGGTGATTCTAATTGGTTTCCCTTTATAAGTGATTACCCTTTTCTCCCTGACAGCTTTAAGGATCTTTTCCTTGTTCTGAGTTGATCCTGTGTGGATTATAATGTGACGGTGGGATGTCCTATTCTGGTCTGGTCTATTTGGGGTTCTAAAGGCTTCTTGTATCTGGACAGGCCTATCTTTTTGCATGTTTGGGAAGTTCTCTGCTAGGATCCTGTTAAACAGATTTCCTAGACCATTAACTTCTGTTTCTAGGTGCTCCTCTACACCCATTATCCTTAGATTAGGCCTTCTGATGGTGTCTTCCAGGTGTTGGATAGATCTATCATATTTCTTGGACTTGTCTTGGATGGTTGTATGTTCTTTCTCTATAATATCTAGGCTGTCTTCAATCCCTGAGATTCGATCTTCTGCATGGTCTAACCTGCTGTCAAGACTCTCTACTTTGTTTTTTATCTCTTTTCCTTCTAGTTGGTCAGCTTTGATGGCTTCAAGTTCTTTGTTGAAGCTCTGTTTTAGGTCTTGTATGAATTTCTTTACTTCCTTAATTTGGTGTTCAGTGTTTGTCCTCAAATCACTTAGTTGATTGGTTATGGTTTCTTTGGGCTCCCATTCCTTCTGTTGGGTTCCATTCAGCATTCCCTTTGTGGTCTCCCTGACTTCCTTCAGCTCTTTGTTAATGGATTCCATGAATGCCTTTAGTGATCTTTGTGTGTTCTCTACCTGGTCTCTCAATTCCTGTATTACTCTTTGCTTAGCTTCCTCCCGTTCGTGGGATTCCTGCAGATCTCTTTGAGTGTTCTCAGCCTGCTCACGCCATTCCTCCCTTTCTCTTTGAGTATTCTCAAGTTGTTCACGCAAATCCTGTATCAGTTTTTGAGTAGCTTCCTCACGCTTATGATATTCCTGTATAAACTTCTGGGATGCCTCCTCTCTCTCCCTATCACGCTCATACAGAGTCCTTTGTACGTTGTCAAACTTTTCATTTATCATGTTTGCCACCAGTGTTTGTAGAGCTGTTTGGGAACTCTCCTCTGGATTATTCATTATCTGTTCTAACCCCTGATTATCAGGATTGGGAATTGAGATACCCGAATTTGCCATTTTTCTTGTGTTTTTCCGGCTTACTCTGCCCATTTGAGATGAAGATAGCACCAGTTTTGTGCTAGAACACTATCTTAAGGCAACCATCAACCAAAGTTTGCATTTGTACAGTCAATAGTCTACAGATACAATCTAGTTCAACAGATACATCTATTCGACATCAAACAACTATATGTTAAAGAACTTCGAACCGCAGAGAAGAATTTGGAAAGCCAGAAATTATTAGGGTTAGGAAGAGATGTGGGTAAAAAATAGGAATAGATTGGTGTGGGGAGGCACAGGGAGAGTTAACTATGTCCTAATCACAATGCAGGAAATAGGTTGGGTAGGATGTAAGTAGAGAGAGAGAGAAAAAGAAGAAAGGGAAAGGGGAATGAAAAGAGACCAGAAAATAAAATAGAAACGTAAAAATTAATGTTATTTTAGAGATTAAAAGACCATCTATTTATAGAGGAATATGAACATGTTGAGAGAAAGGGAGGGACATAGAGGAGATGAGAAAAACTTTAAAAAAATGCTTAAAATATTGTATAGGTATAAAGTACTGCTATTAGTGAATTTAAGTCTCAGAGGTTTTGAATTGAGTAATAAGTTTGTGGATTAAGTGTGTACACAATGGGGGATAGGGTCTACTGGTTAACTACGGGTTTATCTGAGGATGTGCAGGACAAGAGTTAAGTCACATAAAGATGAACAAAGAGGAAAAGATGGAAAGGATAGGAAAGTGAGAAGAAAAGATCAGAAGTTCAGTAGAGCTAGAAAAAAAAACAAAAAGATAATTAAGAATGAAAGAAAAAGAGAAAGAAGACAAGAAAAGAAAAGAAAACACACATTCACGTATTCCTAAAATAAAAATTATAAGAGGAGAAAAAAAAAAGTTAATGGAAAACAATTATTTTTTCAGAAGAGGCAAAAATTAAAGATTAATAAAAGTTTTAGAAAAGCAAAAAAAATTTTTTATATATATATAAGGTAACAAAAAACGAAAAAAAACAAAACAAGAAAAAGAAAAAAAGAAAAGAAGAAGAAGAAAAAAAAAGTTCTTTGATTTTTTTTTTTCTTTTTTTTGGGAGGGGTGGGAAGAGTCCTGTATCTCCCTTTTGTCTGTAACCAGAGTCTGGTTGGAGTCTCTGGTCAGCTTGAGGTCCTGTGGCTTGATTGGTTTCTTAAGTCAGTTTGTTGGAACAGGCAGGAAAATGCTCTGCTTTACCCAAGATTTTGAGATCCCCCTCCCAGGTTAGTTTACTGGGAGGGTGATCTGCTTTGAGAATCACAAAAGAGGGGGATGCAGTGATGAGGCTAGGTTCTGGGTAGAGTTGAGGCCTTTCAAGGAACAGTAGCTTTTCCCTGGGGCTATTTTGTGAAAAAAAACTCACAGCACCCAGCCTGGAGCCATTCTCAGGTTTTCTGTTTTTCAATTGATTGTGATGGCTGCTAGAGGGAGGGGCAGCCTCTGGCTCTGGCCACCCAGCGAGGAGAGCCACTCCAGTGGCTGGTGCCTGAGCTGGGCGACCCCTCCCTGGATGGAACTGAGTCTGTGAGGTCACCTCGCCGCCAAGTTCTTGTGACCTGCCAAATGACTAGCTCTATTCCAAGGCCTGAGCTGGAGCTAGCCGCTCCTCCGAGCTTTGTCGGTATCCAAGATGGAGATCACCGGTGCTGGGGGGGGAGGGGTGGCCTTCCCTCCTCTGCTCCCAGAGGAGTGAGGAAGTGGGGCTTCTACTCACGCGGAGTCTTGGATCTCGGGTCGTCTCTGGTCTGCAAAGTGCAGGATGAAGTTTTCCGCTCCTTGTCGGTTCTTGCTGGTGTTGAGTAGAATTCGCTCGTCCGCTGCGTCTGGCTCCTTCGTCCCGGACTGCGTCTCAGGTATGCCTCCGCGGCGGTGGTCGCCGCTGCGACCCTGCCGCCGCAGCGGCAGCTGCTCAGATGTGTCTGCTTGGCTTCCCCTCTCTTGACTAACTCTCTGTCCTGTGATGGCACACTTGGTGTGATTCTCTGGCTTGGGACTGTTCACTGGAACTCTGAAACTGTTTTCTATGCAAGAGCTTGTTCAGATTCCAGCTTCTCCTCCGCCATCTTCCCGGAACTCACCCCCAGTTGCTTTTAATTGGAGTAAAGTGGCCTTTTATGAGACTCATTGATGTGTAACTGGTTTAATTCCAGCCCGGACAGAAAAAGTCTGTGTGAGACTATCACCTCTACTCAGCCACCAGAAGGCTGAAAGAGCAAGCAGACCTACTTTAGGATTCAATGTGACAGAGTGCTAGCCTTGATCTGTAGAGCTGAGGGACAGCACTCAGGCTCCGAGTTCAAGTCCAGTGACCAACTAAGAGAAATGCCAATGAGCCATTTTTCCCAGTGTGTAGAAGACATTACTTGGATGAAAGCAATTGAGGAGCATCCAGATACAGTAAGCCTATGCTTGGATGACAGAAATAATGTCAGATCCTAGAGTCATTTGTGTGTGGACCTTCAAAAATTGGTCAGAGCCAGGAGGTCATGGAAAGATAGTTTGTAAGCATGCCTAATGTCTATGACTATCTACCTTGTAAGAGATAGGAACTTGTCAGTCATCTGTGATAGTACTAAAAGGCTAAGGTTGTAAAATGTGGAGGATAGTTTAGATCCCAACCCCTGTTACTGCCAAAAGCTCTAATTGGCAGTAACTTTTGAGCTGACACCAGCTTCATGAAATTCATCTGCTCAGGAAAATTTGTGTACCAGAGAGTTTTTTCTATTGATATATGTCTGAAGGCTTGCATAGGTAACTCAGACATTGTTAGGATTACAAGAGATCACATTCCTAAGCCATCCTGAAAGATCTTTTTACAAAGCAGAAGGCTAAATAAGCAGCATTTCTATAGCCAGAAAAAAAGGTCTGTGCATTTGTCAAAAGTTAAAATGTTGTTCTTAATGACATCTAACCCTGGTAACCTCTTTGTAAAATAGGCTAAGAATATAGGTTCCTGGTTAGGTAGGATCAGCACCCCTGAGTCAGCTTGAAGAAGTGACAGAAGATGAATCTTCGCCCATCATACCCATTTAAGAACAAGGGACCAGAGTATCTTTTTCAAAAATGTGACAAAATAGACAGAATAGATAGAAGGAAAAGGCATGGGAAATAATAGTACAGGCCGGAGCCCTCTATATCGCCTAGAAAATCCTAATCTTATTAAAATTACAATCTAGTTTAAAAAATTGTCATCTTGGTTAATTGTCTTGGGCTACTGTGTAAATAGTCTTAAAAAAAATTAGTTGAGTCATAGCATGCCAAGCCTATGCAATGAATCCTTAACCATTCTTTGTAGGAATTTGCAGCCCAGAACCAGGTGTGATAGTCCCTTGAAGCCACAGAGAGTCCCTGCTGCTGCTGCTGTTGCTGCACACCCTAATGAGTAAATTTCAACGACAGCTTGACAGTCACCTGGAGGAAATCTACATCATCACCCAGACCATCTCCACCCTGGTAAAAGTAGACTGAACTCCTGCCTGATTCCACCACCTGAGAATGCTTTCTGGTTGAAAGCTGCTAAAACTAAGATCTTGTGGGACATTCTTTTGGTGATATCCAGTAACCTCTCTACTCCCACAGTGGATATTTGGGGCAAGGATATCACTGCCTTGCCTTAGGCACTTCAGGGTCACAGCCTAGTTTGGCTCTGGTGTGGTAATTATCTGCTTCCTCCTGGGTGTGTTTGAAAGATAGAGGAGAGAATTTTTTTTTAATCTATGGTGGTAGGAGGAGGAATGAGACCCAGCCCTAATCTTAGCCTTAAAGTCTCGCAAGCTATTCATCCCACTGGTGCCTTAAGGCTTTCTAAGATAACTTGGTTCCACAAATCAAAGGAAAAATTTGCGGTTTTAAACTCTAGTCACAAAGGAGCTCAAGGAACTGTAAAGAATAGGAGTGTAGTAAAGAAAGTTTTAGGAAGGAATTGGGGAAAAATTGATATCCTCTAGATAAGAAAGGATTTAAAAAGTAAGGATTGTCTTAAAATGTTTGTAAAGAAGACAAACCTCAGAAAGTTTAAGTATGTAGCAAATGGTATGAGTATGTCTTAAAATTGGAGCTTTATGAGTTCAGCTGATATAAAGGTAAGTTAGCTGTGGGATACGGAGTCAGGATTGCTGGAAGAAAATGTAAGGACCTTTGGTACTGTTAAATTTTGTTACTCACAATTGGACCTTGTAGACCCTGTAGATCAGCACAGTCCATCTATTATTTCTGAGATCCCAATACTAAACTGTAAATATAGAAGACTGTGCCAATTAAGGGACCATGATTGGTCCCTGATGCTCTAGAAGAGGAGAGAATGAAGAGCCACAGTAACTCCAATTTGAGATTACCCCCAACAACTTGTGCTAGGCTGCCCTCAGAGTAACCCCAAGAGAGAGAAAAAAACCACAGGTTGCCACCAACCCTGCCCAAACTTAAGAAAGCAGAACAGTTGCCCAAGTGTTCCAGGAACAGAACATACCAATAGTTCAGAAAAAGGGCAATGTGGTTACCGTGGACTCAAAACAATCATGTAACTGCTTGTGTGGAAGTTTCCTAAACTTGTTTGTTCAATACTATGAAAGCTGTGCTGATTTTGTGCTCCGGGACTCTTAGCGTCACCGGTTACCCGATGTGCAAAGAATCAAGCTTAAGCTTGCAAATATATGACTCTTTTGCTGTTTGCATTGGTCATGGTCTCTGGTGGCCTTTCAGGGATTCCAAGTCTATACAATAGGGCTTGATACAAAATGTCTCTTCCCAGGGAATTAAATGATGGCATTTATAGCTAAAATGATTTAGTGTCATTATTAACATCTAACACATGCTGAGATTTTTATTTATACCTCTCATTCTCCCTCCCATTCTTTATTCTGCCTTTTCTTTCTTTTCTTTACTTTTCCTTGCTTGCTTCCTTCCTTCCTTCCTTGCTTCCTTCCTTGCTTGCTTGGTTGCTTGCTTGCTTCCTTCCTTCCTTCCTTCCTTCCTTCCTTCCTTCCTTCCTCCCTTCCTTCCCTCCTTCCTTCTTTCTTTCCTTCCTATCTTCCTACCTTCCTTGCTTCCATCCTTCCCTTCTCTCCTCCTCCTTCTCTACTCTCTTTTCTTTCTCTTTCTTTCCTCTTTCTTCCCCTTTTTCCTCTTTTAGGAAGTGAGTATGAATTTAGATATTTTGTTGGCTGAACAAGTATTCTACGATTAGAACAATCTTTTTTCAATTTAGTTATTTGCTCATAGACTTATTAGTTTTGCTGAAGGCTGAACAGAGGCTAAGTTCCTCGCCTCTGTCTGCCAAGTAACTCAATCACAAATGCATTGCAGCATGCCAGGCTTAGGATGATATGAGAATCTTATTATATTCCTTGCACGCTGGTTCTGAACTGTGATCTTTTCAAATTCTAGTTAGTGATGTGAGCTCCAATAGCATGCCCTCAGTATAGATTGTTTAAATGAATTGTTGAAGGCAATTTCATTTAAATCTTTTTTTTTGCCAGTTCAGGGGCTGTTATAATTTTATTTCTAGACAATTTTTGCTTTAAAATGTTACTTTACTGCCTTTTTTCCCTTTTTACTTTTCTTGGTCATGGGACTTGAACTCCAGAGTCCTTACATTTTCCACCTTACCTTACAAATATGGAAAGAGTCAAATTCAGTTTGTTGGTATAAAGTCACAAATTGTTTCCTGCAGAAATAAAAATAAATTTCACCTCCTGGCTCTAAGATGTAAGTCTTTTTAAGGTAACTACAGATATGAAAGTGGTATTATGTAAATTGTGTCATATGTTTACAGCTGTATTGAAGAACATACTCTTAATATATCATTGGAAAACAGGGTTATAGAATAGTGTCTATATGAGAATGTTACTTGAACTAATCACACTAAGTTGAAAACTACATCTTAGTCCATCAAAATGTGCAAATTAACTATTTTATTTATTAGAAAATAATACCGCCAGGAAAAATGAGTATAAATTAGAGATACTGCAGGAATAACATTAGGGTTTTACTATCTCTACCTGTTTAGTGTGGTTCTATTTCTTGATATTGAAACTCTCCTCTTCTTATACATACTGTATGTAATCTAACGCTGTTTATTACCATGTATTCAATGTGGGAAATCTAGCTTCAAAAATGTGTAAAGTCTTTTCCTTTTCAATCACAATATTGTAATTATCAGGGTACACTGTGGTCATCATCATCTTCACCAAAATTATTACTAGCATCATAAGTGCTAACTATTGAAAGTCTCATATGTATTTGTGATTTTGCAATTATTTGTCTGTTGATTAATAACTTTAATGTTACCACTGTGCATGCATCCATATTAAAATTTAGAACAAAAAAAGAAATAAAAATCTAAACCATAACAGGTAGCTTGACTATATGCTTATACCAAATTGTAGAATAGATTTTTGAAGTATTGCAAATTCCTAACCAGTATGAATTAACTTCCTCTCTCCCCACCACTACACAAAAATATTTAAGAGTTTGAACAGAATTATTTCAAGTAATATACTGTAAACGCTACTACAATATCATGGGTATATTGAAAATTCCCTTGAAAATAATAAACCCTACATTCTATTTAAATATTAGTTATTTTATTCTAGGAAACTTTAGGAAAATAGACTGCATATCTTTGAAATTAAAAAAGATTAAAAATAGTAGTATAAAGTTTTATAGGGAGTCTGTCTTCAGAAATATATATGTATATATCTATATATGTATATAAAATGTGTAGAAAGACATACATTTTTGGAGATTATCATCAGAAATATATACATATATTCAAATTTTTGTGTAGAACGATGTACATTATAGTGAAAAAAATCTTAAGACATAATTAAAATTAAATAAATACATCAAAACAAGTGCCAGTGACTCAAGCCTATAATTCGAGCTATTCTGTGTAATTAGATCTTAGAATTGTGTTCAAAACTAGTCCACACAGAAAAGTACTTGTTAGATTTTTATCTCCAATTAACCACTAAAAACAGGAATTAGCTCTGTGCCTCAAGTTGTATAGTGATAGCTTTGAGCATAAAAAGGCTTAGAGACAATGGTCAGGCCTTGCAAACAACAACAAAATATATATCACATTAATTTCACATTAATTTCACAAAAGCATCTTTTAACTGCTGTGAACATTTCTTAGAAACATGAATACATGCCCCGGAAAAATGTTAAGTAAAAATTATAGAATATTTACATCTATGTTAAAGACATGACTATTTAGATTGAGATATCTAGGTAGAAATTAAGAAGAAGAATAATATATTTGGACTGGTCTTTTATTCTACTTTATAATAGTAATAAAATGATATTTGTAATGATTATATAAAATTACTCTTGTTTGGTTTTTGAATTATAATAAGCGATAAACATTTTTAAATGATTTCCATAGGAAATGATCATTTCCTCAATGGTATCAATTCTTTTGTGATTTCAAAACAATTAACAAAATTATTCCAAGGCTGGTTTGCTTTAAGACTATATTTGTTTTCGTGTTCTAGTTTTCATATGTTAGTAGAAATTAAAACTCCAAAAAAAAAAATCAGTGTCTGTTGGCATTCAGGAACATCTTCATAGATACTAACATTGAAGTGGCTTAACTGGAATTGTTTTATTTCATTTGTTATTTTCACAAATAAATCAACATGATTGTGTATTTTGTTTCTTTTCACTGCTGTTGGCTCTTATCTTGAGAATACTTTTTTCCTAGCAAAGTAGAGAAAAGCATTTGGATTGAGCAAGTAGCATATAGGTTTCATAAAATGCAAATACATAGATTTGTGTATTTTGTCATTTGCTAAAAGTTTCTTCCAGAAAAGGTTATCAATTACTTATAAGTGATGCATAATTCCTAGATATTCCAGTTATCACATGCACTTTTTGATTGAGTTATCTCTGCATAAACTCAAAAAAGTGGACCAAAAAAACCCCAAAATAAACAGAAATCACATCTTCATTGTAAAAGCTGTAGTTTACAAAGAATTTTTAGCCAACACCGAAAACATATTTTCAGGTATTCTGCAATTTGTGTGAAGTATTTCTAACAATTTGTTTTTGCTGACATGAAATTCACATGCAATATCTCCTTTTATTGTATACATTTTAGTGTTTTGGAAGTGAATTGTACAATCATAGGTTTTCCAAGCCTAAGTTTCACAAACTCACATTTTTTCAAATAGAAATGTTGTAAATTTTAGAACAGATATTAAAATAGATATAAAAGTCAGTTACAGGAATTTGTCCAGCATATATCCTCTATACTGTGTCTTTTCAATTTTGTTTTGGGGGATTATTTCCAGGATCTCACACTTACTATTCAAGTGCACTGTAAATGAACTACATTCTCTGTCCAAACAATTTTTTTTACTTCTCTTTAATACATACATACAAGTATAATGGCTGAATAATATACAATTCTCTTTAACCTTATGAAGACTTGAAAACTTGCTTGCTAAAATGATTGTGGTATTATATAAATCATTGTGCTATGTGGAGTGTATCAATTTCTCCACAAATGCTTATTATATTTTGTGTCATCTTTTTATATTATGGTCATACTAGTGAATTTTCTTTTTTCTTAGATACTAAATTATTTCATATGCTCCTCCTATTAACTACTAATTTACATATGTTCTTTAAGAAATCTGTTCAGGAAAAATTTTATATAGAATTAGAAGATATGAATTTACTTAAGACTCAGGATCATTGTAACATTAACATTGTAGTATTAACAAATATGTGTACTCTATCTGTTGGATGTTTTCATTACTTTCATAGAATTATGAAAGGTTATCATTTGATACTAACCAGTTATTTCTTGATTATCTTTAGCCTCTAATGCTTTACATGACAAATTTTTAGAAACCTTTACTGAGCCAATGTCATGAATTTGTATATTTATGTTTTATAGGTTTTTACATCTCACATTTAGTTTGATAATCATTTTTTATTTTAAATTTTTGTATAAGGTTTGAGGTAGTAGTCTAAGATCATTTTAAATCTAGAGAGGCAATGGTGCCAATACACCCATTTAAGATTCTATTTTTATTTCATGAAGTCGTGGCATCCTCTTCAAAATCTATTGACCATAAAACTAAGAATTTATTTTTGATAAATCTGTTACATTCTTCAATGTGTCTGTTCTTTCACTACTAAACATGGTAATAAGGTTCAAAACTAATATGAGGGCTCAAGCTACACCATTTTGCAAAATTGTTCTGACTGACCTGTATTCCTTGAATTTACATATGAGTTTATTGAACAGGTGGACCAATATTCTACAGAGATATCTAGATGTTTGATAGTCACTCACATTTTGCACCTTGTGAAAACACAAGACCCCAGATATTATATAGAGAAAAATGTCTTTAGAGAATGTTTGAAGCATCTAAAATAAATTTAGGAATGAGTTAAGATTTAGTTAACACTATAGCATAATAAAGTTGAATGATAACGACTTGAACTGTACTACAGAGTAGAGCGAGAGGGGATAGAATAGAATGATGAACTACATAGGAGATATATGTAATTGCTATTGTGTTTCTAAGTACAGAAAGACTTCAGAGAAGAGAAGGAGGAAAATAATCAAAGTATTCTGAATCAAGTTTCTTTTCATTCTACCTAATAGTGTGGACTAAAAGTCAAAGAAGATGGGAAAAAATAAAATAGAAAATAAAGCATTGTATAGACCTGTTACAATGTAAAGAAATTGTAATAGGAATATGATCACTAATTTCCAAAGAAATAAAAGGAAGAGTAGATAAACTCTAAAGGCAAAAAGAATGAAGAGAGAAAAGTGGCAAAGTAAAACCTTTATCAATAACAAACACAAGAGTTTGGAAGTAGAAAAGCACTGGAAATATTCAAAAAACAATAAAATAAGAATAAAAATTGCTATCATGGATAGAATATGGATCACATTTTATCATATATAATTTTGAAAAAACATACTAGGAATGAAAATTTAAAAGTCATAATTTAAAACAATACTTACATTATAACTAGACTGTATAGTTCAGTGGTAAAACTTGGCCCAGCATATGTGAAACAATAGAGTGATCACCCAAGCATTACAAAGTACATACAAAGCACACACACACACAAACTACAAACACTCACACACACACAACACATACACACCTTTGGAATATTGTTATTATCATATAAACAGAGTAAATTATCACAAATAGTAAAAGTAGGTTAATATATTGAATCATAGTATTGTTTGTACTATTTAAAATTTAGTAGAAATAAAATAGTCACGATATACTTGGATTCTTATAGATTAAGTAAATTGAAAATTAACAAATAGAAGACATGAGAACCTTTGCAAAGAGTTTTAAACAATAAACATTTTGAAACATGTATCCTTTTATTTTTACAAAAGATTGATGTTATTGGAGTTTTAACTCAAGATTTAGAATATGAAAACCAGGTGCTCTATATTGCGCTAGGGATGGCTATATCTCTATTCATTTCACTCTGGATATTTTTTTTAATTCACTCTGGATATTTTTTGGTGGGCCCTGTTGTGGGGCCTGATCTCAGGGCCTTTGCGCTGTCCCTCAGCTCTTCAGCTCAAGGCTACTGTTCTACCACTTGAATCACAGCGCCATTTCCAGCTTCTTTCTTTTTGCTTATGTGGTGCTAAGGAATCGATCCCAGGGCTTCATGAAAGGCAAGCACTCTACAACTGAGCAACCTTCCCAGCCCCACTCTGGATATTTTTGTACTAAGGTCTCATGTTTTCTCAGGCTCTCCCTATTTATAAACTCTACTTGCAGTTCCTACCATAGCTAGAAAATGGAAGCCACAAATCACCATGCCCACATTAAACTTTTTTTTTTAATTCAAGTACAAATATTTACAAAAAAGTGACCAGGAAATGAAGCCCTTCTTAATAAAGTTTATCTTTCTTGAAAATACAGTAAGTATTTGTTAACTGGAAAAATATGTTTAGTACCTTAAGAAAATAAATTTATTTAAATTTACCAACCATATAAAAATTAAGAAAATAATCTTAGAAATTCACATGTTAAACATTTTTAAAGCAAAATATATATCTGAATAATTTACATGTGTAAAAATCATGCAAAATTAAATTAACTAATCCTACAACTCTGAAAAAAGAATTAACTCAAAAAACAAAAGAAAATAATTAAGTTCAAAATTTGAAATTTAGAAAATAAAATGAAGTGTACTCTTTAGTTAAATTAAGTAACTGTAAAACCAGCGTATATCAATTTTGTAATAAAAAAATGCATGAACAAAGAAAGCAAAAGTACCCATTGATCAATAGCAACAGCAAAAGCATAAGTAGTTGTTTGAGTGTACAAAAAAAAAATCGATGGAGTGGATAACAATGTTCTTTCCATAAAAAATGTGCTCATTACCTCACTTATGTAACTGTAACCCCTCTGTACATAACCTTTACAATGAAATTAAATTGAAATTAAAAATAAACCAAATATTATACCAATTAAGAATTCTTAGAAGCCATTGGTTAAAAACCTTGTACAAAACTCCCCCAAGTACCCGAGGAATATACTTTGATGATACTATTTGAACACTTAAACTTCAGCAGAGAGGCAAAAATTTTAAAAACTGTTACAAAGTAAAGTAATAAATCAGAATATATTACTATAATAATCATTAGATGAATTTTTACTGGTAGTCAAATATGTAAGGAACGAGGCAATTTGCCATTTGTTTTCACTTAATAAGTGAGAAAGAATTTTCTAGGTCTTTTTAAATATATCATAAGTAAATGAAGAAACTATTCTGTCACATCATATGATAATCAGATAAAGATTATATTAGAGCAAAGAACAGATTGTAATATGTTTTTGGATGTTAATGTATATACCTGTTTTGGTTGTGGGCAATTATGATGATTTCAACTTGGGGTATGGTTCTTGCTAGGCTGGCGTCATATCAGTGGTTAATTTTGGGATAGGGGTTCCTTTTCCACAAGAATATGCACCTGATCTGTCCTTTTAGCCTTCCCATCATCAATGGCATCGGAGTTGCACACCAACTTTCTAGCTTCCGACCATGGCTGGCCTTGATCCTGCAGTCCTTCCAATCTTAGTCTCTAGATAGTGCAGGATGGTGGAAATGATCCAATACACCCAGCTATAGATTGAGAATGAAGTCCACTAAAATTTGGCCTGGTTTCTGTTCTCAAGCCTCCTAAGTAGTTAAGAGTATAAATTGGAGTCCCTGCTGCCAAGCAGTAATAGTATTTTTAAAGCAATTAGACATATTATGACTTTGGCTTGTGATTACCTCAGGAAAGAATAAAAGAGCAATGAATCATAGAAGACAAGAAGAATTTAACTAGCTACTCAGAGGCTGAATCAGCTTAGATAACTACTCAGAAGGCTGAGATCTGAAGACACCTCTGTTCAAAGTGATAGACCACCATCCTTGGGCACAGAAGCTTAGGGATAGTGCCCAGGCACTATCAAGCCTCAGGAATGATGAATGCATGCAGGAGCACATGCACATGCACTTGTGTGTACAGGCATGTGTACACACACACACACACACACACACACATACAAATGAGTATTTCAATGCAAAGTTCTTTATATTTTTACCTTGCTGTACTTTCCCTGTATTAGTTCACCAATTGACAAAAACAGCTAAGCACATATTTACATTGTGTTTCTCTAAAGTCTACTCTCTTTTTGGAAGCCTGATTTTATTTGACTCAAAAGTAAATTATGCAGGAGATCAGTTCATCTCCCTCAAATCTGTAGTGTTAAGAGATTGTTTAAGTTCTTCCTAGCAATATGATTTTGTGAAATCCTGCATCAAGCAGCATATTTCTTTCACGAGAAGGAAGCCTCTATCAAACAATTAGTAATAGTTTTTTCTCCTCCTGGCAAGCATCTGTAGCTTTATTATCTTCATATAATTCATGATTTGTCTGTGTATGCCAAAGACGGCTGAGAAAATAAAAAGAACCTTGTCAGCGCTTAGCATTCATATAACATTCATAGATATGAAGGTGTTTAAATATTACTTAAATTGCTTTGTACTAAATAATGTTCAGCTTGACTATCTTGAGAAAGAAGAATTGGTTTCTCAGCACTTTACGTAAGAACGTGAGTGAAAGAAAAGGAAAAGTGAGGAATAAGTCAACACATACATTCAAATGAAACAAAAGAACCCAAAAAAACACAAATTAATTCAGTATTCAAGAACCTGCAGGAAATGCAACGATTTTTTAAAAATCAGGTACGATAAGCTTATGAAAATCCTGACTATATGGGAGTCTACTGTTGTGAGGCTAGTGGATAAAGCCTAGACTGGACAGAAAGATCTATACACAATCCCAGGCACCAGTTATTCTAATTTCCAGGAAGAATAACATCAAATGGATAGCGCCTATGATCATACACAAGTAGGAAGCCAGATTCTATCTGAAAATTAATCAGGATAATTTAGGGCTGGGGGCATGTGGCACTGTGACTCAAGTGGTAGAGCACAAACCTTGAGCTGAAGAGCTGAGGGACAGTGCCCAGGCCCAGAGTTCAAGCCCCACGACCTGACCCCCACCCCCCCAAAAAAGGTGATGGCTTTTCAAGTACTTATATATCAACTGAGTTACCTTTGTGGAGCTAATGGATTCAATATAAGCCTTGCTTAAGAGCTACTTCTAAATTTCTGCAGTTTAAAATTTCCCAAATGAGGTCTTACTGTCACAAATGTCTACCTGACCCTTTACCCTTCTTCCATGTATGAACAGACCAACCAGAATATCTTACCCTGACAGCATAGATTGTCTTACTGGAACAAAACTAAAATGTTACACGGGATCATAGAGAGATGAACAGTTAAGACAGAACTGTTCAGACTAGAAGGTATTTTATCAAAATCTAATTGTTTATTATACCTACCATTTCAAAGTAGCTAAAGTCAAGAAGATGGAAAAAATTGTTCATATGCATGATTACCTAGTGTCCTGGCCTGTCTACCATCCAACCAGGCAGGAACCCACACTACTGACTTTCTATCACCAAATATTTCCATTGCTCCAGGAGAAGTCCATATGTTTCTCCTCGATATTAGGCCTTAAATTGGTAATGTTTAATCACAGTGTTTCCTCTTGCCTCTAGGCTGTACAACTACAAATGGTAAAGCATTAGGTCTAACTCTACCAAACACTGAGGTACAGATAATGAAATAATACTTTAAAACAGAGTTGCTTTTGATACCCTAACCATAACAGAACAATGCAAAACATTTTCTCATATTATATATAGTTATATATTTTATATTTATATTTATAAATATATATTTTTATATTGTATATTTCACACAATGAATCTTACTAAAATTAATTGATGATTTGACAAATAAATTGATATTTATGCCAATAAATAGATTGGAATATAAATAAATAGGTTTAGAATATATATTAGGATATAAAAAGCATCAATGCAATGTCTTCGGTATAAACTTGTGATACGTTCTAAGTGTACTTGGTCTTTTGAATTCACATGGTAAAAAAATGTGCTGTTTTCCTCTAATCTATAAGGGATTTTACTCTGCTGCTCTCTTTATTGTTTTAGCTCGCTGGTCTCAAACTGTTTCTCTCCATATTTCTGAAGCATTCCTACTGATTATACCCTAATTTTGCTGATATGATGTCTAAAAGGTATTATTCTTCTGCAGGACCCACAGGTCTTAGGATCCCAGGTCCCAGTTATCCACATCATCAGATAACAAGGGCAAGACTTCTCACCTAAGCCCATGCAACATGCCAACAAAAAGTAATTGAAAACTCATCTCAATTTCTCATTTCCTATAATATTTCAGGGCCCCAATTCCTTAAGACACAGAAAGTAGCGGTAAGCAATTGTGAAGTACAAGGCATCTCAAAATGAAAGATGATATCACAAAATCTGAGAAAATGAACAGTAACTCAAAATTTCAATTTACAAATGACCAGCCCATATGAGTGAACAAGATCACAAATGTCACAAGAGTATTTTTAATATCCCTCCCTTAATGATTAATGAAAATTTTCAGTACAGAGTAAGTAGGCCAAAAAATATTTCCTGGAACGATAGATTCATAATTGGTCTACCAAGGCTAGATAAACGACTTAGAAGTCAAATACAATTCAGTAAAACATTAATTGAGAAGATCATTAGTGCTTCAAAACATTGGTACTTCAGTAAAACTTGGTTCTGTAGTATAAAAATATTGTCATTCTCAAACCAATGATAACCTACATTTAATCTCCTGAAAGTATATTACTTTTCAAATAAACTTTTTAAAATCATTCACCAAAATAACATTTGACAAGTAAATGATACTTAATGACATTACAAGTTTTTCATGTGTAGAGAGCAAATTACAATAGAGTTGATTTATTTACCCAGCACTAATGCCAAACAGGTTTAACCATTCATTGAAGTGTAGAAATAATACCCCCCACCATTTGTCTTGTTCAGTAGGTGCCTTCCAGAAATGTGTTAAATAGATCAGCCACTCATATTTCAAACCAAAACATTAGTTAATAAATTAAATGTCATCACATAAGATACATTTCAAAAAGTCAAAAATAGTTGCCCTATCATACATTGTTTTTTATGTTTCCCTATCTGTCTAAAATATGTTTCCCTATCTAAGAAATATGATTTTTTAAGTCTTGAATATGGATACTCATCAGAGATGTGACGAACATAAAATCTGTCTTCTATTTCCATCATATTCCTCCATAGTAGTAAATTATAGTTTTCTTCTTTTTGCAAAACCTGTAGGTAGTAGAAAATATTATCCCATGTAAAATTAAATAATCGCAAACCATTGTACAAAGCCATTTTAAAAAAACTGGTAGTTAGGAATACATTCTAAGCCATTTTTAAACTTTCTTGTTGACTAAAGATTAATCTTCCAAATGGATGAGAATAAAATCATGTCTAGGTGCTTCACGTCTCCAGTCTTGCAAATTGTTATTGCTGATGAATGAATTATGAAAATATAAGCGGACATCAGTTCAAGTACATGCAGGATTGAAACTCCATGGAATGTATATAAACCTTTCGAAGTATTAACAGACAGTTTAACAGAATGACTATCAGGAAGTTGAAACCAGGGAGGAATAATTGTAAAGATATAGAATAAATGAAAAATGGAACAAGAGGCAAGTCAAGCTAGAATACTCAATGTACACATGTGATAAAGGAAGTAGTAAACCTGAAATAAATCTTGGAGAAGGAGTTGGTTGAGAATGATCGAAGGAATGACTCTGATCCAGGAGCATTGGACAATTAGATGGACATATTTAATTGTAACACACTTGCACAAACTTCTGAAATTCAGTAAAAAAAAATACAACAAACAAAACACACAAAAATCACAACCAAACAGCAATCTCTAGAGAGTATGAATATGATCTCTCAAAATTTTAAATAGTTAATGAAGGGCAAACAAAGCTGTTCAAAAGGGCAGTTTGGTGTTTGGGGAGAATTTTGATCAGATTTAAATAGATTTTCTAAGGTTATAAATCACCTATATCTGCTGCAAGTATTTTCTTCTGTGTTTTCTTTGTCTGAACTGGATACTCCAGTCCTGAGACACACTTGATAGCTTGTGAGGATAGAATGGAAGAAACAAGATCAAGAACCCATTACTCCACTGGAGACAAAAGATTTCTCTATGTTTTCTCTCATCTCTCTGTACTACTCTTTTTTCATACTTTTAAGTCAAGTGATTTTGAATTATATCTCTCCTTTTTTCTGGCAAGTAATTGGTCAAAGTAATTCACTAAATATTATTTGCCATTTTTTTTCTATCATGCTGTTTACGTGTCCAAGCAAGTCCATTAAACTTCACCCTTGTGTTTGGTTGCCACGAAAACCCAACATCTAGGTTAATGAGGACAAACTTTAATGTAAAACTTTGTCTCCAAAAACCCAGTCCAAGAGGCTATGATCACAAATATTTAGCTATTCATTTTTCTTTTTTCTTTTACCTTTAAAGTTTTCCTGTGTCTAAAGTGCCCACAAAAATAAGCACTCCGCCAATTTTTGGTTCAATCACTTCTAAACTCAAAGATATATTTTACTAACAAGATGCTTAGAGGAAAGCGAAGTATACTCCACGTTTATCTTCTCCCTTAATACTCTCCTTAGATACAATATCAGAAACAGTGAAGTTATTCTTTGTAAAATTATTTCAATGGATTATTTTTCTCTTAGTCTTGCATTTGCTCAACAAGGTGCATGAAGACCAGACTTAAATCACCCATGCCTTGAATGATAGTGTCTCTTACAACGGACAATACTTCTTTGTCCTACTTCGATGTCCTCCTCTTAGCTCTTGCCTGATTTCCAATTAATCACAGCTTCTTGACTTCAAGTCTGGTGAAGCTGAAAGACTATAAGGCCTACCCCACTGCTACATCTTCATGGTTTCTCTTTTTAAACTCTTTTATTTGGATGTGAATTTATTTTCATGTCCTCATTCAGTATTTTCTGAATTGTAGTGAGCCAAATAGGTTCTGTAAAATCACTTTAGGTACCAAAAATGTTAACACAGTCTATATCAAAAAGTTTTGGCCTCCCTCCACTGCTTAACTTGGGCTTCTATGAACGCCTTTTTTTACCTTTTCAATTTGCTCAATTCTTTTCTTTTCTTTTGGGAGGGGGGTCTATTCGTAGGGCCTGAACTCTGGGCCTGGGCACTGTCCCTCAGCTCTTCAGCTCAAGGCTAGCATTCTAGCCACAGCACCACTTCCAGCTTTTTTTCTTTTTGCTTATGTGGTGCTGAGGAATCGAACCCAGGGCCTCATGCATGCAAGGCAAGCGCTCTACCACTGAGCCACCTTCCCAGCCCTGTTCAATTCTTCTTCTGATCCCAAAACTTTTTGGCTTATGTAATAAGGGAAGTCTTCACTATATCATGTTAATAAGGATATTATATTTTGTGAGCTACTTAGCTATGTGAAATCATTGGTTTGAAGTATCCAATCTGATGTTTTTCTGTGTTTCAGTGCTTCACATGCAAAGACATTGTGGAAAGTATTGCAAACAGAAAAGTGTAAATGCAATAACTTCTTTCATTGTGGAGGGCATTTTCTCCCTAAATATTTTGACCCAAATTATCTTTTTCAGAGAATTACTGTTTGGTAATCAAAGGTCAATTCACAAATTTTGATGTCTTTTTTTTTAAGAACTTTGAATTTAAATTTCACTAGGACCTTGTTTGAAACAGTGAGAGTATATTTCCTGGGTAAGGACAATTCTCAAGGGAACCTACAGGATTTATAGCAAGGTTTTTGAGGTTTGTTTGTTTAGAGTGAAAATGAGCCATCTTCACCCACATTGCTCCCTCTCAGCTAAGTCTCCATGGATTTCTTTGCATGAAAACCTATTTTCCCAGGCAATTTTAAATTGTCTTAATAGGCTAAGCTATTAAAAAGTTTGAACAATTACACTTTACCTGTCATAATTTTTTTTCTTCTTTTTTCTTTTAAAAATACTGTACAGAGGTGTTACAATTACTTGAGCAAGATAATGAGTACATTTCTTATCAAGCATTTTAGCCTCCTCCTTTGTTTCCCCTTCCTATCCCTTCCTATCCTTCCCCTGTCCCCCTCAGCAAATCCTCCCTTCTTCCCCTCCCTCCCCCCACACCAAAGTTGTAAAGTTCCTTTTTGACATAACGACTTGTACATCTCATTTTTGCAATGGTTCCAGCTGTATCCCTATTTAAACGATTTGTTTTTCCCCTTCCCCTCCACAAATTATACCGACATCAAATACAGTGAAAGCAGGGGTTATACTGTGGGGGAAGGACATACAAAGCAACAAAGAAATAATATCATAAATGTGCTAAAAACAATCGCATGAAAGAAAAAAAATTTGAATACATATCTTAGGGTTCATTTCCCTAACATCACCTTATGGGACCTTTTCTGCTTGACTCAGACTTATACTAGATATTGCAAATAAGGGAAACCATGGGACCTATGTTTCTTTGGGCCTGGCTTACTTCACTTAATATAATTTTTTCCAAGTCTTTCCATTTCCTAACCAATGGGGCAATGTCATTCTTTCTGATGGAGGCAAAGAATGCCATTGTGTATATATACCACATTTTCTTGATCCATTTATCTAATGGGGGCATCTGGGTTGGTTCCATATCTTAGCTATAGTAAATAATGCTGCAATAAACATAGTCGTGATAGTAGCTTTAGTGTGGTCTTGTTTGTAAACATTTGGTAAATGACCAAGAGTGGGATTGCTGGGTCATAAGGGAGCTCTATGTGGAGTCTTTTGAGGAACTTCCATACTACTTTCCAAAGTGGTTGAACAAGTTTACAACCTGTCATAATTTTAAAACTCTTTTGAAATTTCTTTATCAGAATCGCAAATTCACCAATCCTAATTCCACCTTTACCATCAAAAACAGTTAAGATGTTGTTTTCATGATATTGTGTCCACGAAACTATTATTTTCCAATGACTTTCTTATGCGTACATATGACCATATAAGCTGATGCTGAGCAAAATGAACTCCAAGATATGGAAACAGAGATTTTTATTTGTGATTGTTGTTTTTTCATGTACTATGTGATTTCTCTTTTCTTTGGGCTTTTCCCCTATGGTTTATCTCCTGCTGTATTTGAATTTGGTACCCTGTTTATTGTGTATACATTTACCTAAATTGGGGGAGGGAAAGGGAACAACAAATTGGCGAGACAAAGGACAAAGAGCAAACCAATGCAATAGCAATACTCACCAGACAATATGTTGGAAATGTACATTACAACTTGTGAGGTTATTAGGGTGAAGAAAAACTGTGAGAAAAATGAAGGAGGGGGTAACAAGTTTGAAAAGTTTTTTATTCACTAATTTACAATTACTGAGACCCCACTGTACATCACTTTGACAATAAAATTAAACTTGAAAAATAAGTTGCATAAAATATAGCTTATCTCTATTTTGAAAAAAATACTAAACCGCTGCTAATGTGATGCCCTCCTTGTTCTGGAACGAACACCACAATAAACTGGGTTGCATGAATTTTCCCTCACTGTTATTCTTGAGATCAGAATACTTGCAAATATTACTTATATTTATACTTTTTTAACTATCATAGATATTCAGGATGCTAAGATTGGAAGATTATAGTTCAAAACCCACCCAGGCAGGAAGGTTCCTTAGAATCTTATCGCCAATAAACTTCTCAGAAAAAGCCAGACACAAGTGGCACTGAGGTTGAAGTGGTAGGCCATGAGCCTTAAGCAAAAACAGGCTCAGAGACAGTTTCCAGGCTAAGAGTTCAAGCCCTAGGACAAACCAATAAAACAAAACAAAAATAAAAACAAACCCCAAACCTAACATTTTTCTCATTGCATACAGAGGCATGTAATTAAGGAAATTGCTTCTTGTGTTACATATAGGTAGAAGAAAGAAGATCTCACAGAATCATTCTCTTCATACCATGTTATACCGAAGCCTCAAAAAATTGCTCTTTTTCTAAATTTATGAATTAATACCATCCATTTGTTCGCAACTCTGTCTAGAGTATTCACACTATCATTTTATACATGAACTATTGGAATTATATATTAACTAATTTCTAATTATAACTCTTGAAAGAATATTCTGGGCAAATAGAATGCCAAAATCATTTGTGAATTTGTCAATTAAACCATCTACATAAAAAGAATTTTGTACTATCCTATAGAATATGAAATTATAAACAAAACCAAAATATTTATTTTAAATCTAAATTCTAATTTAGCAAGATCTTCAAAGTCTTACAGACGAAATTTGCTATTTCTCCAGGCTTAACCTTTTGTAATCCTTCATCATTTCTTTGGAATCCAACAGAATGATGATTATTTAGTTTTTCAAATTTTGGATGGGAATCATGAGCCATTTTGCATCTAGGAATGTTCGGTAATGTAGAGAGCATTTAAAACTCAACTGGGGATTATATATGAGTTGCATTGCAATAGGAAACTTGACTTCTCAAAACATAATAACAAAATTAGCCCAATCTTCCAACTGTGTATTCCTTTCTTGAATGGTTTCTTTTATTAAGACAAAATTATACTACCTGGTCCAGGGAAGCTATCACTATGTAATTGCACTCTCTAATCCCCTGTCTTAGTGTGAGTGCTAGAATTCTAGCCTTGTATCACATTGCCCTGCCATAGTATCTTGGTTTATTTAATCTACATACAGACTAGCAATTCTGAACTACTCCAGTGATATTATCCACTAGAATGACTGTTCAGACTGTTTATCTACTATTTTCAAAGATGTTCTAACATTCCACACAAGATATGAACATTTTCAGATGCAACTGCAAGGGTCTCTGATTCATTCCTCCATGGATCCGATCCCTTTAATAATGATTACTTGATTTTCTTACTATCTCTGGTACCTACCTATTTAATAGTCTCAAAATTTTGAAGGTAATTCACTTGAGGACTTTCTAATTTTAAAAATTATCACTTTATTCTAGTGTTACTCAGGACATATTTTCTATTGTTTTCTAACTTTTCTACATATTCTGAGAGTTGTTTCATTTGTGTATTCGTGTGTGCACATGTAAGTACCTCTGTGTGTATGTGTATCTTTGTATGTATGTATGCAAAAGCCCCAAGCTCTTATCCATCAGTCTTTCTCATGATTAGTATTCCATCACCTGAGCCATTCTTCCAATCCAACTTTTGGCTGGTTAATTATAGGTAGTGTCACAAAGAGTGTTCTGCCCAGGCTGGATGCAAACTGAACTTCCCAGACTCCTTTACATTCTTAAGTTATATTTATCCAGTAGTACCAACTTTTAAACTACAAACATTTTTGTGAGTGTAAAGTCTAAGCTGTATACCAGATTTTTTACTCAAGAATACATATAAAGATAGATGAACATACACATTGCATATACTGAGTGTACACTGTTAGAAATGTGATCTTAAACCGGGAGGCGATGAGATCTGAAGATTGGGTTTCAAAGCCAGCCCAGGTAGGAAAGTCCCGGAGATGCTTTTCTCCAGTTAACTACAAGAAAACTGGAAGTGGCACTGTGGTTCAAGTGGTAGAGCATTAGCCTTGAGCTGAATAGCAGAGGGAAAGTGCCCAGGCCCAGAGTTCAAGACCACCACCACCAACAAAATATATATGTACGTAAAGAAAAAGAAATGTAATCTTAGCCAACAGTTCATTGCTAGTATAATGCCTGCTCGCTCAAGATGGACTTTTTCCCCAGTTAAGTCCATGCTCTTATAGCTGACTTGCATTGGAAAAAGAATTATTCTTCCATTCTACTTTTAATAAATTTGCATGATTAGCAAATGTGATTTAGAAAGGGAATGGCCTCATACTTCGTGTTCCACGTAGGAGTAATGTTTTCTGTATATCACTCCCATAAATCTACATACTGAACTTGGCTTTATTGTTTCATTGTCTTATTTGTAGAGTTTTCTATACTGTATTGAACCCTTATACTTAAAAACAGAACTTCTCTTTCTCCTATTATTGCTATTGTTTCTCTCACTAACTCCTGCACACTTGAGAAATAATGTGCAGCACATACACTCACAAAAAGAATGACCTGAGAAACTTCTTCCCATTAAAAATTCCCCTTAATTTACAAAGAACTTACAAAGTTTGAACTCAAGGTACTCATTGATAATGTATTTATAAGCAACATAAATTTCATATTTTTTCTTTACTAAGTTGTCTCTGAAACACGTGTTACCTTAGGTCCAAAGGTATCCTTGTGTTATTTCAGTGAACCCAGAAAACTTTCATCATACCTCAGGCAGCACCATCGATTGTTACTGGAAATAACTGCTACTGGATGTGGAAACTCCCAGGAGAAGAAATGAACATAGAGGAATGACAAAGTTCATGTAAACTTGTGCTTTCCTTTTTACTGTAAAAGAAAGAATCCCAAGGCTTGAAGGAACTCTGTTCCTGACTTTTTCGAGTGTGTTCTATACTCATATAAAATTTTTCTGTAAACTTCTAGTTGAGAGTATTACAAAAAGGAATAATGTACCACTTGAAGGCCAGCATAGAACAAAAGGAAATAACATTGTTTTAAAAGTGTTCTACAGAAAAGAAACAAAGACATGGAGGTTTTAAAGTGTCTTATGGATGGATATTTCACCCCTGAGATGATTCTCTTGTTGCAGGATAGGACAGTTATCAATTCTTTTAGTCTGGTCCTGAGTTCTCCAGAGCAATAAGGACTCCGAAAAAGCAGGATCCAGTGAGTATGATCAGCAAAAGGAGCCTCTTCTCAGACCAGTACTCCATTAAGGATGGTCCCAAAGAAATATGTGGGGTTATTTTTGTTTCCTTGTTTGTTTAGTTTGTGTTGGTTCTGGGGCTTGAATCCAGAGGCTATACTCTGTCCCTGAACAGTTGTCTTTCCTGCCCACCTGCCTCCAAAGCTAGTACTCTACTGCTTGAGCCAAACTGCACCTACGGATTTTTGGTGTTTAATTACAGATAAGAGTTTGACAGACTCCCCTGCCTGGGTTGGCTTTGAACTAAGATAGTAAGAAAGCTAAGTGACATCAACTGTATGGACTGATCTTTTGAAAAAAGAAATATTACTTGAGGGCTGGAAAGGTGGCTCAGTGGTAGAGTGCTTCCCTTGCATGCATGAGGCCCTGGGTTCGATTCCTCAGCACCACATAAACAAAAAGGAAAAAAAAGCCGGAAGCGGCACTGTGGCTCAAATGGTAGAGTGCTAGCTTGAGCTGAAGAGCTGAGGGACAGCGCCCAGGCCCAGAGTTCAGGCCCCACAACTGGACCCCCTCCCAAAAAAAGAAAAAATTATTAGTTGTAATTTATTGTCAAACTAATATTTGACAATTTTTTTTGGGTCCAGTCGTGGGGCCTGAACTCTGGGCCTGGGCACTGTCCCTCAGCTCTTCAGCTCAAGGCTAGCGCTCTACCACTTGAGCCACAGCACCACTTCCATTTTTTTTTCTTTTTGCTTATGTGGTGCTGAGGAATCGAACCCAGGGCCTCGAGCATGCGAGGCAAGCACTCTACCATTGAGCCACCTTCCCAACCCATATTTGACAATTTTTAAAAGAAGAGTATATGTCCATCAAAGAAGCCATAACTTAAATTTTAACTCAGTAAAAGTAGGTGCACTGAATCATTTTGGAATTATTTCTTCTGCTTGGGAAGATTATGACCTTGTCATTCCTTTTGAGGAAACTTAAAGTCATATTTCACTTTTTTTGTTGGTCTTGGGGCTTAAACTCTGATTCTGGGCACTGTCCCTCAGCAGTTCAGTTCAAGTTGAGCGCTCTACCACTTTAGCTACAACACGACTTCTGGGTTTCTGGTGGTTAATTGAAGAGTCTTATGGATTTTCCTGACCAGGCTGGCTTTGAACCACAGTCCTCGGGTCTTAACCTCTTGAATAGCTAGGATTACAGGTGTGAACCACTAGCACCCATCTCACATTTGCATTTATGTGCAAATATGCAGACAAAGAATGGAAATTTGAACCAAATGATGACATTGCAGCTTTTCAGAAAATTTGAGTTAGCAATAAATATGTCCTCCTTTTCCATGTTGTTACATTAATGACTAATGAGCTATGGAACCCTTACATTAGAATCTTATGCCATCTGTATATGTGTAGTATCAGGAAATGTTCATAGAGAAATACAGAAAGACTGAGATTTTTAGAAAGCAAAGGAGATCAGGTATGAAAGAACATCATAGAAGGATATACATTTATCACACAGAGCTTAAGAACTAGCCTAAGAGATTTGGAATGCTATAGGCAATGAGGAACAATCCTAATTGATAACTAGTTCTTCAATAATCAAAAAAGGTTCCCTAAAACAGCTTCTGTTATACCTTAGCTATCATTTTATTCCTTCCATCTGGAGTTATTCCTTCTCTTCTGTCACAACTGTTAATTAGCCACTGCCTTTTTGGTGCCATGACTGACCAAAAAGATTTCCAAATCACACTTTGACTACCCTTCTCTTTGTGATTAGCAATGACCACACAAAGCCTGGAATCATTGACTTTCCAGAATTAATCTTCACCTGACATCTAAGCACATTCCTGGCAGTAATTGCTGTGACCTAATAAACAAAACTTTTTATTTCAACACAGTATCCTAATATGAGTATTGTACATGAATTAGGGCCTATTTTCATGTGTCAGTATGGAAGGAGCAATTATATATTCCAAGTATGGGTTCTTTATTTTGCATGTACTAACTAAATGTTTTTTGTTTTGTTTTTGCCAATCCAGGGGATTAAACTCAAGGATAGGGAATTATTCCCCAGCTTCTTTTTTTTTCTCAAGGTAAGTACTCTACCACTTGAGGCACAGCACCACTTCCAGTTTTTTTCTTTTTATGAGGTACTGAGAAATTGAACCCAGGGTTTCATGAATGCTAGGTAATCACTGTACCATGAAACCACATTCCCAGTGCCCTAAATGACTTTCTTAATATGGCATTACATTTTCATTCCATAACTATGTATCATAATTTTGGTCAGGTGCTACAAAATGATGTTGAAAACAATACTAAGTCCAGTAAGGCTGGATGAAAAACGAATAACCATCATGGTCTAGCCAGGGCACAGAGAGGCTTACCTCATGGAACTGTTTCATCAGGCTGAGCGAGACAGCTCCTGACCCAAAGCCCACCCCCAGAATGAGAGGGCCACCTTGGGTTCCAGCCACATGGGGACGCTGGGCCACCTCCTCCAGCACCCATTCAACCAGTTCCTGTGTGTGAGGGAGAGAAAGCAAGTCAGAATTACACTTAAGTCTGTGCTGGTGGCTCAGAACTCTAATACTAACTAGACAGGAGGCTGAGAGTTGAGAATCATGGTTCATAGCCATCCCTGGCAGGAACGACTGTGAGGCTCTTATCTCCAAAGAAACACGAGAAAACCAGAACTGATGTTGTGGGTTCAAGTGGTAGAGTGCTAGCCTTGAGCTGAGGAGCTTGAGAACAGCTCTTAGGCCTAGAGTTCAAGCACCACGATGGACAAGAAGTGGACTTTCGACCACAAGAAGTGGGCTGAATAGCACCCATTGTCCTAGAGAGCATGGCAGAGAAGTCAGGCTGAGCTTCCTGTGAACTTGAGGTCATAAGTAGGTCACCTGGCTTTTCTATGCCTTCCTTTCCCCAGCTGCAAAACTCAACACAGTGAAGGATCTCTTTCATCATGAGGATAGGGTAATGATGAAAGAAAGCCATGTTTTGTTTCATAATTCCAGACCTGTTGCATGAATAATAACAGGCCCCACCTGAGCCCTTTCCTGGTATCTTCCTGTCATATGCTCCCAGAATTGTCAAGAACCTTGTCTGAAGGCCACTCCCTCTGTGCCTAGCCATGCTCGAGATCCCTCTGTATAAATCCCTTGTTTCGTCACAACTATTCTGTGAGGAGACTGAGGTCCTATTGTTGAGGCCCTACACAGAGATTCACCTGTGGTCAAAAATTGGCTGCTGTGGAGTAAGAGTATGGGGTAATCCATCTAAACCGATGACTGAGCATAGCGCTACATGCCTTACCATCCCAACTACAGAGGACCAGGCCTGGTGGAGCATCCCTGTCACAGATAGGAGTACCATGATTCAGCCCAGCCTGAGCATATATTGCGTCTCTATCTCAGAAATTCCCAAGACAGAAAGGTGGCTCCTCAGAGCTGGGGAGAGGAAACAAGCAGGGGATCATGGTGCCCCTAAATGGGTGTCTGAACCGGGGTAGGGTTGGTGTTGGGGTAGCCATACACCTGTGCTGCTGGGAGAAGCTGTTGGTGGCTGCTCCCGGTGGGGTGAGCAGCAATGGCAGCAGCATTGCAGACACATGGGCCCAGAGCAGAGGACCTGGGGCAGGGACCAGGTGGGGGCCTTAGGCTAGCTGGCAGCAAGCCATAGCCTGAGGTATGAAACCCAGCACTGCGGGGAAGCAGGGGAGCGGGCCAGGGCACAGGCTGGAGTATCAATATCCTACTATACTCAAATTCTCTTGTGCACTCAGCCACCTCTGCCTTCCTCAACTGCTGGTAGTGGTGTCAACCAACAGAATGAATCTCTGTGCTACCTGGCAGCATAGAATATGGGTGTGGCCACCATTCTTGTATCCCATTGTTCAGAAAGAAACATGAAAGAATGGGGGTGTGGCTGCAATTCTGTAATGCAAGCACCATGGGTGGAGTAAAGATGACAGCGGCTTCCCCAGCCCTTTTCCCAGAGAACTCTGTCCAGTTCAGCTGGGTACAAGAGGGCGACCTGCTTTAGCAAGATAGCCAGCTGCACAGATTGTTGTATATGTCTGTCTGTTTCCAGTCCCAGACCTTGAACTCAAGATCTGGACAGTCTGTCAGCTCCTTTTGCTCAAGGATGGCCCTCCACACTAGAGCCACAAGGCTTCTGGCTTTGTTGGCAATGAAGCTGGACAGGGGTCTCAAGGACCTTCTTAACTAGGGTGACCATGATTCTCCTGTCACAGCCTGGTAAGTATCTAGGAGGACTGCTGAGAGCCACTGGTGCCTGCCTCATCATTGGTCTTGCTGATGTTCTTGTACAGACTGGTGAGTTCCCTATCCATGGGTTGAAGTCGTGGGAGCTAGAGCCCACAGTTTGAATCCTAGTCCTGCCACCTCCAAATGGCAGGAGATCCTGAGAAACTTGTTCCTATCCGTATGATTATCAATGGAATGTGATATATTTCATGATTGCATGAGCAGATCTTGAATGATTCTAGCATAAAATTATTCACAATTATATTGTAAGGCACTGATCAATTTTGGTTAATACTTTATTAAGCATTTAAACAATCACATACATATAATGGAGGCATAATGAAATTCTTAAGAATTGAGCCATACATACTATAATGGTTCCATTTTTCTGCCAGGACTGGGATTTGAACTCATGGTCTGGGTAACTCTGTTGCACTGTGTGGGAAAGGGAAGTTGGCTTCCTTGAAGTCAAGAAATTCAAGTCTGATCCTTAGGCCTGAAATAGATCACCACCAATAGAAAACATCCTATCCATGTACAACTTACATATATGATTTTTATTTATATACATATGTTGACTCCATATTGTGTTAAATACATCTATTTTATTTTTTGTTTTATTCATGTATTGACCGTTTATGTCATTGGCTATTATGGCACATAGAACATTGATTACATTGATTAAATAGGATATAGTTCTACATATGTATTCTACTTCATACCTGACACCGAGGACATTCACAGAAAAGGAAAACATGTGTCACCATCAGCTTCTTACTCCACGATTCATTGTTTGGGAGTGCTGGCATCTGAACTCATGGCCTACAAGGCCAAACTCATGAATGGGTAAGTGTTATCACGCCATCCTGGGGCAAATTGAGCTGACAGGCTGTTTCCAGGATCTGAGTTCGAGCCCAAGGTGTTAACAAAATAAGAACAGATTGACATGCAGATGGCATTACGCTAATAAATATATATTTTTATAGAGTGCCAGATAAATCTATACATTTTTCAGTTATACAGATTACATTCCTACCAATTCCTGGGTATTTATTATGGATCCATATAATTAATGTTACTGTTTTCATCCTTAAAATGTTAATGAAATCAATTAGTGTCCTGAACTTATTGCATTCCTGTAAGTAATTATATTCTTTTAATGCTTCTTAAATATTAAATAAAATTAATCAACCTCCTGAAATGATGCTGTCTAATTTTATAGGAGCATCATTCACGATCAACATATTCAACCACGACATTGACACCATTCCATTGTTATTCCTATGGATGGGAACCAGTTTCTTAATATCTCCTGCCATTGGTTGGTGTCAGAATGGGGATTCGAAATCAGGGCCTATGTTGCCGCGTAGCCCTATGGCTTCCCCGATAGTCTGGCAGCCTTCAGCAATACAAGGTGAAGTACCCTTTGCAACAGTGTCATTCAGACCCAGGAGGGTCATCATGCAAAGTAAGAAAACATAAAAATGACACTTTTTTTCTGTGCATTTTTTTCCAGGCAAGGCCTGGGGGTTTAGGATGGCAGGAGCAGCTATGGGGCCAGGGGGTGCACCCCAGCCTAGGGTTATCAGAGCTGAGGCAGAGTTACCACGACTTGAGTTCAAGCCCTGTGCTGAGAAAAAAAATTAAAAATTAAAAATTAAAAAATTAGCTACTTGGTTTGCAATTCCCGCTATTTATTCTTCCAGGCTTTGGATTTGAACACAGGATCTGGGTAAATCTGCAGCAATGTGGATGAAGGGGAAGATTACCATACTTGAAGTTAAGAAAGTCAGGCCTGTTCACTAGGCCTGAATTCAAACCCCAATCCTGGAAAACATACTATTTATATGCATTGTAAAGATAGGATTTATACTTACCTATAGATGTTCAGTCCATACATGTTTGATGTGGTTGTTCCTTGTATTTTTTGTTTTATTCATTTATTTAACATCAATTGTACTATGATGAAACCCATTCTGTTTATTACATTGATGACATCCTATCACAGAGAATCTAGATTTGTAGAAACGTTCTCCATCATGCCTGACACCCAGGATTCTCATTGAAAAGGTAAACAAATTTCACACTCGGCTTCTTAGTTCATGATCCACTTGTTGGTAGTGCTGGGGTCTGAACTCAGGGCCTAGCAGAACCAATTGGAGAATAAGTCAAGGTGAACACACCAACCTGTGAGCAACTAAGGAGCTCGGACATTCTCAGGTTCTGACAATGATCCCCAGGGTGGTCCACTATAGTCATAAATTCATTACTTAAACATAGAATCTATATTGACATACATGTGTGGACACTATCTTGTGTTTGGTGCACTTCTTCTTATTTTGTCTCTAATTCTTGGAGGTATTGCATATTTTACTAAGTATGGTGACAGGTATAACTGTTCTAAAATGGATGACAACCTGTTCCCATGGTTATAGGGTTGCCTATACATTCTACATCCTAGTTGAGACCCAGGACATTCACAGCAGAGGAAAATGTGTGCAACAACTGGCTTCTGATAGCATGAATGTTTTGTCAGTGCTTGGATTGGAACTCAGGTCTGGGCAGCTCTGGTGCACTGGGTGAGAAGGGGAAGCTCACCATCCTTGAGGAATAGAATTTCAGGCCTGGTCCAAGGCCTGATTGGAAGCCCCAGCACAGCAATCCCACCTTTTTTAAACATAAGATCTTTCTTTACCTACAGGTGTGGTATGCATCTTGCATTCAGTGTATTTATTCTTTTCATTTTGTGTCTTATTCAAGGATGTATTCTATATTTTATTGAGTATGGTGACAGATATAACTGTGCTAATGTGGATGACAACCTATTGCCATGGCTATAGAGTTGTCTATATAGCATTCTCCATCCACGATTAGACCCAGGACATTCACAGGACAGGAAAACATGTGCAACCATTGGCTTCTTACATCAGAATGAATCTTTTGGCAGTGCTGGAATTTGAACTTAAGGCCTAGCAGACCCAATTGGTGAATGGGTCATGATGAACACACCAGCCTATGAGCCACTAAGGAGCTAAGTCATTCCAAGGAACTGAGATCGAGCCCTGATGGGGAGCAATATAGTCATAAATTCATAATTAAACAGAGGATCTATATTTCCAAACATTGGTGGCCTCATCTTGCATTCGGTGTAATCACTCTCTTTATTTTGTGTCTCATGCATTGATGTATTTTGTATTTTCTTGAGTATAGGAAGACAGATATAACTGTGGTGAACTGGATTACAACCTATTCCAATGAGTATAGAGTTGCCTATGCATTCTCCATCCTAGCTGAGACCCAGAACTTGCACAACACATGAAAACAGGTGCAACGACTGACTTCTCACATCAAGGTGAATTTTTGGTAGAGCTGGGATTTGAACTCAGGGCCTAGGAGGCCAAACTGCACAATGGGTCCAGGTGAGCACACCAGCCTGTGAGCCACTAAGGAGCTGGGTCATTCCCAGGAACTGAGATTGAGCCCCAAGGAGGCCAAAATAGTCTACAAATGCATCATTGAAAAATGAGATATATATTCAAATCCGTGTGTGGACTGCATCATGCATTGAGTGTAGTTACTCTCTTTCTTTTGTATGCTATTCATGGATGTATTGTGTATTTTCTTGAGTATATGATGAGAGGTATAACTGGGTTGACATGGGTAATAGCTTATTCCCATGGCCACAGGGTGGCCCATGAATTCTCCATCCTAGCTGAGGCCCACGACTTGCACAGGAAAGGAAAACAAGTCAATGATTGGCTTCTGACATCAAGATGAATCTTTTGGCAAGGCTGGGATCTGAACTCGGGGCCTAGCCGTCCCAATTGGAAATTTGGTCCACATGAGCACACCAGCCTGTGAGCCACGAAGGAGCTAGGTCATTCCCAGGACCTGAGATTGAAACACCCCCCCGGAGGGGGGAAGAGTGGGGGGCACAATAGTCATCCATTCATAAGCTGAAGTAGTATGCAAATAAGTACATATTTGTATAGGGTAGGAGAGATGGTGTCCTGTGATGGAATCCAATCTCATGGAACTACCGATTCTTGGATCTTTCCTGATGCCTCCATTTCATGAATGTGATGATTATTGTCAGCTTCATCAACTCTACTTTACAATTAATCGATACTCCATGAGTCTTGCCTATCATTTCCTACTCGCATCATGTACGAACTACTCAATCAAGGATGAGATCGATAGCATAACATGACTCTTCCTAGGTCCAGAATTGAGTAGCTCATGATCTCCCGCCATTCCCTCCTCGTAGTGGGGGCTGAATTCAAGATTCAGGCCTGGAAAAGATACACCTTATATACATTTTAAAAGTAGGATTTATACTTCCATATAGATGTTCAGTCCAAATTGTGTTTGGCATGGTTATTCATTTTATTTCTTGTTTTATTCATTTATTTACAATTTATTTTATTGACTCTGATGACACCTATACCATTTATTAAATTGTTTACATCCTATCATATAGCATCTAGATTTTAGATGTGTTCTCCATCATGCCTGGCAATGCTAGGTTCGGAAATCAGGGCCTAGCAGACCCAATTCATGAATGGGTGAGTTTGAGCATGGCAGCTTCTTGTCAATGAAGATGTGAGGGGGTTCCCACATGCTGAGATTGACCCCCATGTTTGGCCAAAACAGCGACACATGGATAGGCAGACGGTGGTATACAAATAAATATATATTAGTAAAGAGTGACAGAGCCATCTATCTATGATTGAATGACAACAAATACATTCCTATCAACTCTTAGGTATATATTATACTGCCAGTGAATGAATATTATTCGTTTCATGCTTAAAAAACTATTAATTAAGATCAATCAGCATTCTAGGATTATTGCATCCAATTTTAGACTAGACCAAGGCATGAGCTACTCTTTCAACCAGTATTCCTATGCATAAGAATGAGTCTCTTGTGATTTTCTGTCATTGGTGTCAGGACTGAGATTTGAAGCTAGGGTCTATGTTGACAGGTTGGCCATGGCTTCCCTGAGAGCCCACCAGCCAACAGTAATGGCAGGTCAGGTCCACTTTACAGCAGTGTCATTCAGACCCAGGATGGTCACTGTGTAAAGAAAAAAAATCATAAAACCCAGGCCTCTGCAGCTCGCCACTTTTTGTGTTTTCCAGCTTTTTCTTTTCTTCCTGACAGCCCCCTGGGCCTAGGATCTCAGGATCGGCTATGGGTCCAGAGACTGAATCCCAGCCTAGGGAGATCCAAGCGGAGACAGTTTCCACAACCTGATTTCAAGCCCCATGGTTGGCCAAAAAATAAATAAATGAAGAAAGAAAGAAAGAAAGAAAGAAAGAAAGAAAGAAAGAAAGAAAGAAAGAAAGAAAGAAAGAAAGAAAGAAAGAAAGAAAGAAAGGGAAGAAAGAAAGGGAAGAAAGAAAGGGAAGAAAGAAAGGGAAGAAAGAAAGGGAAGAAAGAAAGGGAAGAAAGAAAGGGAAGAAAGAAAGAAAGAAAGAAAGAAAGAAAGAAAGAAAGAAAGAAAGAAAGAAAGAAAGAAAGAAAGAAAGAAAGAAAGAAAGAAAGAAAGAAAGAAAGAAAGAAAGAATTCAACAAAATTTAAAAAAATAAAGTTCCTTGGTTTGGAATTTCTGCCAGTTTTCTTTCCTCGCCTGGGATTTGAACTCGGGTTCTTGGTAAATCTGTAGCAATGTGAAGGAAGAGTTGCCACTACTTGAGTTCAAACCCCATGCCAACCAAAATTGAAAAATTAAGTCACTGACCTAGGCAGGCGGAGATAGTTGTCAAGATGGGAGGGAAGAGATGGTAAGGGGAATACAAAGGAGGAGGCAACAATGCTCAATAGGAAATGTACTTATTACCTTGCTCATGTAACTGTGACCCCTCTGTACAACATTTTTACAATAAAAAACATACAAAAATAGAAACATATTAGTTTTCAGAAAAGCACTTTGGGGGTAAGGGAAGGAAATCTGAATAGCTGTACAAAATTCTACGCTGCCTATTTTTTTTTTTTTTTTGGTCCGGTTGTGGGGCCTGACTCTAGGCCTGAGCACTGTCCCTCAGTTCTTCAGCTCAAGGCTAGTGCCCTACCACTTGAGCCACAGCGCCACTTCTGGTTTTTTTCTTTTTGCTTATGTGGTGCTGAGGAATCGAACCCAGGGCCTCAGGCATGCAAGGCAAGCGCTCTACCACTGAGCCAACTTCCCAGCCCTACTCTGCCTATTTTTAATGTTCAGTATGGAACTGAATAAACATAACTGCTTCCATTAAAAAAATTAAGTCACTTTCATGGAACTGGGGCCAGTATTTCTGCAATTGCTAGGATTTGAGCTCACCATCCAGGTAAATCTTTTGCAACACGGGTGAAGGCGAAGCCCACTGTCCTTGAGGAAAATAATTCAGGCTAGATTTCCCAGGGCCTGAATGAAGGCCCTGCAATGGAAAAAAAATATTTCTATACATGTGTACTGAATGTATGATATATACTTACATATGTATGTTAATTTCATATTATGATTTTTATTATTGATTCTGTATTTTATTTTTATTTGATTCATTTATTTATTGATTATTGTATTTAATATTATTATACACATAATATATATTGCATTTTGCACATCTATTATAAAATTATACACAATAACTTAGGACATTGACTAATTTTCCTTAATATTTTATTAAGTGTTGAAACATAATACATAATTAAATGGAGCCATTTGTCACAGTTTTCATATGTTTAGAGTCTCTCCCAAGTATGAGCTTTTTCTTTTTTTTTCTTTTTTCTTTTTTTTCTTTTTCTTTTTATTGTGAAAATACTGTAGAGAGGGGTTACAATTACATGGGCAAGATAATGAGTATATATCTTATCAAGCATTATAGCCTCCTCCTTCGTTTCCCCTTCCCATCCCTTCCCGTCCTCCCTGAGCTTTTTCTTATCTTTGGACATCTTCCTATAGAGATTCCTTTAGATTATTTATACTCACAAGCCTTTTCCTGAGGATAGGCAAATTGAGGGATAAAATTTTAAGGGTGGAGCTAGAAATGTGGCTTAGTGGTAAAGAGCTCGCTCCCTCAGCATGCATGAATGCCAGGATTTGAATCCTCAGTGACACATACTCAGGAAAAGCCAGAAGCTGTAGAGTGGCTCAAGTGGCTAACCTTGAGAAAAAAAAGCACAGAGATAGTACCAAGGCCCTAAGATCAAGCCCCAGGACTGACAAAAACAATAGGCCAGATGCCAGTGCTCACACCTGGAACGCTAGCTTCTCAGGAGGCTGAGAGCTGAAGACTACAGTTCAAAGACAGCCTAGGCAAGGAAAGCTCCAGTGAACCACCAAAAGACCCCACCTGGCGCTGTGACTGTAGTGGTAGAGTGTTCACCTTGAATTGAAGGGCTCAGGGAGAGTGCCAAGGTTTGAGTTCAAGACACACAACTGGAAAAAAAAATGAGGGTTAATCAAAGTACTTTCTTATTTGCTAATTAGGAGAACATTCTCTGGAAAATGAACACTGATGTACACCAGAATTGGAGTCAGAGCTCTAGGTTCAAATGTAGCAGATTTATATTCCCAGCCTCTTAGGCTCTAGCATTGAACCTTGTGTCATACATGGTTCTTAAAGATCCATTGTTGAAAGGCTTAATATGCTTCCCGAGCTTTATGTGATAAGCAGTTGACTTGTATTGTCAATGTCATTACATTTCTGAACCTAGCAGAGCACCAGTAGCTCATGCCCAACACCCTAGATCATGAGGCTGAGGTCTCAGGATCACAGGGTGAAGCCAGCCAGGGCAGAAAGGTCTATGACACTCTGACTTCCACTTCTGAAAGGTCAGATGTTCAAGAGCTTCCTGTGTTTCCCTTGGTGATGAGAAGTTAATTGCACTCTAATGTTCTTAGAGTTCTCGAGCTATAGAAGCAGGAAAGAAACATTATTGAACCATCCTGGGTTCAAATGAAGTTCTCAGTATCCAAGCCCTAGCAGTGTTTGCAGAAAAACTCCAGTGTAACACTGTAATTGAAGGACAGAAAATGGTTGCAAAAGCCAGGCTAGGTGCAAAGACCTAGGCCTGCAGGATTAGGAAGCAGAATGTACACACTCAACTGGGAAGTCAGCTGCAAAAGCCAGCAATGGGGGGAACCCTGAAACATTTGTTAGAGTTACAACAGGGTCAGGCTTTTCTCACCCTCTTCAAACAATGACTAATTAACCTTCCTCTCTCAGGTGAAGGGAGCCTCAGGCTATCTTTAGGGTAACAATAAAGAGCCAGTTTAGTGGGGGAGAAAGGAGGAACAGAGAAGAAAAACCCTGCTCTCTGGTCTTAAGGAGTGGGGTTTTGACTCTCCATCTGTCAGATTTAAAGACCATTCTTCTACCTCCACCAGTCCATTCTCCCTCCTTCATTATGAACATCATTAATGCAAATTCCCAGTCCAAGGAGAAGCAGGGTCCTTTCTCTTCTGTCTCCAAGCAACTGAGTTAAAACCTGGCTCTGCCCTCTTGGCTCTGGGGCATTTGGCTACCTAAGAAGTGGGAAAGAGACAGTCTTCCTGCTCTGTGGTTGTGTGAAGGCGAAGTTGGTGACCGGAACACTGCAGAAGGCATCATGATTGGGAGTTGTTCCCTTCATTCCTCCTGACATTCAAGACCAGGTTAATATATCATGTTTATTTCTATCTATTTATCTATCTATTTTTCTTTCTATTTATCTATCTTTTTTCTATCTATTTTCTATGTATTATGTATGTATGTATGTATGTATGTATGTCTCTCTCTCTCTCTCTCTCTCTCTCTCTATCTATCTATCTATCTATCTATCTATCTACCTACCTACCTACCTAGTTAGCTAGCTACCTACCTACGTAGGTTTCTGTTTGCCAGGTCTAGCCACAGCACCAATTCTGGCTTTTTCTGTGTATGTGATACTGAGTAATCATACCCAGTGGTTCTTGCATGCTTGGCAAGCACTCTTTCAGTAATCCAAGTCCGCAGCCCCATCTTTTTCTTCATGGTAGATTTTACATAAGTATACTACCATTTTACATCCCCAAATTTAATTTTCTGAATACTAGTTATTTCTAAAAAACCTTTTCTTCTGTTCCCCTGCCTGATTTGTGTCTGTTCCTGCATGGGCCTCATAATAAAATGTAAATAAAAACTGCTGAGAGCTTAAGTGTGCATCATATAAGGACACAGGCCTGGAACCCTGGAAGAGAAAAGCCATGGGCCTGAAATGAAGAGAATGGTGTAGTATGTGCAATGAGCATATCTGAAAAATGAACCAGTAAATAAAAGGAGAAGCATTGCATATGGTCTGTTTGCACTCAGGGAGGTACTATACACACATAAGTAGTTAGTGCACTGATACATAATCCTCGCCTTCTCTTTTTGAAAAAAGAAGCCATACCAGTGCTTAAACACAGGGCCCAATGCATTCCTCAGCTGTTTCGTACAAGGCTGAGGCTTTACAGCTCCACTTCCAGCCATCTGGTTGTTAATTGGATATAAGTGCCTCCCAGGCTTTCTTGCCTGGTCTGGCCTGTGTCTCCTGCTCGGCTTTCTCTCTCAAAGCTGTAGCTTTACCCTCTGGGATACTGTTCCACTTCTGGTTTTCTGGTGGTTTATTGGTGATAAGAATCTCAGACTTTCTTGCTCGGGCTGACTTTGAATTGTGATCTCCCCAGGAGACTGCAAGCAGCTTTCTCAGGGATACACTGAGAAACCCCTCCACACAAAACCTTAGTCTAAAACTCGGGATGTACTAGGGAAAAACAGAAACATGCAGATGCTTCTAATGTGTTCTAGATAATTAATACTGGAGACACACAACATTCATAATTATTAGATCATTTTATAGAAAAAAGGAGCAATGCAGACAGTATGAGGATTGCTCCAGCTTTCGGTTCTCTCATCCTTAGACAGTAAATTCACTGCAGCTCAATGTTAAGTGCCAGAACTGGCATGTAATGTGGACATTAGCTGCCAAATCCTGTGATACTCATTTCTCACTTTTGGCTTCAAACCTGTGACCAGAAGAGAAGATGAGGAGAGAAAATCCTTCTCAGAGAAAGCAGCTATAAAGGACATTGGAATTGCTTACTTATAAATTCAAACCACTGGAAGGACCCTGTTAAGAAGTCAGATTGTACAGATTAAAAAATGAAGAAGAAAAGAAAGGCAACAGCCAGTGGAGGCTGACTATAATCCCAGCTCCTCAGGAAGCTGAGATGTATAGAATCTGAGTTTAAATCCAGCCAGCATAGGAAAATCCATGACACTGTTATTTCTAAGACATCACAGAAAAACCCAGAAGTGGGGCTGTGATTCAAGGTTAATGCAATACCCTTGAGCAAAAGGAGCTCAGGGATAATGCCTAAGTTCATAGTTCAACCCCAGGTCCTGCTCCCTCAAAAAGAACCTGTACCTCCATGTCTCTGTGTATATGGACGTATTCCTACAGGTGAATCTCCAGAGTAGCTATTATGAATTACACCAATCTAGAAAATTTGTTTTCAATTCAATGATTTCATAACACAGAGTGCTTTCATGACAGTGCATGTTCTGGGGCTCACCTCACTGTTCCCAGTGTAGCCTGAGGGTTTCTCTGCATCCCAGGCCTGCTGGAAGAAGTCTCTCTCATTGTTTCTCTGCATCCCAGGCCACTGGAAGATGTCTCTCTCATTATCTGGATATGCAGACAAATGGCCTCAGTCCTGTTCAGCTGTTTAACAAACAATTCCATCTGTGTCAGTTAGTCTTGATGAGTATGGGCAGGCTTTGAAGGCCAGGAGAAAAAGGCCTCTTTGTATCCCAAGCGATCTCTCTCCCCAGTGCCCTGTTTTGACAGGAAGCCTTCATTTGTGCCACTTCCCATGGCAGGCCCAGTCCTGTGCACTCATCCTGCCTTTGTGAGACTATATTCCGGTGTTCAGATACAGTGCTCAATATAATTCAGGAGACCTTCTGGCAGACAACTAGGGCACTGAACCTAATGAAATATTTCATTGTTGGAGATGATGGGCCTATGATGCCTCTCCTAGGTTTCTTGAAGCTTAGGAAGTCCAAGCACATGTCAGATATCTCAAAGCTTCCTGTCATCTAGGGCTGGTGAAGCTCATCAGATATTGAAACTTTTGACCTCTCCTAGTTAGGCCCTGGGTGGCTAGGTTTGGGGGTTGAACACAGGGCCTGGGTGCTACCATGAGCTCAGTGCAGAAGCCCAAGTCTTTACCATTTTGTGTCACAACTTCACTTCTGGTCTGTGTGTGTGTGTGTGTGTGTGTGTGTGTGTGTGTCTGTGTGAGTGTGCATACACCAGTCCTGGAGCTGGAACTCAGCACTGTACCTAATTTCTCTTGTACAAGGATAGCCCTCTCCCGATTGAGCCACGGAGCCACTGCAGCCTTTTTCTAGTGTTGTGGTACTGAGAAATAAAGTTCAGGGTTTCATAGTTGCAAAGCACTCCACCCCAAAGGCACATTCCCATCCCTTTACTTCAGGTTTGTTAGTTTGTTTCTGTCTTTTTTGTTGTTGTTGGTTATAGGAGCTGAAGTCTGGGCCTGGGTGCAGTCCCTGAGCTCTTCAGCTCAAGTCTTGTGCCCTACCACTTGAGCCAAAGCACCACTTCATGTTTTCTGGTGGTCCATTGGGGCTAAGTGTCTTAAAGACTTTCCTCCCCAGGCTAGCTTTGAACCATGATACTCAGATCTCATCCTCCTGAGAAGCTAGTATGACAGGTATGAGCGACAAGCACCCAGCTTCAACTTCAGGTTTCTTAGTGGTGAATTGGAGATAGTAATCTCATGGGACCTTTTGTTTCTGGGATAGTTTGAAACCCAGATCCTCAGATCTCAGCTTCTTGAGAAGGCGGGGTGACAGTCCTCAGCTATCTACCCCTAGGTGGCACTCTCCTGCAAGGGGGTCCTTGGCTCCACGGGGTGGAGTGCTAGCCATGTACCCAAGAGGTAAGGGTCAGTGGCTAGGCCCCAAGTTCAAGGTTCATGACTGTGAAAAAAAAAAGAAAGAAAAAAAAAAACCAATTGTCTGCAGGAGACAACTCACTAGTCTTCAGTAATACATAATTTTGTCCCTGACATGGGGACATATCTGAGCCTCAATATTCTTGTCTGCATAATCATCTCAGTTGTGGAGCTCTTACAAGGACCTGATGAAAGAATTCACCTGTGAAGGACACAGCACATGGCACTCTTTGCATGACTCAACACACAGCATCCTGTGAAAGACCCAGCACACAGCACCCAATGCAGGACTCAGCACACTGCACCCTGTGAAGGACTCAGTACATAGCATCATGTGCAGGACTTAGTACAGTACAGAGCACCTTATGAAGGACTCATCACATAGCTCTATTCCACAAGCTGTTATTTGAATTAGGGTGCTTTCATCACTATCACCATTCTTTGAGGAACATTTCACAAACCACACAAGTTCACATCTAATGGTTTATGGTGGTGGGTTTTTTTTTTTTTTGGGGGGGGGGTTAGGCATATGGCTTGAACTCAAAACATGGAGATTATACTCTAGTAACATTTGCTCAAGGCTAGAGCTCTAACACTTGGAGCCACATTTTAAAGAGTCTCACAGAATTCCTGCCAGGACTGGGTTTTAAAGCCCCTGCTCAGCTAGGATGATCTGGGTAAGCCAGTTGTGTCTGGTTCCATGGAGCTAGGTTGCAGTTTTTACATCTGGCTAAGTCAGGTTAGGCGGCAGCTGTCAGCACCAGACTCCTAGCTTGCTCTGTGATGAGGTATTTGAAGTTCTGTCTTTGTATAGTTGCAGTTAGAACAATTTACCTTTTTGTGGAAGCAGTCCTATGGCTTGAGTAAGGGCTTAGACACTGTACCTAAGCATTTGTACCCCAGGCTAGCACTCAATTGATTGAAAGACCTCAGAACTTCCAGGTATTCTGTTCATGTGGCACTGAGGAATCGAACCAAGGGCTTGGTGCTTGCTAGGTGAACACTCAACAACTGAAACCAGGAGTGAACAAGGTATACTTAGAGATTGCTGTATATAAATATTATATACACAGAGAGATGTCTGTATATTATTTAATTATAGATAATATTACTAACAATTTTTAGGTATTAAATTATGTCTCCATTTAATGATATGTTCCATTTGAACAATTAATAAATCATTAATCAATAATTACTCAATATCCTGTTGTTGTTTATCATATATGTACATACATCCATACATAAAATTACATATTTTATAGAATGAGATGGATGTCTATATATAGTTAAATTATGCATCATGTGTTACTTTCAATTATTAGGTATTTAATTATATCTCCATGTAATTTTTATTCTGTTAATGCTTAATAAAATATTAATTAAACTTAATGCACCTCCTATAATTGTTGCATCTAATTTTATCCCAGAATGATTCACTACTAATTCAATCTGTTTTTCATTCATTTTAGTGACAATTATTCCACCTATGACATTTCTTACCTTTATGACATCCTATTACATAGTATATAGATTTGCACCCGAATTATACATCCTATCTGAGCACTTTCAAGGAAAAGGAAAACATGGGTCCCGCTCAGCTTCTTACTCCAAGATTATATTTTTGGCATTGCTAGGATCTTGACTCAGAGCGTAGAAGGCTCAGTTCATGAATGGGTGGCTGTCAGCACAGCAGCCTCTAGCCAATTCATCTGCCAGGCAGTTGCCAGGCCCTGAGATTGAGCCCTGTATGTTGACTCAATATTCCACTTATTGTAGTTATTCATTTAATTTTTTGTTTTATTCATTTAGTTACCATTTATTTTATTGACTTATTGCACATGGAATATTTACTACATTTATTACATAGGATATAGATTTGCCTATGTATGAAACTTCATACTTGACACGCAGGACGTTCACAGAAAAGGAAAACATGTGTTACCCTGGGCTTCTTACTCCCCGCTTCAATTTTTGTGAGTGCTGGCATCTGAACTCACAGCCTAAAAAGGCCCAATTTATGAATGGATGAGTGTCAGCTCGGCCAGCATGGGGCAGATGGAGCTGACAAGCAGTTCCCAGCACTGAGATCAAGCCCCAGGGGTTGACAAAATAAGAACAGATTGACATGCAGATGGTAGTACACAAAGCAGTATGAAGGTTCCTCAAAAGACGCCACATAAAACTCCCCTATGACCCAGCAATCCTACTTTCGGGCATTTACCCAAATGATCACAAACAAGACCATACTGAAGCTACCAGCACAACTATGTTTATTGCATCATTATTTACCATAACTAAGATATGGAACCAACCTAGATGCCCCTCAGTAGATGAATGGATCAAGAAAATGTGGTATATATACACAATGAAATTCTATGCCTCCATCAGAAAGAATGACATTGCCCCATTACAAACAATTTTCAGCCATCATACAAATCCAGAATGGTTACGTTGCAAAGAAAGTAAATGTAAAACTGGAGCCATCTGCAAGTTGCCGGATTTTTATCTGTCTTTTCATTTTTGTTTTCCTGTCAGTCTTTGGGGCCCAGGAACTCAGGTTCAGCTGTGGGTACAGTGGCTGCACCCCAGCCTAGACTGATAAAAGCGGAGGCAGAGTTGCTACTACCTGAATTCAAAACCTGTGCTTGACAAAACAAAAAATAAATAAATAAATATATATATTTAAAATATTTAAAAAATTATGAGGCTCCTTGGCTTGGAATTCACGCCATTTTCTGCCAGGCCTGGGATCTGAACTCAGGGTCTGGGTAAATCTGCAGCATTGTGGGGGAACCGGAAGCTCACCGTGCTGGAGGACAAGAAAGTCAAGCCTGTTCTCAGGGCCTGAATTCAAGTCCTAGCACTCGAAAAAAAATAATATTTGTATACATTTTAAATACATGATTTATATTTACATGCATGTTTACTGCATATTGTGGTTAGTGTAGTTATTCATTTTATTTTGTGATTTATTTATTTTAATCTATTTAATGAGTATGATTACACATATAACATTTTTTACATCCTATTACATAGGACATAGATTTGTCAATGTATTATACATCATTCCTGAAACCCAGGACTTTCACCGATAAGGAAAACAAGTGAGACAATTGGCTTCTGCCACCAGGATTAAGTTTTTGGCAGTTCTGTAATTTGAATTCCAGGCCTAGAAGGCCCACTTCACGAATGGGTTAATGTTAGCACAACAGTCTGATGCAAGTGAAGTTGGTGAGCAAATTTCAGGACCTGAGATCAAGGCCTAGGAATGGCCAATACATAAACAGATAGATGTGTAGATTGCTGTGTGTGTGTATTTACATATGTATATTCATTTATAAATAAAAGTATATATAGAGAGACAGACATTTATGTAGATTCTAGTGTATAACTCTATATAAAGTGATGTCTGTCTATATCTTATTTTTATATATTCTATTACTACCAATTATTAGTTCTAAAACTATGCCTCCATTAATTACTCATGGTAGAAGACTTAATAAGGTACTAATTCAATTAATCAATGACTTATATTTATTGCATACAATCTTATAATAGACTAGCTAATTAGTAATTAAATTAGTATATGTCAAACATTCTATTAGTGTTCCTATAGATAGGAACGAGTCTCCTAGGATCTTCAGCTGTGTGTAGGTGGCAGTCCCAGGATCATGGAACTCAGGGCCTAGGTGTCTCTGTTGGGCTCAGGCTTCACTGACAGCCCAGAAGCCTTCGGCCATGCAAGGTGACATACAATTTTCCAGCCGAGTCAATGAGACCCAGGATGGTCACAGTGCCAAGGAAAAAGAGGTAAAATGGTTGTGTAAAACTTCTTGGATTTTTCTTCCTCCGTTTCTTTTTTTTTTTTTTTTTTTTTTGGTTTGATGTATTTTTGCCAGTGCTGTGAGTTGAACTCGGGTCCTAGGATCCACGGATCATCTCTGGGTATAAATGCTGTACCCCAGCCTAGGGTAATCATGGTTTAAGACAATAAAGTGCTTCCTTCAGCAAAAGGAGCTCAGGGACAATGTCTAGGCTCACAGTTCAAGCCTCAAAAAAAAAGCCATTACAAAAAGCCATTAAAAAGCCACAAAAAAGAGCCATTAACTCCATGTGTCTGTGTGTGTATGCATGTATTTCTATCAGTGAACATCCAAGGTCGCTATGAAGAAAGGCACACAGCTAGGAAATTTGCTTTGAATAGAATGATTTCATAGCACAGATGGTGTTTTCAAGACAGTGCATATTTCGGGGCTCCCCTCACTGTTCCCAGGGTATCCTGAGGGTTTCTACGCACCCCAGGCTGCTGGAGGAAGTCTGGCTCACTGTTGGAACAGGCAGACAAAAAGTTTCACTCCTGTACAGCTGTGTAACAAACAATTTATCGGGGGCAATTAGTGAGGATGAGTGTGGATGGGCTCTGAAGGCCAGGAGAAAAAGGCCTCTTTGTACCCCAAGCTAACTCTCTCCCCAGTGCTCTGTTTTGACAGGAAGCCTTCCATTGTGCCACCTCCTGTGGCAGGCCAAGTTCCCTGCACTTGTCCTGTCTTTGTGAGACTATGTTCCAATGTTGAAACAAACTGCTTCAATAAATTCGAGTCCTTCTGGTAGACAACTAGGGAGCTGAACCTAATGAAAAGATTCCTAATTGGCAATGGTGGTGCCTCCCTAAGATTCTGGAAGTTTGCTAAATCTAAGCACTTGTGCAAAATCACAATGCTTCCTGTCATCTAGATCTGGTGAAGCTTATAAGGTTTTGAAACCTTTGTCCTCTCCTAGTCAGGCCTTGGGTGGCTAGGTTTTGGGGTTGAACACAGGGCCAGGGTGATGACCATGAGCTCAGAGCAGAATCCAGGTGCTTTACCATTTTGTGTCACAACTTTACTTCTGCTCTGTGTTTGTGTGTGTGTGTGTATACCCTAGTCCTGGAGTTTGAACTCAGGACATGAACATTGTACCTGTTTCACCTGTTCAAGTATACCACTTGAGCTTGAGCCAGAGAGCCACTTCAGACTTTTTTTCTAGGGATGTGGTACTTAGGATTCAAACCCAGGGTTTCATACATGCAAAGCACTCTACCCGTAACACAAGTTCCCAGCACTCCACTTCAGGTTTCCTTCTTTCTTGTAAGTTGGAGGAGTTCAAGTCTGGGCCTCGGTGCTGTCTCTGAGCTCTTCAGCTCAAGTCTAGCACTCTACCACTTGAGCTACAGCGCCCCTTCAGGCTTTCTGGTGGTTCATTGGAGATAAGCATCTCAAGGAATCTCCTGCCCAGGCTGGATTTGCACCATGATCCTCATGTCTCAGCCTCTTGATTAGCTAGGATGACAGGCACGAGCCACCGATGCCCAGCTTCCTCTTCAAGTTTCTAAGTGGTGAATATATGATAATAGTATCATGGGACATTTTGTCAAGTTAGATGGCAGCTGTCAGCACCAGACTCCCAACTTGCTCTGTGATGAGGTATTTGTAGTCCCATACTTGTGATGAGGTATTTGTAGTACTATACTTACATTGTTGCAGTCAGAGCATTCTATCTTTTTTTTTTTTTTTTTGGTGCCAGTCCTGGCTCTTGAGTAAGGGTCTAGACACAGTCCCTAAGTTTTTATGCTCAAAGCTAGTGCTTGACTGCTTGGGTGACAGCATGACTTCTGGATTTTTTTGTGTACACAGTAGTGAGGAATCGAATGCAGGGCTTTGTACTTACTAGGCGAACATTCTATCATTAAGCCCCAGGAGTGACAATTGTATGAACAGATAAATGTATAGATTGGTAGATAGACAAATAGATGTATATGTATAAAACAAGAGAGAGATGTCTGTATATTATGAAATTGCATATACAATATTAATACCGATTATTGGCAATTAAATTATTCCTTCCATTTTTAAGTATTATGATTGAATGCATAATAAAGTATTAATTGAAATCTAGTCAATATTGTATAATTGTGTATAATTTTATAATATCGTATATTAACTACTAATTTAATTGTTAATTTTATAACATTCCATTCATATGGATATATATGGGAATAGGTTTCTGAGAATCTCCATTCATTAGTGGCAGTCCTGGGATTCGAACTCCAGGCCTAAGTTGCTGGTTTGGGCTATGGCTTCCCTAATACCCCACCAAACATCAGCAATGCAAGATAATGTATGCTTTCTGGGCCTTGCCATTTAGACCCAGGATGGTCACAATACAAAGGGAAAAAAAAAGGAAAACTACCTCCTTGAACTTCTCAGTTTTAGGCTTCTCCTTTACAGTTTTTTATTTCTTTTTCCACCCCGAGATTTGAACTCGGGTCCTAGGATGCCACCACCAACTGTGGCAGAGATGCCAAGACCTGAGTTCAAGCCCCGTGCTTAGGCAAAATAATAATCATCATCATCATCATAATAATAGTAATAATAATAGTAATAAGGCCCTGGTTTGGAATTTGCACCATTTTTCTAGTAGGCCTGGGATTTGCACTCAGGGTCTGGGTGCAGAGGAAAGGCTCAGCGTCCTTGAAGACAAGAAATTCAGACCAGTTCCCAGGGCCTGAATTGAAGCACCAGCACTGGAAAAAGTAATATTAATATATGAGATCTATTTACATACATGGGTTATTACATCTGGCATTTATTACCCTTATTTATTTAGTATTTAGTATATACACATGTAACATTTCTTTTATTACATCATATCACATAGGATATATTTGCATATGGATTATACATCATACTGAGACCAAGGACTTTCACAGAGAAGGAAAATAATGTGTCAAAATTGGCTTCTTACTCCACGAATAAATTTTTGGCCATGCTGGGATTTCATCTCACAGCCTACAATGCCCAATCCATAAATAGTGTTACAGTCTTAGCAGACCAGCCTCCTGAAAACTGAGCAGCCAGGAAGTTCTGAGAACCTGTTATCAAGCCAAAGTAGTGCCCCCCATATATATACGCATATATATATATATACATATATATGTATGTATACGTTGATAAATATGTAGATTGAAGTAGATAGAGAGATAGACATAAACATATATACAAATATATACATATACAGAGAGTGGGACTGTGAGGATATTAAATTATATATGTTATTACCAATTATTAGTTAATAAATTTTGCCTCCATTTAATGAAGTATCCGGGTTGAATACCTATAAAAGTATTAATTAAAAATTAATCAATATCCTTAATTATACCTTGGTGCTAGAATGGAAAACATAAACCTAATAATTTTTGTGTGGCATTCTAAAATAGGGTCATGAATCCACTGCACATTTATTGTTACATTAATAACTCTCCATAAGCATTCACATGAACAGGAATAAGTTTGTCAGGCTCTCCTTCCTTTTGTGGGTGGCAGTCCTAGCATTCAAACTCCAGGCCTGGGTCGTTTAATTATAATGCAAACCATTGGAATGACACCGCGAAGACTTCAGATTGTTACCATTAAAAAAAAGAAAAAAGAAGAAGAAAAGTAAGCAAGGTGCCAATGGCTCTTGCCTGTAATCCTAGCTCCTCAGGAGGCCAAGATGTAGAGAATGCCAATTTGAATTCAGCCAGGATGGGAAAGTCCATGACATTCTTCTTTCTAAGAGATCACAGGGGAAAAAAAAACATGCATGGGGCTGTGGCTCAAGGGCAGAGCACTACTCTCGAGCAAAAGGTGCTCAGGGACAGAGCCTAGGCTCATAGTACAACCCTGGACCTGCCAAAAATAAAAAATGAGGCAATAACTCCATGTATCTGGGTATGGACAATGGGCATTCAGCAGGTTGCCCATGCCCAGCCCCCCAACCTGGGCAAGCTGGGACAAGCCCTCAGAGAGTACAAAGTCTGAGCAGGCAACATGAACAAAGAATCCTTCTCTGCCATTTAAGAACTGAAGCTTTATGTTCTGGCCGAGGTGTCCCATCGGGACACCATGCAGCCAGCCACTGCCTCCAGGGAAAGCACAGTTCCTAGGCTGTAGGAGTTGTCAAAGGTTTTGGCTCCATATTCTCTATCCTTCTGTAGGATGACAGGCTAGACTTCTGGGGCCTGTGGCTATCACTCATTTATCATTCCTCATTGCTGAGTCACAAGCTGGTCCCAAATCATGGCAAAGATATGAAATAGAGATTTCTACACCAAAGGGGGTAAGCCAATAAACCCCACCCTCATAACTCCCGTTAGAAGGGAGCCTTGGGCTGAGATTGTGGCTTAGTGCTAGAGTGCTTACCTAGCCCGCATGCACAAACCCTGGGTTTGATTGCTCAGTACCACAGAAACAGAAAAAGCCAAAAGTGGTACTGTGGCTTAAGTGATAGAAAGATAGCCATGAACAAATGAAGCTCAGGGGTATGCCGAGACCCTGAGGTCAATCCCCAAGACTGTCAAAAAGAAAAAATTCATCCTGGTGTGACATTTTGCTCTGGGACCCAGAGGAGGGCTGAAGTTATAGATAAGATGTAGAGTAGAGGACAGGTGCTTGTGGCTCACCCCTGTAATCTTAGCTACTCAGGAGGCTGAGATCTGATGATACCAATTGCAAGCAATAAAGTCTATATGAGACACTTTTCTCTAATCAAACACCCAAAAAGCCAGACTTAAAGCTGTGGTTCAAGTAGTAGAGTGCTATCCTTGAGCACAAAAGCTCAGGGATATGATAGCATCCAGGCCATGAATTCAAACCCCAGGACTGGCACACACATGCACACACACACACACACACACACACACACACACACACACACACACACACACACACACCAAGATAGAGCATTAGCCAGTCAGCCTGCACAAGTTCCATCTCTAGAAACTCAATATAAAAAAAAAAGGGAGAAGGGAAGGAAAGACTTCCTCCACGAGGTGATATAACCAATGCCAAAATTCCACAGGAGTTCCAAGATGTGGATTCAGGACAGAGGGCCTCAGACAGAAGGTACAGCATGGGCAAAGGTCCTGAGGTGTGCTTTAGAGCAGATGGTATGGGTGGAATGAAGGTTCTGTGGCTTCAGACAAGTCTGGTAGGACATTCAAGGCTGGGTCAAGGTTTATATGTGAGTCACAGGTAGGGCAGAGGCTGGAGTCCCAGAATGGGGCCCAGGAGAAAGATTAGATGGCTTTTTACCAGAGACCCCAGCCATTTCCTGTGGATGGAAGCTTATTTTTCAGAGCTCCTGACCCTCAGACCTCCTTTGCATGGAGGAGTAAGGGCAAACTCAGGGAAGAACACTTGCTTAAGAAAAGCTTCTAGCCCAATGCCACCAGTGGCTCAACCCCTGTAAATCCTAGCTACTCAGGAGACTGAGATAGAGATCGTGGGTCAAGCCAGCTCAGGGGAGGAAAGCAAGTAAGACTCTTCTTGCCGATGAACTACCAAAAGCCAGAAATGGAGCTTTGGCTCAAGTGGCAGAGTGCTAACCTTGAGGGAAAAAATTAAGGGACCAGAGCCTAACCCCTGAGTTCAAGCCCCAGTACTTGTACCTAAAAAAAATAAAGAAAAGCTTTCAGAAGCTCCTAGTCTACTGTGGTGAAAGGCCAGATCAGCCGGGCACCGGTGGCTCACACCTGTCCTCCTAGCTCCTCATGAGGCTGAGATGTGAGGATCAAGGTTCAAAGCCAGCCTAGGCAGGAAAGTCTGGGAGACTCTGATCTCCAAGGAACCTCCAGAAACCCAGAATTGGTGTTGTGCCTCAATTGGCAAGCCACCAACACCTGACCTGCTTGGACCTCACTCTGTGGATCTAGGCAGAGTAATTTCAAGTGGGCCACTGAGGGTCTCCCAATGTCTAGGTGTCCTACAAGTCTTGAGAGCAGCCTCTTTGGAGGCCTTTGCCTACAGAGCAGGCCACAGTAGCAGAGAAGGTTGGAGCCTTGAGCACGGAGGTCATTAATCTGTTCATCAGAATGGCATCTGTCATGGCTGCACTGTGCATCTGAGCAATAAATCGACCTCTCAGACCAAGGTTCTGGGCCAACAGGGGCAGGAGCTGCAAGATGACACAGCAGGTAATGCCCACTCACTCGAGTATCATAAGAGTGTGAATCTGGCAGGCACACATTGAGCGGGTATTGAGTTGGGCTCATGAAAGACTTGTAGTCTCAGGTATCCACAGCCAGCAGGCTGCTGCTGGTAGCAGTCTCTATCCCAGGACTCACAGGGTTCGGAGCCTTACTTTCCTTACCAGTGCTCGGGGCAATCATGGGCCGACTACAAACGAGCATCCATAGTGGCTTCCCTTGGTCCTGTGGCCTTGGGCATGGATAGAAAGGCAGGTTCCATGGAACTTACTGGCATGACCCAGACCCCTCAGCCCAAGAATGACTTAGGGAAAAACTACTTGATCTGCTTTGAGAGTTTACTATGACTATGCCTCAGGAGTGCCCCCAGTTTTCTAACTGAGCTCATCATTACCACCTTCTTCTGTGTGTGTGTGTGTGTCTCTGTGTGTATGTATGCCTGCACACACTTGCACACATCTTGGTACTAGGGCTTGAACTCAGGGCCTGGACTCTGTGCCTCACCTTTTTCATTCAGGGCTAGCACTCTACCACTTGAGCCACAGCTTTTCTTCCAGCTTTTCGGTGGCTAGTTGCAGAGGAGAGTCTCACAGACTTTTCTAGCTGGGCTGCCTCTGAATGGCAATCCTCAGATCTCAGACTCCTGAGGAGGTTGGACTAGGAGGGCATGAGCTATTAGCATCTGGCCACACTTTCCTTCTTGGCTGAAACAGACTACCTATCCCCCAGTCGAGCGCCCATCTACAGCTACCCTCCTTCCCCAGGCTACAGAAGAAACATACCCTCCCATGAGTACAAAGAAATGGGATCAGGTTAGAGGTTTATGTTTTCCACACAGTCACGGGATGCTGGGAGCTGAAGTGAAGGTCAGAGATCTAGGCCAGGGGAAGTAGACAGCTGTCAGAACAGAAGAGTGTATGAAAAGACATCCTTGCAACTGGGTGCCAGTGGCTCATGCCTATAATCCTAGCTACTCAAGGCTGACACCTGAGGATCAATCAAGATTCAAAGCTAGCCTGAGCAGACTCTTCTCTCCAATGAATCACCAAAAGCTGGGAAGCAGAGATACCCTAGTTCAAGTGGTACAGCACCAACCTTGTGCAAACAAGCTAAAGGATACCACCTAGGCTTTGAGTTCAAGTCCTGGTAAATACAAACACAAACACACACACACACACACACACACACACACACACACACATGCATACACGCATGCACGCATGCACACAAACACACACGCAAGCACATGCATCCTCTATCATCCTTAACTGGAGCCAATTGTTCATACCAGCAATTCCAGCAACTCAAGAGGCTGAGCTCTTAGAATGGCAGCTTGAAGCCAGCCCAAGCAGGAAAGTCTGTGAGACTCTTCTCTCCACTAACTACTAAAAAAGGTGAAAAGTGATCTGTGATTCAAGTGGTAGAGTGTTAGCTCAGGGACAGTGGACAGCTAGGCCCTGAGTTCCAGCTCTGAGATTTTTTTTTTTAATATACACCCTTTGCCTTCCCCACACCCACAGACCATAAATCCAGATTTTGGTCATACTAGATCTCACTTTTGCTCCTGCCACTTCCATATCACTGCCACAAATGGCCGGTGTGTGGTCAGCCACGGGTTAAGAAGTGAACTTACGCAAGGAAGGCATAACCAGGTCAAGGCTAATGCCCCAGAACACTGAGCTACTGGCCGTACCAGTCTCTCATCCCCCAGTTCCCTGGTCCTGGAATCTTAAGTCTGTGCCTCTGTATTCTAGGTATCCGGAATTGTCTAGAAGGACCTGAGAGGCCAAGCTGGGGCTGGGAGATAGACTTGGCTGTGATAATATTCGTTGACATTTCCTAGACAACAACAGATACTTCCAAGCTACTTGGGCCTCACCTCTATGCAGCCCAAGATCCTTCTTGCTTGGGCAGCCTTCAGTCAGCTATCAAGCTCAAGTGGGTCAGAGCCACTGGCAACCACCCTTCCCCCACTCTACTGCCAGCCTGCTGGGAGGGACACGCAGCCAGAGGCCCAGCTGAGGAAAAGGACAAGACATCCCATGACTGAACCCCACCCCTCCAGAGGTAAGGGAGAACCTATGCCAGCTGGCCCTGCTGACACAGAATCCCCTGGAAGTGGCCAAAGATATGGACAGCCAGACTTGGGCCCCAATGAAAAGCTGGACTATGCAGGTCTCTGGCAATTTAAGACTCATTGTAGACCCTGATGGGGCAAAAGGCAAGGTTGTTATGGAAGAGGGGCAACATCTGAGGTCAGGAAGAGGAAGACAGGAACCCAGGAAGGGGACAGAGAAAGATGAGGAAACACACACACACACACACACACACACACACACACACACACACACACAGGGGTAGCCCAAGGCCTCATCAGTCTCTGAGCACCCGAACATGCCAAACCCCGCGTAGATGGCACTACCGTCCTCAGACCAACTGTAGACAAATCTCAGCCTCTCACACGTCTGGAATGGCTCATAACACAGAATGGCATTTCCTACTGTACATAACTCTATGCAGAAAACTCATCCACCTTATTTTTGGTTGTAGGTCATGGGGTTTGAACTATGGGCCTGCACGCAGTCCCTCAGCTCTTCAGCTGAAAGTGTGCGCTCTACCACTGGAGCCACAGCACCACCTCTGGTTTTCTGGTGGTTCATTGGAGATAAAAATCTTACAGACTTTCCTGCCCAAGCTGGCTTTGAACTGCAAGCCTCAGATCTCAGCCTCCTGAGTAGCTAGGATGACAGTTGTGAGACACTGGCAGCACCTGGCTTCAGTTACCTTCTTGTAGCCAGGTGAAACCCAACTTGTCAGGCTACAAACCACATGCAACCCTTCACTTCAGACTTTGACACCAGCATCCAAAACTATATTTCCATGGATGGAGGGAATATAATTGACACTACCCTCCCATCCCTGCTCCCATTAGCCTACTCCCTGCCTCAGACAGGCCATGACTTCTGGAGTTGTTGGTAAGGCAATGCCCACCCTGCTGTGACTTCACACTGGGGCAAACCTGGAGAGTTTTTAGAAATTTCTGTACACTTAGGCTAGCATCTGGTCTCCCAACGACAGGACCCCCATTGCTTCACCATCACTTGCAAGCAAGGGTGTATTTCTGTTTTTGTTGTTGTTGTTGTTGTTGTTGTTGTTGAAGGGCTTGAACTCAGGGCTTAGGAACTGTGCCTGATGATGATTTTTGCTCAAGGCCAGTTCTGTACCTTTTGAGCCATGGCACCATTTCTGTTTGGAGATTGGGAATGACACTCTCATGGGACTTTCCTGCCACGCCTACTCCGGTGGAGTCTGCTTAGCATGGGAAACCTGCTTTCAGACCTGAGAATGGGGCTTCACAGAGACCTATCTCTGAAAATGGGACTTCACCGAAGTCTACCTCAGAGAATGGGGCTTCAAAGAGGCCTACCTCCTGGAAAGGCTGGCAAGCCCCTGGGAAAGATGTGTTTCTGTCCCTGCTTTTCTTTTCTTCACTGTATAAGAGTGCCTATTAATCTTTTACTGTTTCTGCTGCTCATTGTACTTACTCATGCTCAATGTTCCCTTATTCAAAGCTCTTTCTTAAGAGTGTTGACGACTCCAACATCTGATGAGTGTCTTAAAAATATGACTAACTCACCAGAGTTAAGTGCTACCCTGAAAGCCCCTCTTATGGAGGCTAGTAGACAAGTCATAAGTAAATATAAAAGTATTGGGGGTTTCACGACAGCAGAAGGAATTGTTTGTAAGAGATTTACAAGAAGCTGTAGGCCGGCTAGAACAGAAAGAATGTATGGCAATTGCTGGGAGAACTACTTAGGAGAAAGAATTTCCTGTTACTCTCTTTCATTTACTAAGAGACTTGCTAGATCTCGGCCTCCTTGGTGCTTACTATTAAAGAAGGAACAGGAAAGATCTTATGGGACAGTTAAGGTCTCTATAGAAAAAGGTAATAGTTAATTGGTGATAAACATCGAAACCCATAGTATTTCTTAAAAATAGAGATAAGCCAGAAACAAGTGCCTATCAGGCGACCAGCTGGTAACCACCCAAGAATGAAGCCCTGCAGCAAGATTGTGTAACATTTTGCCCTTTCTCCTGGAGACTTTTGCTATAAAAGTTTGTTATCCTCTGCATTAAATCGCACTCAGCATCCACTCCTCTTGTGTGTGAGTTGTCTGTTTGCCATCTCCCCACCTATTCCAGTTCCTCCACTAGGTGTCCTCCGTCATCCCGACAGAGCCTGCCCGCGGCACTTTCCTGCCTGGGCTGGGAAATGAGATCCTCTGAATCTCAGCCTCCCGAGTAGCCAGGATGACAGGCATGAGCCACCAGCACAAGGCTTACTGCGTCTCAGTCTTTAGAATTTCCATGTAGTTCTCCTCTATACACTACCACCTAGACACTCCTCTATCTCCCCCACAGAAAGCAAAGAAAGGCTTGGAATTTGGTTAGGGCCATGGGGATTAAAGAGCTCCCTCCACATCTCTACCCCTCTCTAAGCTCCCATCTGCCTCCTCTGGATGGACTGGTCCTCTGGGACAGGTCAGACCCACTAGGACTTCTGGGGTTTGCCCTGTATCCCCCCAACCCCATCCAACTTGTACCTGAGGATTTCTGGGGCCATTTCCCCGGTGGAAGATGTTGGGTGGGTTGCTGATAACCACCTCCAGGTGTGTCCAGGGCAGAAGGAATATCCAGCTCTCCTCTGTCAAAGAAGGAGACACTAAGCATGGATGGATTTACTAAGAGCTACAGGGCATAGCCAACCACCTGTCACCAAGGTCCATCTGAGTGCTATTTTATTTTCACAGTCCTGGGGCTTGACCTCAGGGCCTGGGCACTATCTAGGAGCTTCTTCTGACAGAGGCAAGCACTCTTCCACCTGAGCCATGGAGCCGCTTCTGGCTTTTTCTGTGTATGTGGGACCTAGGAATTGAACCCAGGGTTTCCTGTGTACTAGGCAAGCCCACTACTGGTAAGACACAATCCCAACCCTGGATAGCTGTTCCTCTGTGAACCCTCGTGCCTGTCTCGGGATAGTCTTTCACATCAATACTGAGTTTCTCACCAGCAGCCCTGGCTGTAAATAAACATGCTCAACTATGTTGTAATTTATCTACAGCATCTTTGCTCTCTGTGCTTCCTGTCAAATCCTCTTTGTTAAGAAAAACCCCCTTTCAAGTGCTGCCTCTAAAAAGCCCACTCCAATCGCCTTGACAGAGCAAGATCTTCTCCACTCTGCAGGCTGCCTGCCTTGTCACGCTCTGCCTTCAAGCTGGTGTGGGTTAAGAGCACACGAAGGAGAAGGCCTGGCTTCCACCACCCAATTTCTGAAGGCTCTGATACACTACCTAGGACCAGTGCTGTATCACACTCTGTGAGAAGGCACTCAAGGCCCAGGCAGTCTGGGGGCAAAAAGATGGGGCCATTTTTGTGTGTGGACTTGAACTCATGTTCTGGGAGTGGTCTCTCTGAGTTTTCATGCTCAAGGCAGTGCTCCACAAATTGAGCCACAGCTCCAATTCTAACTTTTTGGTGGTTCCATGGAGAGTAGATTCTCACCAGCTTTCCAGCTTATGGCTGGCTTTGATCTTTGATCCTCAGATATTTGCCTCCTACGTAGCCAGGGTGTCAGATGTGTACCTGAGCCAGAGGTGATGGGCCCCAGACCCTTTCTTTGTTTATCTCATGCCAACAAGCAAGCCGTAGTTAAAATAGTCATTTACAAGGGATCAAGTACCTCTGTTAGGTCAGTTAATACAAGGAGATAATGTGCCTTTGGAAAAGGCTAGTCTGAGTTGGCCTAGGTGAGTGTGTGTGTGTGTGTGTGTGTGTGTGTGTGTGTGTGTGTGTGTGCGTGTGTGTGTGAGTTTCGGGGATACCTACCCCCATCTCTGCAGTGCCTCATCCTCCCAGTGGTGAGTACATCCAGAATCCCCACCCCAAGGAAAGTGGGTAGGGGAGGGTATATAAGGTCACATTGAGTGGGATGATCTGAATTCTATCCTGAAACTGAAGCCTGGAGAGCTAATGGAGAGAAGGGGAGGTTTAGAGGAGCATCAAAGAAGCCCCTTACTTTTGGCTACAAGTACCAAAGAGAAGACTGAATCCATTTTTTTAGTAGTAAGATAACAGGTGCCCACTATTCATTTATTTTATCATTTTTTTCTGAGCCCTAGGACTTGGATTCAGGGCCTCAGTGTCGTCCCTGAGCTTCTTTCATTCAAGGCTGAGGCACTACCACTTGAGCCACAGCACATGTGGCTTTTTTTCTGGTGGGGGGAGGTGTTTTTGGGGAGATAAGAATATCACAGACTTTGCTGCCTGTGCTGGCTCTTAGTCATGACCATCAGACCTCAGCCTCCCAAATAGCCAGGATGATGGATGGGAGCCACCAGCACCTGAACGCCACCATCCATTTATATTCCTCTAGGGCCAGTGCTGGCCACCTGCACTGCACCCCCCCCCCCCCTTATTGTGAGTGGGAAGTAATCATGAGTGGGTTTGATACTTCAACAGCCCGCCTACTTACCTTTGAGCATTGTATCTGATCAGTTTGATGGCAGCTACTTCCTTATCCACAGCAATGACTTGGCTCTGTCACAAGAACAAAGGTACCACAAGAGCTGCCAGGTCTGGAGTCTTTCCTCTGCACCCCGCTCCCCTACTTGAAATGACACACCCCAGCAAAGCGAAGTAGACATAGAGTGAATTCATTTTCTTATAACTGGGGTCTGGCCAGATAGATGGCAGTGAGGATCAGAGGCCCAGGATCATGCTAGGCTGTTGGACAACACGATACCTCCTCATCCACTTTCCTTTAACTGTCTTAGCAGAGGGTAGTGGGGAAGTACTCAGAGGATGGATGGACAATGAATAACCATCACGTTCTAGCCCGGGCACAGAGTGGCTGACCTCAGGGAGCTATTTCAACAGGCTGAGCAAGACAGCTCCTGACCCACAGCCCACCTCCAGAATGAGAGGGTTACCGTGGGTACCAGCCACATGGAGACACTAAGCCACCTCCTCCAGGACACATTCAACCAGTTTCTGAAAGAGAGAGAGAGACAGAGACAGAGACGGAGAGGGAGAGAGAGAAAAAAAGAAAGCAAGAAAGAAAGAAAGAAAGAAAGAAAGAAAGAAAGAAAGCAAGAAAGAAAGAAAGAGAAAGAAAGAAAGAAAGAAAGAAAGAAAGAAGGAAAGAAAGAAAGAAAGAAAGAAAGAAAGAAAGAAAGAAAGAAAGAAAGAAAGAAAGAAAGAAAGAAAGAAAGAAAGAAAGAAAGAAAGAAAGAAAGTCAAAATTGGACTTATGCCTGATGCCAGTGGCACAGGCATAATGCTATACAGGAAGCTGACATATGAGGAATATGGATTTTAGCCAGCGCAGGCAGGAATGTTATGTGAGTCTCTTATCTCCAAAGAACCACCAGAAATCCAGAAGTGGTGCTGAGGGCTCAAGTGGTAGAGCACCTGCCTTGAACTGAGGAGCTTGGGGACAGCGCCCAGGCCCAGAGTTCAAGCCCCAGGACTGACAAGAAGTGGACTTTCCACCACAGTAAGTGGACTGAATAGCAACCATTGTCATAGGGAGCATGGCAGAGAAGTCAGGCTGAGCTTCCTGTAAACTGGGGGTCATGAATAGGTCACCCAGCTTCTTTGTGCCTCATTTTCCCCAGCTGCAAAACTAAACACAGTGAAGGATCCCCTTCCACATGGGGATAGGGTAAGATGAAAGAGAGCCACAGCACCACTTCCTGTTCTCTGGTGGTCCATTGGATATCAAGTCTCACAGACTTTTCTGCCCTAGCTGGCTCTGAACCATGGTCTTCACATCTCAGTCTTCTGAGTAGCTAGGATGACAGTTGTGAGCCACTGGTGACTTCCGGTTTCAGCCACCTTACATACCCAGAGGAAAACCATCTCATAAGGCCACAAACTCCTTGCAACCCTTCACTTCAGACTTTGTCACCAAGAATCCAAATCCATCCTTTACAAAAACAGACACAACAATCCCAGCCCTGCACCCATTCACCCACTCACTGCCTGCCACAAGCCATGTCCTCTTGAAGCTGTGGCTTCAAGCTGGGGTAAACTTGGGGAGTTCTTAGAAATGTCTGTACAGTGAGGTGAGCACCTGGTCTCCAAACCACAGCACCCCCCTTTTCATCCCTTGCACACCTGGACCATCCTTTGCAGGCAAATATGTTTTACTTTCTTTCTTTTTTCAGTTGTGGGGCTTGAACCCTAGGCCTGGGTGCTGTCCCTGAGCATTTCAGCTCAAGGCAAGCACTCTACTACTTAAGCCACAACACAACACCACTTCTGCTTTTCTGGCAGTTCGTTGGAGATAAGAGCTTCAGGGTTTTTCCTGCCCAGGCTGGCTTTGACCCCTGATCCTCAGATCTCACCTGCTGAGTACCTAGGATGAGAGTCATGAGCTAGTGCCACCTGGCCAAAGATACTTTTCCATGCCTGTCATCCTATCCTCTCAGGAGACTGAGATCTGAGTACTGCAGTTGGATGCCACCCTTGGCAACAAAGTCCATGAGAACTCTTTATCTCCAATTATAAACACCCAAACAAGTTGGAAGTGGAGTTGTGGCTCAAATGGTAGAGTGCTAGCTTTGAGTATAAATGACAAGGGATAGGACCCAGTCCCTAGTTTCAAGCTTTTTCTAGCAAAGACCCACCCAAGAAAGGGAAGCAGGTGGACATACGGGAGCTGAAAGCTCACACATAATACTCAAGACTCCCAGAACAGACCCCATCCTGATCTGATTCTCTAGATTCTATGTCCTACATCATGGTAATCTTAGATGGAACTTACCATGCACCGTCAGGATGTTCAAGTACAATCGCATATTCAGGATCCCCTGACCTTATCAAAGACTCAAGATCTCTCACTGTCCTGCCTCTACACTGGGTAGGGAGGTGAGGTCTAGTTATCCAACCACAGGATGTGGGAATGAAAGGATTTCTCGGTCAAGGGACACAGACTCAAGGGCTCCAGGTCCCTTTCTCTCAGGAAGGAGAAAAGGGCTGATCTATCCCAGGAATGTTCCTGGGTTGTGAGTATCCTCAAAGAAACAACCCTGCTCAGAGACCAGTGCCTCTGGTTTTCCCACCAGCCTCTATCCAAACCTGCCCCACCTTCAGTCTGCCCTCTCTGAATCCCAGATCTGCATCTAGACTAAAGGCTGAGCCTGCAAAGAGAACCATCTCTGTCTCTGAGAATGGCAATCACGGGGTCCTCGCGTCCCCTAGAGGAAGTCTGGGGCAACAAGGGTCCTTACTCCCATCCTCATTCCCTGGCTGTCCTGTGCTAGTGGCCAGCTTACTTCTGTCTCTGGTGGAGGAAAGAAGGGGGGGGGAGGTGTCAACTTCAGATTGAGCCCTGGAAAGTCCCAGGCCCCAACGATGTACTGCACAGGCATCCTGCAGTGGACGATAGCCAGGTGGTCAATGGTGACCCAATGTGCCAGGACTCTTAATAGCAGTGTGACTGGGTCAAAGGCTCTATCACTTTTGGTCTAGGTTGTCAGGCGAAGTCATGGCTACAATGTCCTGACACTCTCTTCCCTCTTCACCTTCCTGCTTATTCCTTGCCCCCCCCACACTCCCTCACAACAATACCTCCCTAGCCCTTGAACAGCTTGTTCTTATCTGACCAGAAAATAAACTAATTGGCACCAGGGATGATTGAAACCTGGTGACACGCCCTGAGTCCTAGTGTCTACCTGAGGCGGCTTCCCTCTGCAGTCGGCTACCACACAGCTCCTGGATATCAGAAAGTTGCTGAGGTGTCAGTAGCTTGGTCCTACATACTGCCTTTAGGCTCTGAAATTGTCCCCACATAGATTGTGAATGGTTGGCTCCCTTGCTCCAGGGACTCCAAACCAAGTCTCACATGTTCTCCCATCTTCCTTCCTTTCCTCTTTTTCTCCATCTGGACTTCCCTCCTCTTTCTCTCTTTCCTTCCTTTCTCTCACTCCTGGACCTTGAACTCGGAGCCTAGGTGCTGTCCCTGAGCCTTTTTACTCAAGGCCAACAGACTATGGCTTGAGCCACACATCCACTTCTGGTGTTTTCTTTTTGGTAGTTAGTTGGAGATAAGAGTTTTACAGGCTTTCCTGCTTGGGCCTCAAGCATCCATCCTCCCATCACAGCCTCCTATGTAGCCAGGATGACAGGCATGAAGCACTGGCATCCAGATCAAACCAAGGTTTCTTCATGTGCTGTGGAACCAGCACTGGAAACTCTCATTGTCTATGACCCCTCCAGAGCCTGGCGCACACTGTAACGCTTTGTGGATAAATAAATGAGCATCTGTCTACAAAAATACTACAGAAAAGTCCCATCCCATTCAGGTAAGCATCTTGGTGGGTGGGGAAAAGCCTGATGTAGCTCTCCCACAGTTCTCCCTTCTCCCTCTTCCCACCCTCCTTGTGCCACTGAATTTAATTGTTTTAGCTCTGAAGACATGATCCACGGTGTGCTCACTGGATTCTGGGGCCTCTGGGATGCCTGTCTTCTCAAAGATCTCTGGCCAGCGGCTGACTGCTCTGTGGCACTCAATTCCCCACTCAGGAGTGAATGAGGTTGCCATGAGCTGAAGGCCAGGCTCAAGGGGCCTACTCTCCTACCCCTGGGACAAGGCAGGATGGACCACCATATCTGGCCCCCAAGTTTCATGTTGCAGAGAAAGGATCCTCGAGGCATCTTAGGTATATGAACCTCCCAGAGTGCAGGTGCTGAGAATCCTCTCTACTCATAGCTGGCAGGCTAGGGATGGTGAGGTCACAATCTCTGCTCCCCATGACATCCTCAATGTTATGTCTAGGTCTCAGGACCCCACCAAGAAGACCACCAAGAATCAGACTTTACAGCTGTTTTATTTAAACGGGCTGCAGCTCGGGCCTCGTCCTACACTCTGACACAGCAGAGCCCAGGAGGAGATCCCTGAGCTAAGGATTTACAGGACTTATGAAGGCACACAACCAGGTGGTTTAGCACCATGTGTTGCTCTGCTCTGAAACAAGCAACAAATGGGCACTGCCTCAAGTACTTTAACCCTTCACTCAACTGTGGTGGTCACACTAGAGAGAGTCAGAGGAGAATCAATAGCTGCCGCATAAAAGCAATCAAGGCACGACGTTCACAGCAGGAGACCATCTGGCTTGGGAATTCTGTTTGTGATACTTTGAATGTCATTGATTGTTGGCTGAAATGGTTCATCTAATTTGACCCATAATCCCAGGCGTTAGTGGAAATTGCCAGCTTCAAGAAAAAACCCTGGAAAAGGTGTCATTTCAGTTGTCCCAATCAAACTTAAAGGGTTCCAAAGTTAGCGGTCCCCTTTTCTTTCCAGACAGCCTACAGCAGGTTACAGAAACTGGCATTCAGCAAGCCCTAGCTAACTGCCATGGCCTGATACCGAGCAGGCTCCAACAGGGGGAATGCACTTGCCTACCACTGCCCAGCAGGAAACAGCACAGACAGGACATAGATTAGAGTCTGCAGGATTCCAGGGAGGACTTCCCACCAGTGCACTTCCCCGGGAGGGAATCCATGCCACCAGTGGGAGCCCAGAGCTCCCTGCCCAGATCCCCATGGACACCATCAATGCCCTGGGTAAAGTTGCCCTCTCATCCTTGGTAGTGGTGAACCATCTGCAATGTCACACCGTTCACCACTTCCCAGACCCTCCTAGCTTCACAGCCCCTGCCCTACCCCCCCCCCCCTCCATCTTGTTCCCTTGAATTAGCTCCAACTATACAAACGAGAACAGACTGGCTGGCTGGAAGAGTGCGGCTGTGGTCACACTAGTCTCACAAGCCTTCAGGCTTAAGACAGAAGGTGTCCACTTTGGTCTGTGGTTCACACAGGCCTCCTAGGGGAGACCCACACAGGCCCAGCAGCTGCTGTGGGCTATAGGAAAGGGGGAAGAGAGAGGTGGAAAGGAACATCTACTGAAATCTTCCCCAAAGGAGCCATGAAACAGTGAAGGTGAAAACAAAAATTATGGCTGGTCTCATACTGGGCATTGCTGAAAAAAGAACAACAAATACACACACACACACACACACACACACACACACACAAATCAAGAACAGTGACTGTAGACTCATCCATGCAGCGCCTGCAATTTGCCAACTGATCACTCACCTGAGCACAGTCAGTCTCTCTCTCTCGCTCTCTCTCTCTCTCTCTCTCTCTCTCTCTCTCTCTCTCTCTCTCTCTCTCTCTTTCATGCATGCACACACACACACACACACACACACACACACACACAGACTCAGAGTAGTGCCTCTCCTGAGTTTGTTGGTTCCTCATCTGGGACAATCTACAAGCTGGAGCACGGGAGTTCCCTTGTCAGAACCAGGGGCTCAACCCAAGGAAGCACTGCTCTAATAATGCTGAACCATCCGGCCTCTCCCTTTCTCCAGGACCAGACACTTTCCCTTGGGAATAACCAGCCTTGACTTCATTCACCAAAACCCTAGGCCAGGACTCTGGGTGAAGGAGTCCTGAGACAGGTGGCTCTTCAGAGCCTGGACTGAAAACAAGCAGGAAGTCATGCTGCCCCCAGAGAAGTGTCTGACCTGGGGTGGGGGCAGTGTTGGGGAAATGGATGAGGTCCTAAAGGCTACATACATGGATGAACTTCCTACTCCAGCCTAGATGCTTCTGGGTGACTTGGTGGATTCTTGGCGAGGATGAGGAAACCAGATGGACCTGGAGCACCAGGTGGTGGCAGAGCTGGGAAATGTGATCACCCTGTGAGTGCTGTTGACAACTGGAGTGGGGGGGACCAGCAGGGTGTATCTGTGTTGGAGGGGCATGTTCTTCCCAGACATTCTCCTTCTATCTGATCCCTAGTGCCCTCATCTCCCTAGTGGGCTCTTCTGGTACCCTCCTCAGGGGAAAGGGTGACCGAGCACAAAAGACAAGGGCTCACACAGAAGGGGGGCTATCTTCTGCATCCAACACCACCCCACCACCAGAAAAAAGGAAAACTCCCAAGAAGGCAGGTGTGGAGGTGCTGCTCCCCACCTCTGACTAAAGCCACTGAGTTCCCCCAGGGAGAGAAAGGGTGAAGATGCATGGCTCTGTGGCTCCCACTGCTCTAGGCCAGGGGCTCACCCATCCCTGCATCTGCCTTGTTCCTGGGACACTGCCCACTAGGGATGGAGGTGGGATCCCCGGATCAACATCCACTCCCCCACCCCCCACTCCTGGGGCGCATTTGTGGCAGTCAGGGCTGGCCTGCCTGGTGCTGGGGAGGCATGTTTGGGACCAAGAGGGGAGGCAGGAGTCATGGGTCTGGGTCCGGGTCCGTGGGGGGTGTGGGGTATGGGGAGGTCATGAGGTGCAGACCCGAGGGGCTTCCACTGGGGACCAGGACCGGGTCAGGGCTTTAAGGAGGCCAGGGATGTACCATCTCTGGATGACTCCAAGAGGCGCCACGGGTCCAAGCTGGCAGCAACCTGTTTCAAACTAGGTGCCACGGGGAGGGCAGGAGAAGGGGCCGGAGCAAGGGTGGGCAGGTGGCAGGGCTGAGCTCGCCCCCTCCACAGCTGTGCTCCTGGTGCAGGGGCCTTGGACTCAGGGCCTACCTGGCCTCTGAGCCTCCCTGGGGCTGAGAGGGATGTGCCTGCTGTGCTGGCTTTGTGTCCTCTGTGCTCCTGGCCCAGACCTGTGCTCCTACAGCAACGGAGGCCAGTCATGGATGCTGACACCCCTGGTGCATGTGCCTGCTCTTCTCTGCTCGCTCTCTGCCCCCACTTTTCATCCAGGCTGCCCAGCCCCTGCTGCACAAGTATGCAATCTCCCGTGTGCCCCTGGCTGCAGCAACTATGTGCCCCTTCAGCCACACCCTGTCCTCCCATCAGTTACACTCCCTCCCCACCTTGGCCATCTCCCCGCCCCTGGCTTTGTGCTGCCCTGACTCTGCCCTAAGACTATGGCAGAAGCAGCCTCACCTCAGCTCAGGGCTTCCCCCCAACCCCAGCAGCTGCCTGGGGGAATTGAAGATCCCCTCAGCCCAATCACTGGGGGAGACTCTTCTCCATCCACCCCACACACCAAGCAGGTGCAAGATAATGCTCCGAGTTTGTGTATGTGTGTGTGTGTGTGTGTGTGTGTGTGTGTGTGTGTGTGTGTGTTGTGTGATTGTCCTCTCAAGGACTCAGAACATTGAATCTTTTGGGATGACAGCACACAGCACACTTAAAAAAAAAAGCACTAAGAACACTGTGTAATGGATTTAGCACAATATGCCTTTTGAAGGAATCAGCACAGAGAAACTTTTGGGATCCTCATGGTAATTTAATTACCAATAAGATTAGACATGCCATTTTGACATCACTAAACTTAAATATCATAATATTATGCCATTATATGTCATAGTGACATTAGAGACTTATGTGAATTCCTATTCTGTGATTTCATTCTATTACAAGCTAACAATATTGGTGGATATCAGAAATCTATTGTGACCTCAAAGCCATTGTGACATGAAAATCCCTTTGTGATTCACAGTGCCATTGTGATATCATTAGCCTGTTCTGACATCACAAACATGTCCTGTCCATTGTGACCTCATCACCAATGTGACATCACAAAGCCATTGTGATATCACATTGCTATTGTGACATTACAATCACCTTGATACCTCCCAAACCCATTATGACATCTTTCGCACCTTTGAAAAAACACATGGCCTTTGTGACATCACAGTCCCTCTGTGTATCCGTATCCTCATTGTGAAATATCAATTGAGATCAGATATGCCATTGTAATATCACAAAGCATTTACAATATAATCATTGGTGTGACATCACATTGTCATTTTGACAATATCAGGTCATTGTGACATCACAAATCTGTAATGACATCATACCACTATGACACCACAAAACAACATATATACTTTATGAAGGCCTATTATTTGATTTCGTTGTATTTCAAATGTGGGTTCATATCAAAAACACATTTTGACTTCATAACCATTGTGACATGACAATACTTTTGTGATATAACATTGCCATTGTGATATCTCTAAACAACAGTGACAACTCAAACATGTTCTGTCCTCATAAGTTTTGTGACATGTTGCCACTGTGTTAGGCCCATTGAGAGCTCAATCTATTTTTGATCTCATATTATTTCAGGTATGACATTAAATATTAGAAATATACTGTGATATTATGAATATTGTGACATCACACTGCTAGATGTAATGACCATTGTGTCACATTGTCACATCACAAATCTGTTCTGACTTCATCACATTTGTGCCAACAAATGACTTTGGAATCCTCACAATCCCATTCTAAACTCATATGCTCATTATGAGTTAATGACAATTGAGGTCTGGAATGCCATTGTCACATCACCAAACTACTGCGACATCACAAAACTATTTTGAACTCATCACTATTATGGCATCACCAACTAATTGTGACATAACAACACTCTTATGACATTATAATTTGACATCATATTGCAATTGTGATATTACTGAACCCTCATGCTTTCACAAACCTATTATGATCTCATCACATCTTAGAAAATTATGGCCTTTGAGACATCAAGCTCCTTCCGTGAACTTGTATCATTGTGAACTTGTAGCAATTGAAAATAGAAATAAGATGTGATATTGCAAACTAGTTTTGACTTCACTAACTCATTTTTATATCATTAACACTTTGACAACCAGAACCTGTTAAGAACCCTAGCACTTTTGACAAAAAACATGGCCTTTGTTTCATTACAGTTCATTTGTATATGTCATTGTGACTTCATTCTCATATCCTCACTATAAACTAATCGCAATTAAGATCTGACATGCCATTGTGACATCATAAACCCTTTATGACATCATCACCAGTGTGACATCAGACTGTCATTTTGCTGTCATAGACACATTGTGAATGTATATCTTGTGATTTCATTCTATTTCAAATGTGGCATATCAGTTGATATCAGAAACACATTGTGACCTCATAACCATTGTAAGATAAACTCTGTGTGACATCATAACCAATGTGACATTATATTGTTGTTATGACATCTTTAGCTTATGGTGACATCACAAAATGATAATGACAGTGTAGCATTTGCCATTGTCATTGTGACATCATTGTCACATTATGAATGCCAAATCTGTGATTTCATTGTATTTGAAATGTGGCATGTGGGTTGATATCAGAAACTCATTGTGATGTCATAACCATTGTCACATCAAAATCCCTTTTTGACATCCATTTGGCAATGTGACATCACACTGGCAACGTGATGCTAGTAAGGCACCATGATATCACAATGGTCATGAACTCACAATGGATTTCTGGTATCAACCAACATGCCACATTAGAAATAGAATCAAATAACATAATAGGCAAACACAATGTGTCTATGACATCAGAATGACAATGTGATGTTACAATGCTATGATGTCATTGTAGTTTTACATGTCAAAATGAGCTGATGGTGTCATAATAGCAACATGATGTCACAATTATGATTATGTCAGAAGGGATTTGTTATGTTTCAATGGTATATCTGATGTCAGTTTTCATTAGTTCCTCATGAGGATATGGATACAAAAAGGTTCTGTGATGTCACAGAGGCCATGTGTGTTTTCAAAGGTGGTAAGAGGTCATAATAAGTTTGGGATGGCCTAATGTGATCCATAATGTCACAATGGAAATGAGATATCCCATTGGGTTTTTCATGTCACAGTGGTGATGAGGTCACAATGATTTTGTGATGTCACAGTTTGTTTGTAATATCAGAATGATATATCAAATTTCAATGACTCATAATTCAATATGAGAATACCAGGTGATAGAAGAAGCTCCATAGTCATACTATGTGAAAACCCAATGGGACAGTGATTTCACAATGACAATGTGATATCACACCATCCTGTTATAAGAATGTTTTGATGTCACAATTGGTGATGCAATACTGATGAGGAGGTTGCAGTAGATTTGAGATGTCCCAAGGGGTTGGTGATGGCACAATGGCATGTGGGATCTCAATTGTCATTAACACACCATGAGTATATGAGTTCGGGAAGGGATTCTGATGTCAGCAAAGCATATGTAGTCAAAAAGGTGAAGAACTAACAGGTCTGAGATGTCACAAAGTGACGTAATGGTTATGATGTCCAGCGGTGTGATATCATGATGTTACTCAGGATTTTAGATATCTCATGTCATATCTGAAATACGAGGTCGAACACAGATTTTCAACTCACAAAGGACCTAAGATATCACAATGGCATGTCACAAAATTATGAGAACAGGAGAGGTATTTGATGTCACATTGGGTTAGTGATATAACAAAGGCAATGTGCTGTGACAAAGAGATTTAGATGTCACAAAGGTTATGAGTTCACAATGGTTTCCTGATATCAACGCAGATGGCACATTTCAGATAGAATGAAATCAAAGAATAGGCATTCAACATGGGTCTATGACATGAAAATGACAATGTGATGTCAAGGCAGCAATGATGATAGTATATGTACTCATTACCTTGCTCATGTAACTGTAATCCTCTGTACACTGTATTTACAATAAAAAAAATCTCACAGAAGAAAAAAAAGAAAAATATGGCATGGTGTCTTTGGGGTTTGGTGATGTCACAATAAATGGTGGTGTCATGATGACAATGTGATTTCACAGTCATAATTATTGCACAAAGTATTTGTGATGATAAAATGCTATGTGTGATAACAATTTTCATTAGTTCACTATGAAGATATGAGTACACAAAGGGTCTGTGATGCCACAGAGGTCTTGTGTTTTTTTTTTTTTTATGTTTTTTTTTTAATGTGTGAAAATACCCTACAGAGGGGTTACAATTACATGGGCAAGATAATGAGTACATTTCTTATCAAACATTGTAGCCTCCTCCTTTGTTTCCCCTTCCCGTTCTTTCCCATCCTCCCCCTGCCTCCCCACCCAATCCTCCCCGCTCCCCCTCCCCCCTCCCAATGAAAGTTGTAAAGTTCGTTTTCGACATAACGACTTGTACATCTCAAGAGTTCACAATAGCTTTGTGATGTCACAATGTGATTGTGAAGGCACAACAGCAATGTGATGTCACAATGGTTTTGTGATGTCACAGTGGTGATAAGGTCACATGAGTTTGTGATGTCATTATGAGTTTGTAATACCACAATGACATGTCCAATTTCAATTTCTACTAGTTCACAATGAGGAAACAATTTTAAAGAGAGAAAAGCTCCAAAGACCATGAGTTTTTAGTCATAACTTTTGCGATATGCTGCCATTAGGATATTTTAGGCCTTTAGTAAGGTTATAATCTGTTTTCAAACTCATATTTCAGGTATGACATATGATATCAGAAATTGACTCTGACATGAACATTGTGACATCACACTGATAGACATCAAGAACATGGTGTTACATTGTGAACTCACAAATTTGTTAGGGCTTCATCACATTTGTGCCAACGACATGACTTTGGAGACAACACAGTCCCTTTGTGAACCCATATTTTCATTGCGAATTAATGACATTTGAGACCCGGCATGCCATTGTGACGTTTCCAACCAATTGTGACAGCACAAACCTATTATAGTAGAAACACATTGTGATCTAATAGCCATTGTGGTAGCACAATCCCTGCATGACCCCATATTTCGATAGTGATATCACAAACCCAATGTGAAATTCCAATGCTCTCATACCCAATCCAGGTATGAAATGTGATACCTGAATCCAGTGTGACATCTTGATTATGGTGACATCACACTGATAGATGCTATGAGCATTTTGTCATATTCTGACAACACACACCTGTTAGGACTTCATCACTTTTGTGACAACGCATGCCTTTGGAGACATCACAGTCCCTTTGTGAGCTCATATACTCATTGTGGGTTAATGACAATTGAGATCACGTGTCATTTTGATATCACCAACCCATTGTGACATTGTGACACACCTCTTGTAAACTCATCACCAGTGCTGCATCACCAATTGTGATATCAAAACATTACGAAGTCATCATATTGCAACATCACATTGCCATTGTGATGTCACTGTTCCACTGTGGTTTCAAAAACCTACTGTGTCTTCACAGCATTTTAGAAAATTCATAGCCTTTAATACTTCAGTCTTCTTCTGTGAACTCATATCCTCATTGTGAAATAGTAGCAACTGAAATTCGACATGTGATTATGAGATGTGACTTCACAAAATTATTTGATTTCATCACCAATGTGACATCACAAACCCATTGTGAGCTTTCATTGCCATTTGACAATCACTATCACATTGTGATATCCCAAACGTATTAGGACCTCTTAGCATCTTTGAAAAAACACATGGCCTTTGTGACATCACAGTCCCTTTGTGTAACTATAACCTCGTGAACTGACAATTGATATCAAACATGCCATTGTAACATCACAAACCCTTTGTGACATCACAAGTGTGACATAATATTGTCATTATGGCAGCATCAACTACTTTTGACATCACAAATCTACAATGACAAGATAGCATTATGAGATCACACTACCATTGTGATATTATAATAAGATTATGAATGCCTGTTTTTAATCTTTTTTTTTTTTTTTGGTTCTGGGGCTTGAACTCTGGGCTTGGGTGCTGTCCCTGTTTTTCAGCTCAAGGTGAGCACACTATCGCTTGAGCCACAGAGCCACTTCTGGTTTTCTTGTGGTTTTCATTGGAGATAAGAGTCTCATAGACTTTCCTGCCTGAGCTGGCTTTGAACTGCGATCCTCAGATCTCAGCCTCCTGAGTAGCTAGGTTTATAGGCACCGGCGCCCGGCTTTTTCATTCTATTTCAAATTTGACATGTGTGTTGATATCAGAAACATAATGTGACCTCATAACCATTGTAACATCATAAATCAGCAGTGACATCAAATTGTCATTATGACACCATCAGCTCATTGTGACATCACTAAACAACAATGGCATCATAGCATTATAAATCACAGTGACATAGTTATGACTTAACAGTGTGAAGGCCTATTCTGTGAATTCATTGACTCTGTTTCAGAAACCCATTTTGACCATATAACCAATGTGATATCACAATCCTTTGTGACATCACATTGCCATTGTGATATTATTAACCTGCTGTGCCTTCACAACCAGTCCCGTCCTTGTAAGTTTTGTGACATGCTGCCATTGTCATATAGTAGGGCCTTTGTGAGCTCATAATCTGTTTTCAATCTCATATTTCTGGTATGACATGTGATATCAGAAATCCCTTATGACATCATACTGCCAGATGTCATGACCATTGTGTCACATTGTGACATCACAAAGCTGTTAAAACGGCATCACATTTGTGACAACACATGCCTTTGGAGACATTACAGTCCCTTTTTGAACTCATATATTCATTATCAATTAATGACATTTGAGATATCCCATGCCACTCTGACATCATGAACCTATTGTGACATCACAAAATTATTGTGACCTCATCACGAGAATGGTATCAACAACTAATTGTGGTATCAAGGCATTATTTTGAGATGATATTGTGGTATTGGCATTGTTATTTCACTGTCCCATTGTGTTTTTACAAACCTATTATGGCCACATAACATCTTAAAAAATTCACGGCCTTTGAGACTTCAAGGTCTTTCTGTGAACTCGCGTACTTATTACCTCTAAGGCAAGGAGACAAACCATTGAGTCACATTTAATATAATAATCCAATTTACACTAGAAAGGAGACTGATTACCTTATCCTGGACTGGATAACCAGGTCCAAGATCAGCCGTGACCACCAAACCTCAGACCTCCAATGGGCAGCCCCGCCCTATCTTAATTGGTCTGCAAAACCACCAGCCAAAAAATTATGATCTCCAAAGCTCCAAACCTCAATGGGCAAGGCTTTTAACTTTTCCATTACTCCCTCCTTCACTACAGACCTGTCATTCCTTTCTGGTCTTTCTCTTTTTCCCTTCCACCATTTCCTTCTTCTCTTCAGGCCTCTCCAGTCTCCACAAGCCTACACTACTCTGCCCTAATGACCACTTTTCTGCTTCCTCTCTTCTCAGGTTTTTCCCTTCCTGCTGTCTTACCACTTTCTTCCACAGGTAGCTCTCATTTTTATATCCCCTTCCAATGCTCTGAAAATGCAACTTATATATAGGTTGTACCTCTCCTCACTCCAACGGGTCTTCTGCCTGTTTTCAACCGTCACTTCCCAAACTGCCCAACGTTCAATCACTTCTTGACAGCTCACCAAGTGAGGCTTGACACCTTCACCTTTGGTGGCATTCCCCACACTCTCTGGTGGGCCAGGCCAAGAATTTACAAAGATTAATGGCTCCCACAGATAATTCTGGCTCCACTGGTTATTTCAGTATCCTCATAGTGAATTAGAAGAAATTGAAATTGTATATGTCGTTGTTACATTACAAACTTGATGACTGGCTCTTCAGTAAATGGTGCTGGCTAAATTGGTTTACTACTTGTAGAAAACTAAAGCTAGATCCTTATATATCACCCTGCACCAGAATCAACTCCAAATGGATCAAAGTCCTCGGAGTCAAACAGACATTCTGAAAACTTTACAGGATGGAATAGGAGAAACCCTAGGTCTCTTGGCACAGGGCGAAATTTTCTTAATAGAGACCCAGAAACACAACACATAAAAGAAAGGCTGGACAAATGGGATTGCATGAAATTGCAGAGCTTCTGCATGGCAAAGGACATAGCTAGCAAGATCAATAGAAAGCCCACGGATTGGGAGAAGATCTTCACTAGCCATACAACAGACAAGGGTCTCATACCCAAAATATAACTGGAACTCAAAAAATTAAATTCCCCAACAACAAATTTTCAAAGAAACAACTGCCCAATAAATAAGTGGGCTAAAGACTTATAGAGAAATTTCTCTGAAGAGGAAAGAAGGATTGCCATTAAACACATGAAGATATGCTCAACTTCTCTAGCCATAAAAGTAATGCAAATCAAAACCACATTGAGATACCACCTCACCCCAGTTAGAACGGCTATAATCAAGAACTTTAATAACAACAGATGCTGGTGCGGATGTGGACAGAAGGGAACCTTACTGCATTGTTGGTGGGAGTGTAAACTTGTTCAACCACTTTGGAAAGTAGTAAAGAGGTTCCCCAAAAGACTCCACATAGAGCTCCCTTATGACACAGGAATCCCACTTTTGGGCATTTTCCCAAATGTTCACAAACAAGACCACACTAAAGCTACCAGCACGACTATGTTTATTGCAGCCTTATTTACCCTAGCTAAGATATGGAACCAACCCAGATGCCCCTCAGTAGATGAATGGATCAAGAAAATGTGGTATATATACACAATGGAATTCTATGCCTCCATCAGAAAGAATGACATTTCCCCATTTGTTAGGGAATGGAAAGTCTTGGAAAAAATTTTATTAAGTGAAGTAAGCCAGGCCCAATGAAACTTAGGTCCCATGATTTCCCTTATTTGCAATAACTAGTATATGTCTGAGTCAAGCAGCAAAGGTCAGATAAGTTGATGTTAGGGAAATGAACCCTAAGGTATGTATTCAAATGTTTTTTTTTTTTCATGTGATTGTTTCTAACACATTTATAAGATTATTTTTTGTTGCTTTGTATGTCCCTCCCCATGGTATAACCTCTGCTTTCACTGTATTTGATGTTGTTATAATTTGTGAAGGGTAAGGGAAAAACAAATCGTTTAAATAGGTATTCAGGTGGACCTATTGCAACAATGAGATGAATAAATCGTTATGTCGAAAACGAACTTTACAACTTTGGTGGGGTGGGAGGGCTGGCTGGGGGGGGCGTGGGGAGGGTGGGATGGGAAGGGGAAACAAAGGAGGAGGCTACAATTCTTGAAAAGAAATGTACTCATTATCTTGGACAAGCAGAAATGATCAGATAAGTTTATGTTGGGCGAAATGAACCCCAAGATAAGGACTCAAATGTTTTTTTCTCTTGCTATTGTTTTTTTTAGGATATTTATAAGATGATTTCTTTGTTGCTTTGTATGTCCCTCCCCCATGACATAACCCTTGTTTTCACTGTATTTGATGTTGTTATAATTTGTGGAGGGGAAGGGAAAAACAAGTTGTTTAGGGATACAGGTGGTCCCATGCAACAATCAGATATACAACAAGTTATGTTGGAAAATGAACTTTAGACCTTTGGTGCCTGGGTTGCTTTGCGGGGAAGATGGGAAGTAATGGTAAGGGGAAACAAAGGAGGGGGAAGCAATGTTTGATAAGAAATGTAATCATTACTTTGCTCATGTAATTTTAACCCCTCTATATGTATTTTCACAATAAAAAATCATGAAATAATAAAGTAAAAATCCATGTCAATTTTTTTTGGTGGTTGTGGGGCTTGAACTATGGGCCTGGTCGCAGATTTCAATGAGTTCTTCAGCTCATCGATACCACTGTACCATTTGACCCACAGTGCCATTTCTAGTTTTCAAGTGGATTATTGGAGATAAGCGTCTCACAGACTTTTCTGCTGAGGCTGGCTTTGAACCACTATCCTCAATCTCAGACTCCTGAGTAATTGGGATTATAGGCATGAGCCACCAAAGCCCAGATCCAAGTCAATGTTTAAAAAGCAAGCTTATTGAAACTTCTGGTTTTTCCAATAAGCAATCTTACTTTTTAGCATTAGTTTATAACTATGAGTTATTTTTAGATGTAACTGTGAACTTTTTAATAGAATCAAATATAATTTTTACTATTACTCAGTATCTCACAAAATCCACTGTAATTGACTTTCCCCAAAGTCAGTTATTACATACTATATTACTCACGATTATTACAGTCTATATTACATATAGTGTGAAGCGAAAATAGCTTGGATTATTTCATATAAATTAGTAGATGCTATTTTAGCATTATAAATTCACATCTGTAATTTTAAAAGAAGGAAAGAAGGTTTTAGAGTTAAAATCAATTATAAATGTGTAGTGTGTCCCAATTAAAGCAAAAATTCTGAGTTCATACAAACAAAATTATTTTCTTTCCACTAAAGACTTTGAAGTATTACTATATGAAATAGTGAGGCAATAAGAGGAAGAGTTCAAATCGTGTCAATTTCTCTGTTATTCTACTACCCCCTCCACTAACAAGGCCTATCCGGTCCCAGATGTCACAAAACTTCAAGTATCTCCCTTAGAACTCTATTTCGAAAAGTTCTAAATCACTTATTCTTTTTGTACTTTCTGTTATATGAAACAAAATATAGACACAAAACAATTGAAATAAAATGCACACATATGTTGAAGTCACCATAGCTGGAAAAACAACCAACAAATTAGAACGCCCTCAGGAACAAAAACATGTTGTGCCCAGTTATTTTTAAGCACAAAAACCTCAAATACATGTTACCCTTGACTAGAACCATAAAGATAACTGTGTCTCAGAAATACAGTTGTGTTCATTTGTAATTAAATTCATCTAGATGAACCTAATATAGCAAATCCCTTGAATGGATCAAACTGTTTAAAAGAAATGTGACTGTAAGTGGAGTGAGATCTGAATATATTTAAGAGAATAAAATAACAAACATCATGACATCTTAAAAAATTCAGAAACGCAATGAATAAGTCTAATAGTATCCATATTGAGACCTAAATCCTACTGATTTAACAAGAACAAAATTTGCAAATAGTAGAATCTGACCCGGGTACCTGAGTGTACATAATTTAAAACTATTCCAAATTACACTTTGTAGCAGACAGAATGTGGGTTATTTAAAGGAAAATATCAACCCATGAAATAAATGACATTAAAAATCTCATGAAAAGGGCTGGTATGGTGGCTCAGTGGTAGAGTGCTTGCCTTGCATGCATGAGGCCCTGGTTTCGATTCCTCAGCACCACATAAACAAAAATAAAGAAGCCGGAAGTGGTGCTGTGGCCCAAGTGGTAGAGCACTAGCCTTGAGCTGAAGAGCTGAGAGACAGTGCTCAGGCTCAGAGTTCAGGCCCCACGACCTGAAAACAACTACACTCAGAGTAGTTGTTTCTGGAAAATAATAGTTTAATAAATGGTGGTCAGAAAAGCTTTCTACTACTGACAAAATTGCATACATATTTAGTTAGATCCAAAAAAGACCCAAGATATTCATGCTCATTTGAAACTTTGGCAAAGTAGCAGGATACAACTGTAACATTATTATGGATGTTGACTCTGGCATGGAATTAATTTCCTCTTCGATCTGACAAATGAATATATGAAAAAACAGAACTTCAACTAAATATCAAGACCTAACTAAACATATAACCAGAAAAGTCATCATGCAAGCCGTATTGCAACTGAGATAAAAGAAAATATCAATCTTACTGATTCTGTATTTATTGTAAATGTTGACTTTTTCATAAATTATTTCTTTCGCTTGCATTTTAAAAACATTGCGTTAAATGTATATCTTGGTAACTAATTTTGGATTCCTCCTTCAATATAGTTCTGAGTATAATGTCTCACATCAATTCCTAACCCATGAAATGATGTTGATTACAAAATAAATAGTAATAAGCACTGTTTATAATACACAAAATGTCATAAGCATGACACCAATAAGCATTGGTTAACATTTTGGTATCATGGTCTTATGACTGATGAGGCCTATCTGCATGAGCATAATTGTACCTAGATTCTTCAGCCTAAATTTAACAACTGTTAAAAAATGTTTATATCTTTATCTGTCGCCCATCAGAGATTAAACCTGAATATAAAGCCTAAGGAAAATGATAAGGTAAGAATTTAGCTTTTCTAGATATAAAGTAAACAAAATGCAACATAGAGTAACTCTGGTTTAAAGTCAACCTATTTTTCCAAAACATTCTAAGCATTTCCTTACAATGTGTATTATTCTCAAGAAGGGAATGGGTAATGTGAGAAGAGGACTAACCAAGCATTGTCTTCAAATATACATAATTTGGATTTACCTCTTTATTGTGCTATAAGCATTTTTGATAAAAAACAGTTTGAATAATTGATTTCCAGATCAAGTATAATATATCCTACTTGCTTATACCAAAGTACATTCAGAAAATGTTATATAGCAATTAAGTAAAGAAAGTCCAGGCAGAAAAAATGGCATCTCTATATTATGTGATGCCCAATTCTTCGGTATTTCATTCTGCCTCCATTTAATGAATGTGATTGTTTAAATGCTTCATAAAGTATTAATTAAAATTGATCAGTATGCTAGAATACAATCGTGTATAATTTTATCCTAGAATCATGCAAGAACTGCCCATTCAATCACAACATACATCACATTCCATTGGTATTCATATGGATAGGAATGAGTTTCTTAGGATATCCTGCATTTGGAAGTGGCAGGAACAGGATTCCAACTGTGGGCTCCAGCTCCCACCACTTAAACCTAAGGATAGGGAACTCAAGGGTGTGTCCAAGAACATCAGCAAAACCAATGATGAGGCAGGCACCAGTGGCTCCTCCTTGATACTTACAAGGCTGTGATAGGAGAATCATGGTCACTCTAAGCCAGAAAGTCCTTGAGACCCCTGTCCAACTTCAATGCCAACAAAGCCAGAAGTAGAGCCTTGTGGCTCCAGTCGTAGAGGGCTAGCCTCAAAAGCAGCTCAGGGACTGTGCCAGATCCTGAGTTCAAGGTCCAAAACTAGCAACAAATGGACATACACAACAATCTGTGCAGCCATCCGGCTCGAGCAGGTCACACTCTTGTCCCCAACTGAATTGGACAGAGTTCCCTGGGAAAGGGGCTGGGGGAGCCACTGTCATCTTAACTCTGCCCATTCTGCCTGCATCACAGGATTCTGGCCACACCCCCATTATTTCATGGTTCTTTCTGACCAATGGGATACAAGAATTGTGGCTATGCCCACATTCCATGTTGCCTGGTAGAAGGATAAGGCTCTGTTAACACACTGAGGCTGAGCTCAACAGGGGAGAAATCATACCACAGGAGCGGTGGGCCAGCTGCAGGCACCTGGCCCTACTGGCAGCTCAGTACCAGACTGAGCTGGAGCTACAGCCCCCTGCCCCATGAGCTGCCACCACAGCAATCATGGGGATGGGAAGTGGAACACGTGGGCGTCCAAGAAGAAAATCTTCATCCACAACCTGCCTGATGAGGTGGACTTCCAGAATCCAGCAGGTGAGCTCCACCATCGATGCTGCCAGCTGTCAGCACACATCCAAACAATTGAGGAGTCCCTCGTGGTGTGTAAAGAGCAGATGTTGGTCCTGAATGAGCTGTTTTGGGAGAAAGCCTAGTGTGTGTGCTGGCTGTTCCAGGAGAAGATGGAGAAGAGGAGAGTGCTACAGGAAGGCATGGACAGCAGGCTCCAGATGCCAACACAGGCTGAGCCCCACCACCAAAGCTGCTTCAGATGCATCAGGGCCTGTGGTGGGTGAAATAAGGGAGGAGCAGAAAGGTTTTGAAGAATTGCAACTTGAAGACAGCGTGGAAACTGCCAGAGGATAGGTCAGGGTTCTCGTCACCATAGAGGACTCCCCCAAGGAACATATCTTGCTGCAGATGCCCCAGATACAGATCTGCCCACAGCTCAGGTGAGGAGCACTCCCTCCCTTTCTTCTGTAGACTGATGCGGATAATGACTCTCCATATGACATACTGACTCTCAAAAGCCTTGGCAGCCACCGGAATTAGGTGGTCAGGTGGCCTTCTCTCAGGCCTCCATCTGCTGGGTGATGGGAAGGTTAAACTGGGGGTTGGGTAGGGTAGAGGCTGCCTGGAGGTGGTCCAAGTTCAAGGGACATCTAATGGCCCATTGGTGGCGAGAGAAGAGACCCATGTTATGCTTATCACAAAGAATAAATTGTTTTCAAAGGGGAAAAAAGCCTCCAACAAAGATTTTTTTCTTCCAGTCCTGGGGCTTGAACTAAGGGCCTGGCCACTGTCCCTGAGCTCTTTTTGATCAAGGCTGGTGCTCAACCAGTTGAGCTCCACTTCCCCTTCCAGCTTTTTCTGTGTGGAATCAAGCCCAGGGCTTCAGTCATGCTAGGAGACCACTCTATCACTGAGCCACATTCTCAGCTAGGATGATTCATCCCTCCCAAACCCATATGGCCATTCCTCAGATAAATAAGAAGTAGGTGCTAAGATTAATATGAAGCACTTCTGGTTCACACCAAAATACTTCTCCGCCCCTATTCCCACACCCTTACTTGAAGTTTCTCTTCTACCATTGAGGGATGAGGGAGGGAGAGGGGAATCCCAAGAGAGGACTATCAACAGTGGCCCCCTAAGCCCCACATCCTCCCCCACACAAGGGGTCCTCCAGATTCCAATTTACCTGACTCAATGTGGAGTCTACAGTGACTTCCCACCACTGCAAGGCTCAGTATGAAATAAAGGTCAACCCTGGGCTCAGCCCACACCCAGGGTGGAAGCTCCTAATCCCAGACCTACTTCCACCTCTGACTGCCCTGAGTTAGGCCAAACCCACCACTCACCACTATGTTGGCGGTGATGACCTCATGGATGGATTCCAGGAAGAAAGTCTGTAGCAAAGAGCAGAAGCAGCAGGGTGAGCATGGCAGAAGGAGATGCGGTGATTGCTCTGGGATCTTCCTCCTTGGAGCCCTCCCTTCCATCCAGAGCCATGCTGACCCAAAACATGGACAAGACCAGGGAGTGAGACAAGATGGACCAGCACAGGACTAAAGGAGGCACTGCTTTGTCGTGGAGCACTTGAAATTCCAATTATATTTGGCCAATGCCAATCCCAAAGCCAACATGCAAAGCCTCTCCTTGTTGTCGTTGGCCATGAACACTGTCCCTGAGCTCTTATTCTCGAGGCTGGCACTCTACCATTTGAGCCACAGGACCACTTTTGTTTTCTGACAGTTCATTGAGGATAAGAGTGTCACACACTTTCTGCCCAGGCTGTCTTGGCACTGTGATCCTCCAAATCTCAGCTTCCTGAGTAGCTAGGATGCCAGGCATGAGCCACCAGTGCCCAGTATGTGATGACTTTTGAAGGCATCTTGGCAATTTTGTAAAGGAGCCCCAAAGGGCCTGGATAGAACATGACCCAATCAAGGAGCTGGGATCAGAGAAGGATGACCTTCTACCCATTCTGTTCCCCAAAATTAAAGATGCCAGGTAGCGGTGTATGCATCAGGCACCTAGGCCAGCAGCCACCAGGCTTAGTGGGGGAAAAGTAGAGAATACCTAAAGATTGCGGTGTAGAAATCTCTGATTTTCCATGCATGTGGTGTGTGTGTGTGTGTGTGTGTGTGTGTGCGTGTGTGTGTGTAAACTCAGGGCCTAGGGTCTATCTCTGAGTTTTCTTGCTCAAGGCTACTGCTCTGCCACTTGAGCCACAGCCCCACTTGCTTTTCGATTGTTAATTGTAGGTAAGTGTCTCAAGGATTTTCCTGTCCAGGGTGACTTGGAAGCATGATGGAGACCCCAGGGAAGCAAGAGTAGCACAACTCACAGGTAGAATCCCTATGGCGGGACACTCCTGCCCCCTGGTGGCCAGATGCGGGACATGCAGCCCCATGCCATTGTCCTCTAAAGTTCAATTTTAAGAAGTGACCAGGGCCAAGCTGACTTTTGTTCACCCTGAGTGCTGATGCCAGAGCAAGTCTGTTCCACCCTAGGCCAAGAGAGCTCCAGGAGGCCTAGCTTCCCAGGGGCACGAGAAAGAGAGAGGTCAGCTCCAGGCTGAGCTAAGAGCCTTTGCCCACAGACACCCCAACTTGGCCTTCCTTATCACCATAAGACCTGTCAAAGAACAACCCAAAAAACCAAAATTGGAGCTGTGCCTCCAAGTGGTAGAGCTCTAGCATTGAACCAAAGAGCTCAGGGACAGGGCCGCCAAACTTTGAGTTCAAGACCCCCAGCTGACCCTCCTCCATAAAACACAGGTTGGCTAAATGTGAACTAGTAGGATTTGTGAAGTGTTTCTGAAGAATGGGGATACTGAAGAAAGCACCCTAATTCTAATGAAAGCTGAACCTGTGACATACAGCTATGTACTGAGTCCTTCAAAGGGTGCTATTTGCTGAGTCTTTCCCACATGGGGGTTTTGTTCTGAGTCCTCCAAAAGGTGCTATTTGCTGAGACATCGCATAGGGTGCTATGTGCTGAGTCCCTGAGAAGAGTGGGCATTGCTGAGTTTTTCAAAGGGTGCTGTGTGCTGAGTCCATTACACAAGTACTGTATGCTGAGTCCTTCAAAAGGTGTGGTGTGCTAATTCATCTGAAAGGGTCCTGCTATGTGCGGAGCTCTTGAGAAGAGAGGGATGAGGTGAGTTTTTTGAGTGCTGTGTGCTGAGTCCTTTACACAGGGTGCTCAGTATTGTCCTTCAAATGGTGCTTTGTGCTGAGTGCTTCCACAGTGTGGTATGTGCTGAGTCCTGCCATAGTGTGGTATGTGCTGAAACCTTCAAAATTCTTCTATGTGCGGAGTTCTTCGAAGGGTGCTATGCAATGAGTGATTTACAAAGGGTGCTTTGTACTTAGCCTTTCAAAGGGCTATGTGTGGAGTCTTAACACAGAGGGTGCTGTGTAATGAGCCCCAGGGAAACTGTGCTATGTGCTGAGTTTTTCAAAGCATGCAATGTGCTGAGTCCTTTACACTGCAAGCTATGGACTCCCTCTTTCAAAGGGTGCTGTGTGCTGAGTACTCTACACAGGGTACTATATGCTGAGTCCTTCAAAGGGAGCTGTGTGCTGAGTCCTTTACACAGGGTGCTTTGTGCTGTTTTTGGAAGTGTGCTGTGTGTCATCCCAAAGAGTGCTATGTTCTGAGTCCTTGAGAGGTAGTTATCCCCAACAATCACACACACACACACACACACACACATACACACACACACAAGGGTCACCATGCACGTTCTTAGTGTGTGGAGTGAAGGAGGATGGAGGAGAGTCTCCTCCAGGGGTGGAGCTGAGGGCAGATTCGATCCCTGGGGAAGGTACTGGGGTTGGGGGAGCTTGCTGAGCTGAGGTGATGATGAAATTGCCATGGACTGGTAGCCTTGGAGCCCAGTCAGGGCTGTGATTGCAGCTAAGGGTAGGGGGCATGGCCTAAGGGAGGAGTGGGCATGCCCTAGTGGATGAGGGGGTGGGGCCCTGGGGTGCACTCTGGTGGCAGCGATGGGGTGGGGAGCAGGCATGCCTTTGTGGTGGCCCAGGAGTGGAGTGGGGGCAGAGAGAGAAAGAGCAGAGAGAAGAGCAAGCACAAGCACAAGGGGAAGCAATCAAAGTTCAGTCCTGGACAGAAGCACAGAGCACCTGGAGCCAGCGAGGCAGGCACATCACTGCGGGCAGCCCCACAGGGCATGGCGGCCATGGCTGCCCTGAATCTGAGGTCCTGGCACGGTAAGTACGGTGGTGGCTTCTGTGGTGGAGGCAGCGGAAGCTGGCAGCTGAGGCAGAGGTGGTGATGGTGGTGATGGCAGCTGAGGCAGGGGTGGCAGAAAGCACAGCCCCTTGCAGGTGCCCCCGCCCCCTCCCAGCAGCACCGAGTTTCAAATATGGCTCTACCTGCTCTGATCGGAGGCCCCTTAAGCAATCTCCTAGCAGAGATGGTGGGTCTCTGCCTGGCATGAGGCCCGACCTGGTCCCTGCCCTTGGTCCTTGCACTCCGGGCCTGGGTGCACCCAGAACCATTGCCTACAGCTTCTCCCAGCAGCAAGCATGAGTGGCCACCTCATGGGACCACACCTGGTGACTCCCACACCCAGCGAACCTCCTCACCCCCCCCCTCCCCCGCAGACCCAGACCCCCGCCTCCAGCCTACTCTCTCCCATCCTGCCTGCACCTCCTCTGCACCCCACAGTCCACCCTGGCTCTGCCACAAATGTGCCCCAGGAGAGGGGAGTGGGTGTCACCCAAGGATCCCACCCCAATTCCTAGCAGCCAGTGTCCCAGGAAAAGGGCAGATACAGGGATTGGTGAGGAGAGAGCACCACAGAAACCCTGGCCTAGAGCAGTGGAAGCCACATCTGCACCTTTCCTCTCCCTGGTGGGAACCTAGTGGCTTTAGTCAGATGTCGGGAGGACACCTCCACACCTGCCTTCTCGGGTCTTTTCCTTTTTGCTGGTGGGGGGTGTTGGATGCAGGGGATAGGCCCCCCTTGCTGTGTGAGCCCTTGTCTTCTGTGCTAGGTCACCCTTTCACCTCCAGAAGAACCCACTAGGGAGGTGAGGGCACAGGGGTTCAGAAGGTGACTATCTGGGAGGAACACACCCCCTCTGATACACACACAACTACCCTGTCCCCCCCCCACCCCAGCTGTCCACAGTACTCACAGGGTGATCACATTTCCCAGCTCTGCCAGCTTCTGCTGGTGTTCCTGGTCCTTCTGGTCTCCTAGTCCTCCCCAAGAATCCGCCAATTAGCCCAGAAGCATCTAGGCTGGAAGTAGGCAATCCATCCATGTATGTAGCCTTTAAGACCCCATCAAATTCCCCAACAACGCTCCCACCCCAAGTCAGACACCTCTCTGGAGGCACCAGGACTGCCTGATTTGTTTTTGTCTGGGCTCTGAGGAGTCACCTGTCTCGGGATTCCTTCACCTAGTGTCCGGGCCTAGGGTTTTGGTGAATGGGGAGTCAAGGCTGGTTGTTCCCAATGGAAGGGTCTGGCCCTTGGTAAAGCCAGAGACAGGGTGGTTCTGCATTATTAGAGCATTGATCCCCTTGGGTGGGAGCCCCTGGTTCTGACAAGGGAACTACCATGCTCGAGCTTGTACATTGCCCAGATGAGGAACTAACAAACTCAGGAGAGGCACTGCTCTGAATCTCTCTCTCTCTCTCTCTCTCTCTCTCTCTCTCTCTCTCTGTCTGGGTGTGTGTGTGTGTGTGTGTGTGTGTGTGTGTGTGTGTGTGTGTATGAGAGAGAGACAGAGACAGAGACAGAGAGAGAGAGAGAGAGAGAGAGAGGGAGGGAGGGAGGGAGGGAGGGAGGGAGATATCGATTATCTTTCTCCTTGTACAGCCTGACTGTGCTCAGATCAGTGATCAGTTGGCAAATTGCAGGTGCTGCATGGTGAGTCTTTTGTGACCGGTTTAGATGTGTGTGTGTGTGTGTGTGTGTGTGTGTGTGTGTGTGTGTGTGTGTGTTTGTGTGTGTTTGTGTGTGTTGGGAGATTAGGAGATGAGAAAAATGAAAGTATATTTAAGTCATCATGTCTAAAAAGAGAAAAGCAGTTTATTTGTGTGTATGTGTGTATTTGTTGTTCTTTTTTTCATAATGCCCAGTATGAGCTCAGCCACAATTTTTGTTTTCTCCTTCACCATTTCATGGCTCCTTCGGGGAAGGTTTCAGTATATGTTCCTTTCCACCTCTTTCCACCTCCCTCTTCCACTTTCTTGCAGCCACAGTAGCTGCTGGACCTGCATGGACTCCCTAGTAGGCCTGTGTGAACACAGAACAGAGTGGACACCTGTCCTTCTGTCTTGAGCCAGAAGGCTCGTGAGGCCAGTGTGACCACAGCCACACTCTTCCAGTCAGACACTCTGCTCTCATGTGTATAGTTGGAGTTAATTCAAGGGTTGGGAATGTGTCTGCCAAACATAATTAAGGAATGAGATGGGTGGGAGTAGGGCAAGGGCTGTGAAGCTAGGAGTGTCTGGGGAGTGGTGAACGGTGTAACATGACAGATGGTTCACCACAACCAAGGATGAGAGTAGAACCTTACCCAGGACATTGACGGTGTCTGTGGGCATCTGGGCAGGGGGCTCTGGGCCCCCGCTGGTGGCGTGGATTCCCTCCTGGGGCAGTGCATCCATGTGTAGTCCTCCCTGGAGTCTTGCAGTTTCCAATCTGTGTCCCACCTGGGCCGTTTCCAGCTGGACAGTGGTAGGCAAGTTTCCCCTCCTGGAGCCTGCTCGGTATCATACCATGGCAGTTAGCTAGAGCTCTCTTAATGCCAGTATCTGTAACCTGCTTTAGGCTATCTGGAAGGAAAAGGGGACCACTGACTTTGGAACCCTTTAAGTTTGATTGGGACAAGTGATATGCCACTTTTTCCAGGTTTTTTTTTCTTGAAGCTGGCAATTTCCACTAATGCCTGGGTTCATGGGTCAAATTACATGAACCAATTCAGCGGTCAGACAGTGAAGTTCAAAGTGGCACACACAGAGTTCCCAAGCCAGATGGTCTCCTGCTATGAATGTCGTGCCTTGGCTGCCTTTCTCTGGCAGCTGCTGATTCTTCTACAGCTCTCTCTAGGGTGACCACCACAGTCGAGGATGTCATGGGGAGCAGAGAGTGACCTCGCCATCCCCAGCCTGCCAGCTGAGAGCAGAGATGATTTTCAGCACCTGCAGTGGACCCTGGGAGATTTAGAGATCCGGGCTGCCTCGAGAATCCTTTCTCTGTAACATGAAACTTGGGGGCCAGATATAGTGGACCATCCTGTCTGGCCCCACGGAGAGGAAAGGAGGCCACTTGAGCCAGGGGTTCAGCTCACGGCAACCTCATTCACACCTGAGGGGGCATGGAGTGCCACAGAGTTGGTCAGCCACTGGACAGAGATCTTTGAGAAGATAGGCATCCCAGTGGCCCCAGAATCCAGCGAGCACATCATGGCTCACATCCTGGGAGCCAAAACAGTTAAGTGCGGTGGCATCAGGAGGGTGGGAAGAGGGACGAGTGAGAACTGTGGGAGAGCTACATCAGGCTTTGCCTCCCCCCGCCCTGCCCCAGGATGCTTACATGAATTGAATGGGACTTTTCTATAATATTGTCATAGACAGATGCTCATTTAGTAATCCAACAAAGAGTTACAGTATTACAGTATGCGCCATGCTCAAGGGGATAAGGGAGTGGGGGTCATAGATGATGAAAGGTTCCGGTGCTGGTTCCACAGCACATGAAGAAACCTTGGTTTGAACTGGATGCTGGGGCTTCATGCATGTCATCCTAGCTACTTAGGAGGCTGAGATGGGAGGATCAAGGCTTAAGGCCCAGACAGGAAAGACTATAAGACTCTTATCTCCAACTAACAACCAAAAAGAAAATGCCAGAAATGGATATGTGTACCTCAAGTTGTAGACTGGTCGCCTTGAGTAAAAAGGCTCAGGGACAGCACCCAGGCTCTGAATTCAAGGCCAGGAGTGAGACGAAGGAAGGAAACAGAGAGAGAGGAAGGAAGGATGAAGGGAAAAAAAGAGGAAAAGAAGGAAGAAGGGAGCATGTGAGCCTTGGTTTGGAGTCCCTGGATCAAGAGAGCCAACCACTCACAATCTCTGTGGGTAACATTTCAGAGCCTAAAGCCAGTATGTAGGATTAAGCCACTGACCCTTCAGCAACTTCATGACATCCAGGAGCTGTGTGGTCACCAACTGCAGGGGGAAGCAGCCTCAGGAAGGACCTAGGGCTCAGGGGGGCATCACCAGGTTTCAATTATCCTGGCCCTAGCAAGTTTACTTCCTGGACAGATAATAAGAAATTGTCTAAGGGCTAGGGAGGTGTTGGGATGAGGGAAGAGGTAGGATGATCTTAGGTCAGGTGTTTCAGGACATTGGAGCCATGACCTCTCCTGACAATATAGACCACCAGTTATAGAGTCTTTGACCCAGCCACACTTCTATTAAGAGTCCCGGAACCTTGGGTTCACCATAGACTGCCTGGCTTTTGTCCACTGCAGGATGCCTGTGTAGTACATCCTTGGGGACTGGGACTTTCGTTGGCTCAATCAGAAGATGATACCCCCGGTGTTTATTCCGCCACCATAGACAGAGGTAAGTGGGCCACTGGCACAGGACAGCCAGGGAATGAGGATGGAGTCGGGACCGGAGTTACTTCGAGACTTCCTGTAGAGGGCACTAGGACCATGTGACTGCCATTCTCAGAGGCAGAGGTGGGTCTCTTTGCTGGCTCAATCTTTAGTCTACATGGCAGATCTGGGATTCAGAGAGGGCTGGCTGAAGGTGGGGCAGGCTTGGATAGAGGCTGGTGGAAAAACAAGAGGCACTGGGCTCTGAGCAGGGTTGTTTCTTTGAGGATATTCACAACCTAGGAACATTCCTGGGATGGACCAGCACTTTTCTTCCAGAGAGAGAGGGACCTAGAGCCCCTCCAGTTGGAGTCCCTGGCGGGGAAATCCTTTCATATTCACATCCTGTGGTTGGATAACTGCAACTCACCTTGCTGCCCAGTGTCAAGGCAGGACAGTGAGAGATCCTGAGTCTTTGATAAGGTCAGGGGATCCTCAGTATGAGATTGTACTTCAACATCCTAACTTGGTTCATGGTCAGTCCCATCTAAGACTGCCATGATGTAGGACATAGAATCTAGAGAATCAGAGCCGGACGGGGTCTGTTCTGGGAGTCCTGAGTATTATGAGTGAACTTTGAGCTCCCGTGTACCAACCTGCTTCCCTTTCTTGGGTGGGTCTTTGCTAGAAAATCTTGAAACTAAGGACTGGGTTTTATCCCTTGTCTTTGATGATCAAAGCTAGCACTCTACCATTTGAGCCAAAGCTTCACTTCCAACTTTTTTGGGTGTTTAACTGTAGAAAAAAAGTTCTAATGGAATTTGTGCCATGGGTGGAATCCAACTGTAGTCCTCAGATATCAGTCTCCTGAGGGGATAGGATGAAAAGGATGGAAAATTATCTTTGGCCAGGTGCCAGTAGCTCATGGCTGTCATCCTAGGTACTCAGAAGCTGAGATCTGAGGATCACAGTTCAAAGCTGTCATTGGCAGGAAAGATCCTGAGACTCTTATCTCCAACGGACCACTGGAAAACTGGAAGTGGTGCTGTGGCTCAAGTAGTAGAGTGCTTGCCTTGAGCTGAAGAACTCAAGGACAGCACCCAGGCCCAGAATTCAAGCCCCACAACTGAAAAAAGAAAGAAAGCAAAACATCTTTGCCTGCAAAGGATGGTGGAGGTGTGTGTGTGGGAGAGGCTTTGTTTGGGAGACCATCTGCTGGCTTCAATGTACAGACATTTTTAAGAACTCCCCGTTTGCCCCAGTTTGAAGCCAGAGCTTCAAGAGGACTTGGACTGTGGCAGGCAGGGAGTGGGAAAATGGGTGTAGGGGTGGGATTATTGTGTCTGTATTCTCTCCATTGAAGGACGGATTTGGATGCTGGGTGACAAAGTCTGAAGTGAAGGGTTGCAAGAAGTTTGTGGCCTGACGAGGTGAAGCTGGAAGCCGCTGGTTCACAACTGTCATCCTAGCTACTTAGAAGGCTGAAATGTGAAGACCATAGTTCCAAGCCAGCTTGGGCAGAAAAGTCTGTGAGACTTGATGTCCAATGGACCACCAGAGAACAGGATTTGGTGCTGTGGCTCAAGTGGGATATTGCTCACCTTCAGCTGAAGGGCTGAGGGACAGCACCCTGGTCCAGAGGTCAAACCCCATGACCAACTACAAAAAAAGAGGGGGCTAAGTTTTCCGCATAGCAGTATGTCCATTAAGAACTGCCATATTGGACTATGATACATTCCAGATATGTGAGAGGCTTACTGGTTTTTCTATAGTGGGTCTGATGTTGGTAGTGCCACCTTCTTGAGGGTAGGATGTGATCCTAATTGAGACAGTTCATGGGTCTGTACTCAGGGACTGCTGAAGCCTTGGGCTGTCCGTGTGTGTGTGTGTGTGTGTGTGTGTGTGTGTGTGTGTGTGTGTGTGTGCGCGTGTGCGTGCGTGTGTGTTTCTGTGTCTGTGTCTATGTCTGTGTGTGTGTGTTTGGAGTTAGAAGACCTGGGCCTTGAACTCAGGGTCTAGGTGCTGTTCCTGAGCTTCTGTGGTCAAAGCTATTGCTCTGACACTTGAGCCACAGCTCCACCTCTGGATTTTTGGTGGTTCACTGTAGATAAGAGCCTCACAGTCTTTCCAGAATGGGCTGGCTTTGAACTGTGATCTTCAAACCTCAGCCTCCTGATTAGCAAGGAAGACAAACATGAACCACCCCTGCAGGTTGTGTGTGTGTATGTGTGTGTGTGTGTGTGTATGTGTGTGTGTGTGTGTATGTGAGTGTGGAAGTGGGCTGTAACAAGGAGCAGTGGACACTTTGGTAACTTCTGCGTGCTTTCTTTGTGGGGTACATGGACTTTGTGGCTGAGGTCTGGGGACCTGAAAGGGTGAGATGCTTGATGGGGACTCAGCACTGTTAAATTATAAGACCAAGGGATCTGTATGTCCTGGAGCTGTCTACTTCCTTGGGCCTAGTTGGTGGCAGAAGGAGCTTAGGAGGACCTGGGGGTGGAGCCCACAGGGGTGGCTCCCCAGGGGGACAAAGAGCATGGCCAGCACTTAGTAAGGATGAGAGCCCTGTTAATATGGAGCACACTTTCATGGTTCAGACTTTGGGTCTTATCATGATGTCTGATGGGCAAGGCCAACCCTATTTTAAATGTTGAGCTGTGATCTTCAGATCTTAGCCTCCTGAGTAGCTAGGATTATTGGCATGAGCCTCTGGCACAAGGGCCTCTGATTCTTTTTGGTATATTAGGGTTTGAATTCAAGGCTTTAGACTTGCCAGTCAGATCTTCTAACATGCGAGCCAAGACTTTCTGTCTTGGGCATTTCTGAGATAGAGTCTCAATATATGCTCAGGCTGGTCTGCATCGGGATTCCTCACTGTTACCTTTCTGGCCAGACCCTGGTTATAAGAAAATGAATTCACTCTATGTCTATATCACTTTGCTGGGGTGTCGTTTCAAGGAGTGGGGGCAGTGTGAAGAGGAAAGACCCCAGAACTGCCACCTCCTGGGGGACATTTGTTCTTGTGACAGAGCCAAGTCATTGCTGTGTATGATGAGGAAGCCGCCATCAGCCTGACCTGGAACAATGCTCAAAGGTATGTAGGCTGTTGAAGTATCAAACCCACCCATGTCTGCTTCCCACTCACAACAAGGGGGTGCAGTGCAGGTGGTCCAGCACTTGCCCTAGGGGATTATAAATGGATGGTGGTGGTCAGGTGTCGGTGGTTCCCGTACATCATCCTGGCTATTGGAGAGGCTGAGGTCTGATGGACGTGACTCAAAGCCAGCCGGGACAGGAGCGTCTGTTTCTTATCTCCCATAAACCAACAACCACCCCACCACACACACAAATCCAGATGTGGTGCTGTGGCTCAAGTGGTAGAGCCTCATCCTTGAGTAAAAGAAGCTCAGGGATGACACTCAGGCCCTGAATCCAAGCCTGAGGACTCACAAAAAATAATGAAATAAATGAAGCATGGGCATCTGTTACCTTACTACCAAAAAGGATGGATTCAGTGTTCTCTCTGGTACTTGTATCCAAAGATAATGGGCTTCTCTTGATGTTCCTCTAAGCTTCTCCTTCTCTCCATTATCTTTCCAGGCTTCAGTTGAAGGATAGAATTCAGATCATTCCACTCAATGTGACCTTATGTACCCTCCCCTGCCCGCCTTCCTTGGGGTGGGGATCCTGGTTGTACTCACCACAGGGAGGATAAGGCACCGGAGAGATAGAGTAGGTATCCCCGAAACTTACACACACACACACACACACACACACACACACATACTCACCCAGGCCGACTCAGACTAGCTTTTTCCAAAGACACTTCATCTCCTTGGATTAACTGACCTAGGAGAGGAACTTGATCCCCTGTAAATGACTATTTTAACTAGGGCTCGCTAGTTGACATGAGATAAAAAGAAGCTCAAAAGAAAGGCTCTGGTGCCCGTCACTGCCACGCCTACTCCGGCGGAGTCTGCTTAGCATGGAACACCTACTTTCAGACCTGAGAACGGGGCTTCACAGAAGCCTACCTCTGAGAATGGACTTCACCGAAGTCTACCTCAGAGAATGGGGCTTCAAAGATGCCTACCTCTGAGAATGGGACTTCACCGAAGTCTACCTCAGAGAATGGGGCTTCAAAGAGGCCTACCTCTGAGAATGGGACTTCACCGAAGTCTACCTCATAAAATGGAGCATCAAAGAGGCCTACCTCCTGGAAAGGCTGGCAAGCCCCTGGGAAAGATGGGTTTCTGTTCCTGTTTTTCTTTTCTTCGCTGTATAGGAGTGCCTATTAATCTTTTACTGTTCCTGCTGTTTGTTCTACTTACTCATGCTCAACGTTCCCTTATTCAGGGCTCTTTCTTGGAAGTGTTGATGACTCTAACATCCGATGAGTGTCCTAAGAATATGACTAACTCACCAGAGTTAAGTGCTACCCTAAAAGCCCCTCTTATGGAGGCTATTAGACAAGTCATAAGTAAATATAAAAGTATTGGGGGTTTCATGACATCACTTCAGCAGAAGGAATTGTTTGTAAGAGATTTACAAGAAGCTGTCGGCACGGCTAAAACAAAAAGAGTGCATGGCTATTGGAGACTTCCCTTTAATCCTGAAACATATACAATAGACCCATATAGATATCCTGTAGATAAGAAAGATGTAGAGGGATATTTAGACCAAAAGCTAAATAAGATTCCTAAAAGGTTGGTAGATGGAAGGTGGCAATGACTTATCAGAAGAAAACGGTGGAATCCTCCATTATCTAGAGGACCCCAAAGACTTCCCCCAGATCCATGGCCTTTTACAGGTGTGTATGATAAGGATGGCAACCGTTGGCTAAACCACTTAGGAGAAAGGACTTCCTATTACTCTCTATTTACTGAGAGACTTGCTAGATCTAGGTGCTTACTATCAAAAAAAAGAAACAAGAAAGATCTTATGAGACAGTTAAGGCCTCTATGAAAAAGAGTAAACAATTTTGTGAAAGGGTTACAGAGAAGACACTATGAGCTTAAATTTGATATATGGCCAGATTTAACTAAGTATACTGAATATCATGATTTTTGGCCACAAATTGGGGACCCTCTAAAGAATGGCAAAGAAGCACAATTGCTTAGAAAAGATTTAAAACACATAAAGTACAAAACTAAACAAAAATAATAATAAAGTACTAGAGTTCGTGCCTTTCTGTCCAGCACTTTGCCCATATGCTCTGGTTAATGGTTAATAGGTGATAAACATCAAAACCAATTGTATTTCTTAAAAATAGAGGTAAAGCCGAAAACAAGTGCCTATCGTCATAACTCGTCATCCAAAAAACAAGATCAGGCAACCAGCTGATGACCACCCAAGAACGAAGCCTTGCAACAAGATTGTGTAACTTTTTGCCCTTTCTCATGGAGACTTTTGCTATAAAAGCTCGTTATCCTCTGCAATAAATCGCACTCAGCATTCACTCCTCTTGTGTGTGAGTTTTCTGTTTGCCATCTCCCCACCTGTTCCAGTTACCTCCACCAGGTGTCTTCCGTCGTCCCGACAGAGCCGGTCCTTGGCACTGGCTCAGGCTCACACCTGACATCCTGGCTACTTGGGAGGCAGACATCTCAGGATCAAAGATTGCAGCCAGCCATACGCTGGAAAGCTGGTGAGACTCTTCTCTCCATGGAACCACCAAAAAGTCAGAAGTGGAGCTGTGGCTTACGTGGTAAAGCACCAGCCTTGAGCACAAAAACTCAGAGACGCAGCTCCCAGATCCTCAGTTCAAGCCCACCAAAGAAATGGACCCATGTTGTTGCCCCCAGACTGCCTGGACCTTGACTGCCCTCTCACGGAGTGTGATACAGCACCAGTCCCTGGGTAGTGTATCAGAGCCTTCAGAAATTGGGTGGTAAAAGCCAGACCTTCCCCTTCATCTGCTTTCAACCCACACCAGCAGGAAGGGAAGGCGTGACAAGGCCAACATCCTGCAGAGGAGAGAAGACCCCACTCTGCCCGGGTGATTGGAGCAGGCTTCTTAGAAGCAGCACTTGAAAAGGGGTCTTGCTTAACAAGGAGTTTCTGACAGGAAGCACACAGAACAAAGATGCTGTACATAAAGGACAACATAGAGGAGCATGTTCACTTTCAGCCAGAGCTGCTGCTGAGAAACTCAGTACAGATGTGCAAGACTGTCCTGAGACACGCCCGAGAGGTTACAGAAGAACAGCTATCCAAGGTTGGGATTGTGTCTTAGCACTAGTGGGCTCGCCTAGCACACAGGAAACCCTGGGTTCTATTCCTAGGTCCCACATACACAGAAAAAGCTGGAAGTGGCATCGTGGCTCAGGTGGAAGAGCACTGGCCTCGACCAAAAGAAGCTTGTGTATAGCACCTAAACCCCGAGGTCAAGCCCCTAGACTGTCAACATAAAACAGCACTCCAAGGGTCCTTGGTGACAGGTGGATGGCTATGCCCTGTAGCTCTTAGTAGATCCATTCATTTTTATGTGTCTCCTTGTTTGACACAGGGGAGCTGGACACTCCTTCTGCCCTGGCATCCCCTGGACCCAGTTATCAGCAACCCTCCCAACATCTTCCACCAGGACATGGGACAGCTGGCCCCAGAAATCCTCAGATACCGGTTGGGTGGGGCAGGGGGATACAGGGCAGGCCCCAGAAGTCCTAGTGGGTCTGATCTGCCCCAGATGACCATGCCTTCCAGAGGAGGCAGATGGGAGGTTAGAGAGGAGTAGTGATATGGAAGGGGCACCTTAATGCCTATGGCCCTACCCAGATTCTGAGCCTCCCTTTGCTGTCCCTAAGGGATCTAGAGGAGTGACTAGGTGGGAGTGTCTAGAGGAGGACTAGTTGGAAATTCTAAAGTCTGAGATACCGTAAACCATGCGCTGATGGCTCATGCCTGTCATCCTGGCTACTCGGGAGTATCTTGTTTCCCCAGCACAGGCAGGAATGTCCCAGGAGAGTCTCATCTCCAATCTCCAACCAGAAGTGGCACCATGGCTCAAATGGTAGAGCACTGGCCTTGAGCAAAAATCATCATCAGGGACAGTACCCAAGCCCTGAGTTTAAGACCCTCAACCAAAAAAAAAAAAAAACCAAGAAAGAAAGACACCCCTTGCCCTTGCCTGCAAGAGATGGTGAAGGAGTGGGTTTGCTGTGGTTGGGAGACCAGGTGCTGGCCTCAGGGTACAGACATTTCTAAGAACTGCCCAGTTTTGCCCAAGGGTGAAGTTACAGCATGGTGGGCTTTGCCTTACCAAGAACTCCAGAGGTCGTGGCCTTTCTTAGGCAGGGAGTGGCAAATGGGAATAGGGGCGGGAGGGTAGTGTCAATTATATTCTCCCCATCCATGGCAGAATGGTTTTGTATGCTGGTGTCAAAGTCTGAAGGGACAGGCTGCATGTGGTTTGTGGCCTGACAAAGTGGGTTTCCTCTGGGTGTGAGAAGGTGACTGAAGCCAGGCATTGCCAGTGGCTCACAACTGTCATCCTAGTTAGTCAGGAGGCTGAGATCTGAGGACCGAGTTTCAAAGCTAGCTTGGGCAGGATAATCTGTGAGACTTTATCTCCAGTGAACCACCAGAAAACCGGAAGTGGCGCTGTGGCTCCAGTGGTAGAGAGTGCACCTTCAACTGAAGAGCTGAGGGACTGCGCACAAGCCTGAAGTTCAAATCCCATGACCAACAAATAAAAATAAGGTAGCTGAGTATTCTACATAGCGGTGTGTACAGTAGGAAATGGCATGCTGTGTCATGAGCCATTCCAGACATGTGAGAGTTTCTGAGTTTTGTCTACAGTTGGTCTGAGGATGGTAGTGCCATCTTCTCAAGGGTTGGGATGTTAAGGTGCTCAGGGACTGCTGAGGCCTTGGGCTACCCATGGTGTGTGTGTGTGTGTGTGTGTGTGTGTGTGTGTGTGTGTGTATTTTTCCCTCATCTTTCTTTGTCCCCTTCATTGGTGCCTGTTTGCCTCTTTCTGACTTCAGTTGGTGCCCTTCCTGCACAGCACCTTGCCTTTAGCCCCCTACCAGGGTCTACAATGAGTCTTAAATTGCCAGAGACTTGCATATTCCAGCTTTTCTTTGGGGCCCAAGTCTGGTCATCCATGTCTTTGACCACCTCCAGGGGATTCTGGGTTAGCAGGGCAGGCTGGCATAGGTTCTCCTCTGACAACAGGGTGAGGGGGGCGAGGGCTCAGTCATGTGATGTCCTGTATTTTTTCTCAGTTGGACTTCTGGCTGCATGTCCCTTCCTGTAGGCTGGTAGTGGAGTGGGGGAAGGGTGGTTGCCAGTGGCTCTGGCCAACTCAAGCATGATAGCTGACTGAAGGCCGCCCAACCAAGGATCTTCTGGGGCTACATGGGAGGTGAGGCCATGGTGGCTTGGAAGTATCTGTCAGTGTCTAGGAAATGTCAATCTACCTTACCACAGGAAAGTATCTTCCAGCCCCAGCTGGGCCTCTCTAGGTCCTTCTAGACAATTCCAGATGCCCAGAATACAGAGGCACAGACTTTAGATTCCATGGCCAGGGAACTGGGGGATGAGAGACTGGTATGGCCAATATCTCAATGTTCTGGGGCATTAGCCTTGATCTGGCTATGCCCCCCTTGTGTATGTTCACTTGTTAATCCAGTGCTGGCCACACACCAACCTCTTGTGGCAGTGTTGTGGAAGTGGCAGGAGTGGAAGTGAGATCTAGGATAACCAAAATCTGGATGTATGGCCTGTGGGGATGGGGATGGCAAAGGGTGTCTATTAAGAAAAAATATCTCAGAGCTGGAACTCAGGGCCTAGGCACTGTCCCTGAGCTAACACTCTACCACTTGAGCCACAGCTCACCTTTCAACCATTTTACTAGTTTAGTGGAGAGAAGAGTCTAGTGGACTTTCCTGCCTGGGCTGGCTTCAAGCTGCCATCTTAAGAGCTCAGCTTCTGAGTAGCTGGGGTTGATGGTATGAGCCATTGGCAACTGCTAAAGATGTTACCGTATGTATGTGTGTGTACGTGCACATGTAAGTGTGTGTGTGTGTGTGTGTGTGTGTGTGTGTGTGTGTGTGTGTGTGTGTGTGTGTGTACCAGGGCTTGAACTCAGAGCCTCGGTGGTATCCATTAGCTTGTTTGCACAAGGTTGGTGCTGTACCACTTGAACTAGGGTAGCTCTGCTTTCCAGTGTTTTTGGTGATTCATTGGAGAGAAGAGTCTGCCCAGGCTAGCTTTGAATCTTGATTGATCCTCAGGTGTCACTCTTGAGTAGCTAGGATTACAGACATGAGCCACTGGCATCTAGCTACAAGGATGTCTTCTCATACTCTCTTCTGTTATAACACATTGTCTACTTGCCCTGGCCTAGATCCTCTGACCTCCACATCAGCTCCCAGCAGCCCCTGACTGTGTGGAGAACATAAAGCTCAAACTTGATCCTATTTCTTTGTCCTCAGGGGAAGGAATGTTTCCTCTGAAGCCTGGGTTAGGAGGGGTAGCTGCAGCTGGGTACTCGGCTGGGAGACAGGTACTCTGTTTTAGCCAAGAAGGAAAGTGTGGCCAGATGATAATAGCTGATGCTGTCCTATTCCTAGCTCCTCAGGAGGCTGAGATTTGAGGATTACCATTCAGAGCCAGTCCAGCTAGAAAAGTGTGTGAGACTCTCTTCTGCAAATAACCACCCAAAAGCTGGAAGAAAAGTTGTGGCTCAACTAGTAGAGTGGTAACCTTGAACGAGAAAACTGAGGGACAGATCCCAGGCCCTGAGTTCAAGCCCTAGCACAAACATGCATGGGTATGCGTGCACACACACACATGCTCACACACATACACACATACACACATACACACAGACACACAGACACACAGACACACACACACACACACACACACACACACACACACACACAGAGGAAGGTGTTAATGATGAGCTGAGCTAGAACTGGGGGCACTCCTGAGGCATAGTCATAGTAAACTCTCAAAGTAGATCAAGTGGTTTCTCCATAAGTCCTTATGGGGCCAAGTGGGTCTGGGCCATGGCAGGAAGTTCCATGGAATCTTCCCCTGCATCCGTGCACGGGGCCACAGGACCAAGGGAAGGACACTATGGATGCTCCTTTGTAGTCAGTCCAAGATTGAAGACCTTCATCTGTCCCCAAGCAGTGGAGAGTAAAGCAGGGCTCCGAGCCCTGGGACTCCTGGGATAGCGACTGCTACAAGCATCAGCCAGCCAGCTGTGGATTCCTGAGACTACAAGTCTTTCATGAGCCCAATTCAACACCTGCCCAAGGTGTGTCTGACAGAGTCGCAAACTTGTGATACCCGCATGAGTAGGCATTACCAGCTGTGCCATCTTGCAGCTCCTGGCCCTCCTGGCCCAGAACCGTGGTCTGAGACATTGGTTTACTGCTCAGATGCACACTGTACCCATGACTGATGCCATTCTGATGACCCGGCTGATGACCTCCATGCCCCAAGGCAGGACCCTTCTCTGATACTGTGGCCCGTTCCATTCACAAAGGCTGCCAAAGAGACTGCTCTGAAGACACCTAGACGTTGGGAGACCCGACTTTCAGGGGCCCATTGGAAAGTACTCTGCCTAGAGTCACAGAGTGAGCTACAAGCAGGTGTTGGTCATGGGGCTCAAACTCTGGGCCTGGGCACTGTAGCTCAGCTCTTCAGCTTACCACTTGAGCCACAGCGTGTCCTCCAGTTTTCTGATGGTTCCTTGGAGATCAGAGTCTCCTGGACTTTCTTCCAGGGCTGGATTTGAACCACGATCCTCTGATCTCAGCTTCCTGAGGATCTAGGAGGACATGTAAGAGCCACACGCACTTAGCTGATCTGGCCTTTCACCACAGTGGGCTAGGAGCTTCTTAAAGCTTTTCTTTATTTTTTTTCTGTGCCAGTACTGGGGTTTGAACTCAGTTTGAGCCCTGGTCTCTTAACTTTTTCTCAAGCTGGCACTTTACCACTTGAGCCACATTTCCATTTCTGTCTTTTGGTAGTTCATTGGCAAGAAAAGAGTCTCACCAACTTTCTTCTCCTGAGCTATATTTGACCCACTATATCTGATCTCAGTCTCCTGGATAGCTAGGATTTACAGGGGTTGAGCCACTGATGGCTAGAAACTGTTCTTAAGAAAGAGTTCTTCCCTGCATTTGCCCTGACTCCTCCATGCAAAGGAGGCCTCTGAGGGTCAGGAGCTGTGAAAAATAGGCTTCTAGCCACTGAAAATGGCTGGGGTCCATGGTGAAAAGCCAAGCTAATCCCCCGTGGGCCCCATTCTGGGTCCCCACCCTCTGCGCTACCTGTGATTCAAGTACAAACCTTGACCCAGCCTTGAATGTCCTGCCAGACTTGTCTGAAGCCACAGAATCTTCATTCCACCCACACCCCCGGCTCTACACCATACCTCAGGACCTTTGCCCATGCTGTACCTTCTGCCTGAGGCTCTCTGTCTTGTTCCACATCTTATAACTCGTGTGGAATTTTGGCACAGCTTGTATCACCTCCTGGAGCAACTCTTTCCTTCACTTTTCCCTCTTTTTTAAAAAAATATGGAATTGCTAGAGATGGAACTTGTGAAGGCTGATTGGTGTGTGTGTTTTGCCAGACTGGGGGGTTTGAATTCATCACCTTGACAGTATCCCTGAGCTTTTGTGTTCAAGGCTAACACACCAGTACTTGAACCATAGCTCTACTTCTGGCTTTTTGGGTGTTTAATTGGAGAAAAGTGTCTCATTATAGTCTTTCCTGCTTGTAATTTTGATCCTCAGATCTCAGCCTCTTGAGTAGCTAAGATTACAGGGGTGAGCCACCAGTACCTGACCTCTACCTCTTACTTCTAACCTCGGCCCTCCTCTGAGTCCCAGAAGAATATGTCTCAACCGGGTCCCTTTTTTTTTGACAGTCTTGGGGCTTAAACTCAAGGTCTGAGCATGTGCCTGAGCTTCTTTTCTGAAGGCTAGCACTCTATCACTTAAGTCATAGTGCCACTTTGGGCTTTTTCTTTTTCTGTGGTACAGAGGAATCGAACCCATGACTTCAAGCAATCTAGGTAAGCACTCTACAACTAAGCCACATTCACAGCCCAAGGCTCACTTCTAACAGGAGCTACGAGGGTGGAATTTATTGGCTAACCCCTTTCGGCACAGAAATCACTGGCTATGTCCTATCTTTCCCAGGATTTGGGACCAGCCTGAGACTTGGCAGTCAGGAATAATGAATGAGTGATAGGCACCAGGCCCCACATCCTACAGAGGGATCTAGAATATGGAGCCAGAACCTTGGACAACTCCTACAGCCTAGGAAGTGTGGTCTCCCTGGAGGCAGTGGCTGGCTTCTAGGTGTCCTGATGGGACACATAACCCACAACATAATGCACCTGTTGCACACACCAGCCCAGGCAAAGCCTTTGGGGGCTTCAGTACTTAAATGGCAGAGAAGGATGCTTTGTTCAAGCTGCTGGCTCAGACTTAGTATTGTCTCAGTGCTTGTCCAAGCTTGCCCAGGTTTGGGGGCTGGGCATGGGCAACCTGCTGAATGCCCATCATCCATACACCATCCATCTATACACAGAGACATAGAATTACTACCTCCTTTTTTTTTTTTTTTTTTTGGCAGGTCCAGGATTGAACTATGAGCCTAGGCGCTGTCCCTGAGCTCCTTTTGCTCAAGGGTGGTGCTCTGCCCTTGAGCCACAGCCCCACCCATTTGTGCATTTTTTTCCCTGTGGTCTTTTATTTTTTTTTTTTTTTTTTTTAATTTAATTTTATTTTATTTGTGAACATACTGTACAGAGGAGTTACAGTTACATGGGCAGGATAATGTGTACATTTCTTACCAAGCATTGCAGCCTCCTCCTTTGTTTATCCTTCCCATCCCTTCCCAGCCTCCCCCCTCCCCCCCTAATCCCAATCCTTCTCCTTCCTCCCTCCCCCCAGCCCCCCCCCCCCCCCAACATTGTAAAGTTCGTTTTGGACATGACAACTTGTACTTCTCATTGTTGCAACAGGTCCACCTGTATCCTTAAACAACTGGTTTTTCCCCATCTCCTCCACAAGTTATACTGACATCAAATATAGTGAAAGCAAGGGTTATACTGTGGGGGAGGGACATACAAAGCAACAAAGAGATAATCTTATAAATGTGTTAGAAGCACATGCATGAAAGAAAAAAACATTAAAATACACATCTAAGGGTTCATTTTCCTGACATCACATTATCTGACCTTTTCCGCTTGACTCATACATATACTAGATATTACAAATAAGGGAAACCATGGGACCTACGTTTCTTTGGGCCTGGCTTACTTCACTTAATATAATTTTTTCCAAGTTTTTCCATTTCCTAACAAATGGGGCAATGTCATTCTTTCTGATGGAGGCATAGAATTCCATTGTGTATATATACCACATTTTCTTGATCCATTCATCTACTGAGGGGCATCTGGGTTGGTTCCATATCTTAGCTATGGTAAATAATGCTGCAATAAACATAGTTGTGCTGGTAGCTTTAGTGTGGTCTTGTTTGTAAACATTAGGGTAAATGCCCAAAAGTGGGATTGCTGGGTCATAGGGGAGCTCTATGTGGAGTCTTTTGAGGAACCTCCATACTGCTTTCCAAAGTGGTTGAACAAGTTTACATTCCCACCAACAATGAAGTAAGGTTCCTTTCTGTCCACATCCCCTCCAGCATCTGTTGTTGTTAGAGTTCTTGATTTTTGCCGTTCTCACTGGAGTGAGGTGATATCTCAATGTTGTTTTGATTTGCATTTCTTTTATGGCTAGGGATGTTGAACATTTCTTCATATGTCTATTGGCCATCCTTCTTTCTTCTTCAGAGAAGTTTCTCTTTAAGTCTTTCGCCCACTTATTTATTGGGCAGTTGTTTCTTTGAGGATTTGTTGTTGGGGGGTTTAATTTTTTGAGTTCCAAGTATATTTTAGATATGAGACCCTTGTCCGTTGTATGGCTAGTAAAGATCTTCTCCCAATCCGTGGGCTTTCTATTGATATTGCTAGCTATGTCATTTGCCCTGCAGAAGCTCTGCAACTTTATGCAATCCCATTTGTCCAACCTTTCTTTGATTTGTTGTGTTTCCAGGTCTCTATTCAGAAAATTTCGGCCTGAGCCAAGGAGACCTAGGGTTTCTCCTATTCCATCCTGTAATGTTTTCAGAGTGTCTGCTTTGAGTTCAAGGTCTTTGATCCATTTGGAGTTGATTCTGGTGCAGGGTGATATATAAGGATCTAGCTTAAGTTTTCTACATGTAGTTAACCAATTTTGCCAGCACCATTTACTGAAGAGGTTGTCTTTCTTCCATTCTATTGTTTTAGCTCCCTTATCGAAGATTAGATGGCTATAGGTCTGTGGGTTCATTTCTGGGTTTTCAATTCTATTCCATTGGTCCTGAGGTCTGTTCTTATGCCAGTACCAAGCTGTTTTGATTACTATGGCTTTATAGTAGAGTTTGAAGTTTGGTATTGATATTCCTCCAGCAGTGTTCTTTCCATTCAGGAGCGTTTTTGCTATTCGGGGTCTTTTATTGTTCCATATGAATTTTTGGATTGCCTCTTCTATTTCCTTGAAGAATGAGGGTGGAATTTTGATAGGTATTGCGTTGAATTTGTAGATAGCCTTGGGAAGTATTGCCATTTTCACGATGTTAATCTTTCCAATCCAGGAGCATGGGAGGTTTTGCCATTTTTTAAGTTCTGTGTTGATTTCCTTTTTCAAGATTTTAAAGTTTTCATCATAGAGGTCCTTCACTTCTTTAGTTAAGTTAATTCCTAGGTATTTTATTTTTTGTGGGGCTATTACAAATGGAGTTGCTTTCCTAATTTCAGCCACACTTTTCTCATTGTTGGCATACAGAAAAGCCATTGATTTTTGGGGGTTAATTTTATAACCTGCTACTTTGCCGAAGTTTTGAATCAGCTTGAGTAATTTGGGAGTGGAGTCTATGGGATTCTTTAAATACAAGATCATGTCATCTGCAAAGAGGGAGAGTTTTATTTCTTCTTTCCCTATTTGGATCCCCTTTATGTCTGCATCTTGTCTTATTGCTGTAGCTAGGCATTCTAATACTAGATTGAAGAGAAGTGGAGAGAGTGGGCATCCTTGTCTTGTTCCTGAGTTAAGAGGAAATGGCTTTAGTTTTTCACCATTGAGTATAATGCTGGCTGTAGGTTTGTCATATACAGCCTTTATCGTATTGAGGAATGTTCCATGGATTCCTAATTTTTCCAAAACCTTCATCATAAAGGGGTGTTGGATCTTGTCGAATGCTTTTTCTGCATCTATTGAGATAACCATGTGGTTCTTATTCTTGCTCCTGTTGATGTGATGAATAATATTAATTGATTTGCGTATATTGAACCAGCTTTGCATCCCTGAAATGAATCCTGTTTGATCGTGGTGTATGATTTTTTGGATGAATTGTTGAAGTCGATTGGCCAAAATTTTGTTGAGAAGTTTTGCATCAATGTTCATCAAAGAAATGGGTCTATAGTTCTCTTTCTTTGATGAGTCCCTGCCTGGTTTTGGGATGAGGGTTATGATGGCTTCATAGAATGTGTTCGGTAGTGAGCTTTCTCTTTCAATTTCATTGAAGAGTTGGAGGAGTATTGGTGTGAGCTCTGCTTTGAAGGCCTTGTAAAATTCCGCTGTAAAACCATCTGGTCCTGGACTTTTCTTAGCTGGGAGGTCTCTTATTGCTGTTTCTATTTCAATGCTTGATATGGGCCTGTTAAGCTGGTTTAACTCATCTTGGTTTAGTTTTGGCATGTCAATATTTGCTAGGAAAAGGTCCATTTCTGTCAAGTTCTCAAACTTATTAGCATAAAGTTTTGAGAAGTATTCCCTTATAATGTTCTGAATCTTGGTTGTTTCCGTGGTGATGTTTCCATTTTCATCTCTGAGTTTATTAATTTGGGTGTGTTCTCTTCTTTTTCTGATAAGATTTGCTAAGGGTCTGTCAATTTTGTTAAGTTTTTCGAAGAACCAGCTCTTTGTTTTGTTGATTCTTTCTATAGTTTTTTTGGATTCTAATTCATTTAATTCTGATTTAATTTTGATTATTTCTTTCCGTCTACTGGATTGGGGTTTATCTTGCTGCTCTTTTTCAAGGAGGTTTAGATGTGTCATTAAATTGCTAGTTTCAGATTTCTCCAATTTGTTGATATGGGAGCTCAGAGCTATAAACTTGCCTCTGAGTACTGCCTTTGCTGTGTCCCAGAGGAGCTGGTAATTTGTGTGTTCATTTTTGTTGAATAGCATGAACATTTGAATTTCCTTTCTAATCTCTACCATGACCCACTCTTGATTCAGCAGTGTGTTGTTCAGCCTCCATGTGATACTGGACTTTCTTTGGTGGCTTTTGGTGTTGAGTTCTAATTTTATTCCCTTGTGGTCAGAGAGAATGCAAGGTATAACTTCAATGTTTCTGAATTTAGACAAGTTTGCTTTGTGGCCTAAAATGTGGTCTATTTTAGAAAACGTTCCATGTGCTGCTGAGAAAAACGTGTATTCTGATGCTGCTGGGTGAAATGTTCGGTAGATGTCTGTTAAGTCTAGTTGATCTATGCAGCTGTTTAGATCTGCGGTTTCTCTGTTGAGTTTTTGCCGAGTTGATCTATCTAGTGGGGAGAGTGGTGTGTTAAAATCCCCAACAATTAATGTCTTTGGATCTATATGGGATTTGAGGGAAAGTAGTGTTTCTTTGATAAATTTGGGTGCTCCATTGTTTGGCGAATAGATATTTAGAATTGTAATATCCTCCTGAAGGAGAGATCCTTTAATTAGTATGTAGCGACCTTCTTTATCTCTTCTCACGAATTTTAATTTGAAGTCTATTTTATCTGATATTAAGATTGCAACTCCCGCCTGTTTATGGGGGCCGTTTGCTTGGTAGATTTTGTTCCAGCCTTTAACATTGAAAATGTGTTTGTTTTTACGGGCAAGATGTGACTCCTGCAGGCAGCAGATAGAAGGGTCTTGTTTTTTAATCCAACTAGACAGTCTATGTCGCTTAATTGGAGAGTTCAGTCCGTTAACATTAAGAGATAGGACTGAGAGGTATTTGGGAGTTCCTGCCATGTTATCCACCTTCTTGGGGGCTGCGAAAACTAGGTTCTTCCTATGGTTCTTGGATTCTCAGTTTGGGTGCAGTTTCTTGGCCTTTGTTGCGGTCTTGTTGGTTTTCTATGTGTAGGACATCTTTAAGAATCTTTTGTAGGGCTGGTTTGGTGGAGATGTATTGTTTCAATTTTTCTTTGCTATGGAAGGTTTTTATTTGGCCTTCAGTTATGAAGGAGAGTTTAGCTGGGTACAGTATTCTTGGTTGATAGTTGTTTGTTTTTAGGGCATGGCATACATCATTCCAGGCTCTTCTTGCTTTGATTGTCTCTGCTGAGAAATCTGAGGTGATTCTAATTGGTTTCCCTTTATAGGTGATTAACCTTTTCTCCTTGACAGCTTTAAGGATCTTTTCCTTGGTCTGAGTTGATCCTGTGTGGATTATAATGTGACGGTGGGATGTCCTATTCTGGTCTGGTCTATTTGGGGTTCTAAAAGCTTCTTGTATCTGAATAGGCCTATCTTTTTGTATGTTTGGGAAGTTCTCTGCTAGGATCCTGTTAAACAAATTTCCTAGACCATTAACTTCTGTTTCTAGGTGCTCCTCTACACCCATTATCCTTAGATTAGGCCTTCTGATGGTGTCTTCTAGGTGTTGAATAGATCTATCATACTTCTTGGACTTGTCTTGGATGGTTGTATGTTCTTTCTCTATAATATCTAGGCTGTCTTCAATCCCTGAGATTCGATCTTCTGCATGGTCTAACCTGCTGTCAAGACTCTCTACTTTGTTTTTTATCTCTTTTCCTTCTAATTGGTCAGCTTTGATGGCTTCAAGTTCTTTGTTGAAGCTCTGTTTTAGGTCTTGTATGAATTTCTTTACTTCCTTAATTTGGTGTTCAGTGTTTGTTCTCAAATCACTTAGTTGATTGGTTATGATTTCTTTGGACTCCCATTCCTTCTGTTGGGTTCCATTCAGCATTCCCTTTGTGGTCTCCCTGACTTCCTTCAGCTCTTTGTTAATGGATTCCATGAATGCCTTTACTGATCTTTGTGTGTTCTCTACCTGGTCTCTCAATTCCTGAATTACTCTTTGATTAGCTTCCTCCCGTTTGTGGGATTCCTGCAGTTCTCTTTCCTCCCGTTCCTGGGATTCCTGCAGTTCTCTTTGAGTGTTCTCAGCCTGCTCACGCCATTCCTCCCTTTCTCTTTGAGTATTCTCAAGTTGTTCACGCAAATCCTGTATCATTTTTTGAGTAGCTTCCTCACGCTTATGATATTCCTGCATAAACTTTTGGGATGCCTCCTCTCTCTCCCTATCACGCTCATACAGAGTCCTTTGTAAGTTGTCAAACTTCTCATTTATCATATTTGCCACCAGTGTTTGTAGAGCTATTTGGGAACTCTCCTCTGGATTGTTCATTATCTGATCTGACCCCTGATTATCAAGATTGGGAATTGAGATACCTGGATTTGCCATTTTTCTTGTGTTTTTTCGGCTTACTCTGCCCATTTGAGATGAAAATAGCACCAGTTTTGTGCTAGAACACTATCTTAAGGCAACCATCAACCAACGTTTGCATTTATACAGTCAATAGTCTACAGATACAATCTAGTTCAACAGATACATCTATTCAACATCAAACAACTATATGTTAATGGGCTTCGAACCGCAGAGAAGAATTTGGGAAACCAGAAATTTTTAGGGTTAGGGAGAGATGTGGGTAAAAATTAGGAATAGATTGGTGTGGGGAGGCACAGGGAGAGTTAACTATGTCCTAATCTCAATGCAGGAAATAGGTTGGGTAGGATGTAAGTAGAGAGGGAGAGAAAAAGAAGAAAGGTAAAGGGAAATGAAAAGAGACCAGAAAAAAAATTAGAAACGTAAAGATTAATATAGTTATGGAGATTGAAAGACCATCTATTTAGAGAGGAATGTGAATATAATGAGAAAACAGGAGGGAGATAGAGGAGATGTGAAAAACTTAAAAAATGCTTAAAATATTATATAGGTATAAAGAGGTAGTACTGCTATTAAGGAATTTAAGTCTCAGAGGTTTTGGATTGAGTAATAAATTTGTGGATTAAGTGTGTACACAATGGGGGATAGGGTCTACTAGTTAACTATGGGTTTATCAGGATGTGCAGGACAAGAGTTAAGGCACATACAGAAGAACAAAAGAAAGGAAAAGGTGAAAAGGATAAGAAAGGGAGAAAAAAAAAGATCAGAAGTTCAGTAGAGCTAGACAAAAAACAAAAAGATAATTAAGAAAGAAAGAAATAAAAAGAGAGAAGACAAGAAAAGAAAGGAAAACGTACATTCACGTATTCCTAAAATAAAAATTATAAGAGGAAAAAAAAGTTACTGGAAAACAATTATTTTTTCAAAAAAGGCAAAAATTAAAGATTAATAAAAGTTTTAGAAAAGGAAAAAAAAATTTTATATATATAAGGTACCAAAAAAAAAAAAAAAAAAGAAAAGAAAAAAGAAAAGAAGAAAAAAAAAAGTTCTTTGATTTTTTTTTTTTTTGATTTTTTTTTGGGAGGGGTGGGAAGAATCCTGTATCTCCCTTTTGTCTGTTACCAGCCTCTTGTTGGAGTCTCTGGTCAGCTTGAGGTCCTGTGGCTTGATTGGTTTCTTAAGTCAGTTTGTTCGAACAGGCAGAAAAATGCTCTGCTTTACCCAAGATTTTGAGATCCCCCTCCCAGGTTAGTTTAATGGGAGGGTGATCTGCTTTGAGAATCACAAAAGAGGGGTGATGAGGCTAGGTTCTGGTAGAGTTGAGGCCTTTCAACAAACAGTAGCTTTTCCCTGGGGCTATTTTGTGAAAAATTCACAGAGCCCACCCTGGAGCCATTCTCAGGGTTTCTGTTTTTCAATTGATTGTGGAGGCTGCTAGAGGGAGGGGCAGCCTCTGGCTCTGGTTACCCAGTGAGGAAAGCCACTCCAATGGCTGGTGCCTGAGCTGGGTGACTTTTCCCTGGATGGAGCTGAGTCTGGCAGGTCACTTCGCCGTTAAGTTCTTGTGACCTGTTAAATGACTCGTTTTATTCCAAGGCCTGAGTTGGAGCTAGCAGCTCCTCTGAGCTTTGTCGGTATCCAAGATGGAGATCACCGGTGCTGGGGGGGGAGGGGTGGCCTTCCCTCCTCTGCTCCCTGAGAAGGAGTGAGGAAGTGGGGCTACTCACGCCGAGTCTTGGATCCTGGGTCGTCTCTGGTCTGCAAAGTGCAGGATGAAGTTGTCCGCTCCTTGTCGGTTCTTGCTGGTGTTGAGTAGAATCCTCTCGCCCTCTGCGTCTGGCTCCTTCGTCCCGGACTCTCTGTGTGAGCGCTCAGGTATCCCCTGTGGTCTTTTAGAAATAAGAGTGTCAGGAAATTTCCTGCCCCAGCTGAATTCAAACTGGCATTCTCTACATCTCAGCCTCCTGAGGAGCTGGGATTATAGGCAGAAGCCGCTGACACCTGGCTTTCTTTTCTTGTTCTTTTTTTAATCGTGACAATCTGAAGTCTTCGCAGTGCCATTCCAATGGTTTGCATTCGAAGGAAACTACCCAGGCCTGGAGTTCGAATGCTAGGACTGCCCCCCACAAATGGAGGTAGAATCTGACAAACTCATTCCTACTCATGTGAATGCTAATGGCATGCATAAAAGTAATAATTTGCAGTTAATTCTTGATTCTATTTTAGAGTGCCACACACAAATTACTGGATTTATATCTTCCATTCTAGCACCTAATGGAAGGGTTTTGACTAATTTTTAATTACAGATTTTGTAAGTATTCAACCATAATACTTCATTAAATGGAGGCATAATGTAATCACTAATAATTGGTTATATATATAATATCTTAACATTCCCTCCCTGAATATATATGCATATATATATACACACATACTCACATATATATACATCTATCTATCTATCTATCTATCTATCTATCTATCTATCTATCTATCTATCTATCTTTCTATCTTTCTATCTATCTATATATTGGGCACTACTGTGGCTTGATCACAGGTCCTCAGGACTTCCTGGCAGCTCAGTTTGCCACACCCTGGTCTGCTAAGACTGTGACCCCATTTATGGATTGGGCATTGTGAGTTGAAATCCCAGCATGGCCAAAAATTTATTCGTGGAGTAAGAAGCTAATTTTGACACATTTTTTTCTTCTCTGTGACAGTCCTTGGTCTCAGTATGATGTATAATCCATATTCAAATATATCCTAGGTGATATGAGGAAATGAAACATTATATGTGTAATAATACTAAATTAATAAGTGTAATAAACGTCATAAGCTGTAAATCCATGCAATATAAATAGATCTCATATATAAATATTAGTTTTTCCAGTGCTGGGGCTTCAATTCAGGCTCTAGGAATTGGTCTGAATTTCTTGTTTTCAAGGACGGTGATCTTCCCCTTCACCTACAGTGTCACAGATTTACCCAGACCCTGAGTTCAAATCAAAAGCCTGCCAGAAAAATGTTGCAAATTCCAAGCCAGGGCCTTATTATTATTTTTTTTGGCCAAAGCATGGGGCTTGAACTCAGGTCTTGGCATCTCTGCCACAACCAATCCTGGGATATTAGGACCAGAGTTCAAATCTTGAGGGTAGTAAAAAAAAAAAACAAAAGAGAAGGATAAAATTGAGATGGGAAGGGGAAACAAAGAGGAGGCAACAATGCTTTATGAGAAGGGTACTGGTTATCTTGCCCATGTAATTGTAACTCCTCTGTATGGTATTCTCACAATAAAAAAAAAAAACTGAGAAGTTCAAGAAGGTGGTTTTACTTTTTCTTCCACCTTTGCGTTGTGGCCATCCAGGGTCTAAATGACAAGGTCCAGAAAGTGTACATGACCTTGCATTGCTGATATTTGGTGGGCTATTAGGGAAGCCATAGCCAAAAGAGGCAACTTAGGCCTGGAGGTTGAATCCTGGTACTGCCACTAAGGAATGGTGGGAGATTCTAAGGCGCATTCTGATATACATCCATACAAATGAATTGTTATAAAAGTAACAAATAAATTACTAGTGTATGATTATATTATAAAACTATATACAAAATTTATACATTAATTTTCAATTAATACTTTATTATTTATTCAATCATGATACTTAAAAAAGGAAGGAATAATTTAATTGCCAATAACCGGTAGCAATATTGTATATGCTATTTCATAATGTACAGACATCTCTTTCTTGTTTTAAGCATATACCTCTCTATCTATCTATCTATCTGTCTATCTATCTATCTACCTACTTACCTATCTATACACCAATCTACACATTTATCTGTTTGTACACTTGTCACTCCTGGGGATCAGTGGTAGTGTGCTCTCCTAGGACATACAAAGCCCTGGGTTCGATTCCTCACTACCACATGGACAGAAAAATCCGAAAGTTGTGCTGTCTTGCTTAAGTAGTCGAGTACTAGCTTTGAGGATGAAAGCATAGGGGCTGTGTCTAGACCCTTATTTAAGACCCTAGTAGTGGCACCAAAAAAAAAAGATAGAATGTTCTGACTGCAATGATATAAGGATAGGCAGCAAATACCTCATCACAGAGCAAGCTGGGAGTCTGGTGTTGACAGGTGACATCTAACCCGACTTAGCCAGAGGTAAACCACTGCAACCCAGCTCCACTGAAACAGATGCTGCTGGATCACTCACCCCTGTCATGCAAGATACTCGGGGGCTGAGATCTGACAGTGGTGGGTTTAGAACTCAGTCCTGGCATGAAGTCTGCAAAACTCTGACCTGTGGCTCAAAGTGGCAGAGCTCTAGGCTTGAGCTAAATATCTTAGGATAGTACCCCCAACCTTTGAGTGCATTCCATGTGGCTGACTCCCCCCCCAAAAAAACCACCCCTCTAAATCATTAGATGTGAACTTTGTGAGGTTTGTGATGTGTTTCTAAAAGAATGGTGATACTGATTAAAGCACCCTAATTCTAATGACAGCATGTGGGATACAGCTATGTGATGAGTTCTTCATGAGTTGTTGTATGCCTAGTCCTTCACGGGGTTCATTCTTTCATCTGGTCCTTGTAAAAGCTCCACAAGTAAGATGATTGTGCAGATGGGAAAGTTGAGGCTCAGATATGTCCCCATGTCAGGGCCAAAATGATGTATGTACTGAAATGTAGTGAGTTGTTTCCTGCAGACAATTATTTTGGTTTACTTTTCTCCATCATGTACCTTGAACTCAGAGCCGAGGCACTGACTTTCATCTTGGGCTCATGGCTAGCACTCTACCACGTGGAGCCAACGACTCTTTTCAGTATAGTGTCAGAGCTTAGGTGTCTTTAGCTGAAGTCTGTCATCCTGCCTACTCAGGAAGCTGAAATCTGATGATCTGCGTTCCAAACTATCCCAGACACAAAAGGTCCCATGAGACTATTATCTCCTATTCACCACTTAGAAACTTGAAGTGGAAGCTGCGTACCAGTGACTCGTGCCTGTCATCCTAGCTACTCAGGAGGCTGAGAGCTGAGGATCACAGTCCAAAGCCCGCCTGAGCAAGAAATTCCTTGAGATGATTATCTCCAATGAACCACCAGAAATCTGAAGGGGCTCTTTAGCACAAGTGGTAGAGCTCTAGACTTGAGCTGAAGAGACAGCACCCAGGCCCAGACTTCAACTCCTCCAACTTATAAGAAAAAAGAAACCTGAAGTGGAGTGCTAGGAATGTGTCTTAGGGGTAGAGTGCTTTGCATGCATGAAACCTGGGCTTGAATCCTCAGTGCCACCTCACTAGAAAAAAAAATCTAAAGTGCTCTGTGGCTCAAGTGGAGGAGTGCTGTCCTTGTACAAGAGAAACTCAGGTCAGTGGTCAGTTCCTGAGTCCTTCAGGACTGGTGTATGCACACACACACACACACACACACACACTCACACACACACACACACACACACACACACACACACACACACACACACACACACACACACCAGAAGTGAAGCTGTGACACTAAATGGGAAAACACTGAGCTTCTGCTCTGAACTCATGGTCAGCACCTTCGCCCTGTGTTCAACCCCAAAATCTAGCCACCGAGGACCCAACTAGGAGAGGTCAAAGGTTTCAAATCTTGATGTGCTTCACCAGCCCTAGATGACAGGAAGCATTGTGATTTTGCACAAGTGCTTAGATTTAGGAAGCTTCCGGAAACCTAGGGAGGCAACACTGCCAATAATGAGTCATTTCAATAGATTCGGGGCCCTAGTCGTCTGTCAGAAGTACTCTTCAATTAATTGTAGCAGTTTGTCTCAACATTGGAACATAGTACAGCAAAGACAGGATGAGTGCAGGGAACTTGGCCTGCCACAGGAGGTGGCACAAATGAAGACTTCCTGTCCAAACAGAGCACTGGGGAGAGAGATAGCTTGGGGAAAAGGAGGGCTTTTTCACCTGGCCTTTAGAGCCCACCCACACTCATCCTCACTAATTGCCCCAGATGTAATGTTTGTTACACAGCTGTACAGGAGTAAGGCTTTTTGTTTGCCTGTTCCAACAATGAAGCAGACTTCCTCCAGCAGCCTGGGGTGTGGAAAAACCCTCAAGTTACACTGGGAACAGTGAGGAGAGCTCTGGAACATGCACTGTCTTGAAAGCTGTGCTATGAAATCATTCTATTCAAAGCAAATTTCCTAGCTGAGTTCCTTTCTTCATAGGGACTCTGGATGTTCACTGATAGAAATACTTGCATATATACACAGATACGTGGAGTTACTGGCTCTTTTTTTTGCAGCAGGTCCTGAGTCTTGAGCTGTGATCCTCGACATTGTCCCTGAGCTCCTTTTGCTCAAGGAAGCATTTTATTGTGCCTTAAAACATGATACATCATTAAATGGATGCATAATTCAATATCTATTAATTATTAGTAATATATTACATGTAATTTAATGTGTAAACATCTTGCATTCTATAAATATTTTTATATATTTAAATATACAATCAAATAAACCTATAAATCTCTCTCTCCCCCAGCCCTCTCTCTCTCTCTCTCTCTCTCTCTCTGTCTCTCTCTCTCTCTCTATATATATATATTTGCAGCAATTTACACTTCTATCTATTTATATATTGGCGACTCCTTGGGCTAGAAGTCAGGTCCTGAGAACTGCCTGGTAGTAAATTTTTTTGAAGCTGCTGTGCTTAATGGCCACTTGATGAATTGGGCATTCCAGGCCCTGAGTTCAAATCCCAGCAGTGCCAAAGTTAATAGGTGGAGTAAGAAGCCAATTTTGAACTGTTTTCCTTTCTGTGAAAATCTTGTGTCCTAGGTACAATATGTAATATCAATACAAATACATGCATATATATGATATACATTATAAATGTATATAAAGATTATTTTTGCCAGTCCTGGGCCTGGAATTCATGCCTTGGGAAATGTTCCTGAATTTCTTTTCTTCAAGGCGGTTAGCTCCTATGTCACCCAGATCACAATAGAGTTACCCAGCCACTGAGTTCAAATCCCAGGTATGGCAGAAAAAATGGCCTAAATTCCAAGTCAATGCCTTAACATTTTTTGTGTGTGGGGGGGGACAGGTATGGGTCTTGAAATTAGGTTGTCCTAACTCTGCCTCAGCTTTGATTACCCTAAGCTGGGGTGCAGCTTTTACACCCACAGATGACCCAGGGATCCTAGGAACCAAGTTCAACTTCCTTCTCTGGCAAAAAACCATCAAACCAACAAAAATGGAGGATGAATAAACCAGGAAGTTTTACACAACAGTATTACCTTTGTTTCCTTTGCACTGTAACCATCCTGGGTGACTGTGACTAGGCTTGAAAATTTTATGTGACCTTGCATAGCCGAGGCTGTCAATGAAGCCTGAGCCCAATCCATGCACAGAAGCCCTTAGTTCGATCCTGGGACTGCCACCTACACATGGCTGAAGATCCTAGGAAACTAGTTCCTATCTATAGGAACACTAATAGAATGTTGACATGTACTAATTGAATCACTATTTAGCAAGTCATTCTAGTATAAGATTGTACACAATAAATATAGATTATTGATTAATTTAATTAATACTTTATTAAGTCTTCTACCATGATTAATTAATGGAGGCATAATTTTATACCAAATAATTAGTAGTAATAGAATATATATATAAATACAATATAGATATCACACTTTATATATAGTTATACACTAGAATCTACATAAATGTCTGTCTCTGTATACATTTATTGATAGATGCATATACATATATAAATACACACACACACTTCAGTCTACACATCTGTCTGTTTATATACTGGCCACTCCTAGGACGTGAACTTGGGTCTTCAAATTTGCGTGACAACGTCACTTGCATCAGACTGGTATGCTAACATTGACCCATTCATGAAGTGGGCCTTCTAGGCCCTGAGTTCAAATCACAGAATTGCCAAAAACTTAATCCTGGTGGAAGAAGCCAATTGTCCCACATGTTTTCCTTACCGGTCAAAGTCCTGGGTCTCAAGTATGATGTACAATATATATGCAAATCTATGTCCTATGTGATAGGATGTAAAAAATATTATACATGTAATCATACTCACTAAAATACATAACAAATAATTAAAAACAAATTAAAACAATTAATACACTAACTGTAATATGCAGTAAACATTTGTTTTTGGGTCTGGTTGTGGGGCCTGAACTCTGGGCCTGGGAGCTGTCTCTCAGCTCTTCAGCTCAAGGCTAGCAATCTACCACTTGAGCCACAGTGCCACTTCCGGCTTTTTTCTTTTTGCTTATGTGGTGCTGAGGAATCGAACCCAGGGCCTCAGGCATTCAAGGAAAGCGCTCTACCACTGAGCCACCTTCCCAGCCCCTGCAGTAAACAATTGAGAGTAAATGTAAGTCATGTATTTAAAATGTATACGAATATTTTTTTTTGAATGCTAGGGTTGAATTCAGGCCCTGGGAACAGGCCTGACTTTCTTGTCTTCCAACACAGTGAGCTTGCCCTTCCCCCATAGTGCTGTAGATTTACCCAGATCCTGAGTTCAAATCCCAGGCCTGCCAGAAAAAAATGGCATGAATTCCAAGCCAAGGAGCCTCATAATTTTTAAAATATTTATAGTGTACATATGTATGTGTGTATGTGTGTATGTATGTATGTATGTATGTATGTATTTTTATTTTGCCACAGGGCTTGAACCCATGTCGTGGCAACTCTGCGTCAGCTTTGATCACTCTAGCCTGGGGTGCAGCCACTGGATCCACAGCCAATCCTGGGTTCCTAGGCCCCAAAGACTGACAGGAAAAAAGTAAATAAATCAACACAGAATAAAACCGTTCAACTTGCAGATGGCTGACAGTTTTACACTTGTTTTCTTTGCAAGGTGACCTTCCTGGATCTGAATGACACAGCTGAAAAATGCTCTTAACGTGGCTTACTGAAAGCTGGTGGGCTACCAGGGAAGCCATAGGCCAACATGGCAACATAGGCCCTGAGTTCAAAGCCCAGTTCTGACCCCTACCAATGGCAGGACATTCTAAGAGTCTCATTCATATTCATAGGAATTCCAATGGAAGGTTTTGAATGTACAGGTTGAATTAGTTCTACCTGAATGATACTACTATAAAATTAGAGTGATTTTAGGAGGCCGATTGATTTTAATTAATATTTTTGACACATTAAAAGAATACAATTAATTACATGGACACAATAATTTCAGGACAGTGGTTGATTTAATTAATAATTCATTAAGGATGAAAACAATAATATTAATTACATGGAGTCATAATGAATATCCATGAATTGGTAGGAATGTAGCATATATAACTGAATCATGTATAAACATCTCTGGCACTATAAAGATCTATAATTATTTGTGTACTACCATCTGCATGTCAATCTGTTCTTATTTTGTCAACCCCTGGGGTTCGATCTCAGATGCTGGGATCTGCTTGTCAGCTCCATATGCCCCAGGCTGACATGCTGACACTCACCCACTTATGAGTTGCACCTTGTAGGCTGTAAGTAAGTTCAGATGCCAGCACTCACAAAAATTGAATCGCGGATTAAGAAGCCCAAAGTGACACATGTTTCCTTTTCTGTGAAAGGTCTGGATGTCAGGTGTGAAGTTTCATACACAGGCAAATCTATGCCTTATGTAATAAATATTCCATGTGTATTAACAGTCAATAAAATAAATGATAAATGAATAATTCAAAAAATAAAATGAATACACTAAACACAATATGGAGTCAACATATGGGGCTTGATCTCAGGGCCTGGGAACTGCCTGGCAGATGAATTGGCTAGTGGCTGCTGTGCTGACAGTCACCCATTCATGAATTAAACCTTGTAGGCCCTGAATTTAGATCCCAGCACTGCCAAAAATGTAATCATGGAGTGAGAAGCTGAGCATGACACATGTTTTCTTTTTCTTTGAAAGTGCTCTGTGTCAGGTAGGATGTATAATTCGTATGCAAATCTATATGCTATGTAAGAGGATGTCATAAATGTAATAAATGTCATAGGTGGAAAAATTATCACTACAGTAAATGATAAACAAATTGAATTAGTAGTGAATCATTGTAGGATAAAATTAGATATAAGAACTATTGGACTGCATTAAGATGAATATTTTATTAAGCACTAACAGAATAAAAATTGCATGGAGACATAATTAAATACATAATAATTGGTAGTAACACATGATGCATACATAATTTAATTATATGTAGACATCTGTCTTGTTCTATAAAATATGTAATTATATGCATGATGTATATACATATGTGATAAATAATAACAGGATATTGAGTAATTATTAATTAATGCTTTATTAATGGTTCAACTGGGACACATCATTAAACAGAGACATAATTTAATACCTAATAATTGGTAGTAATATTATCTATAATTTAATAATATACAGGCATCTCTCTTTTTGTGTATATAATATTTATATACAGCAATCTCTATCTTTTTATATCTTGTTCACTCCTGGGGCTCAACGGTTGAGTTCTCACCTAGTAAGCACGAATCCCTGGTTTTGATTCCTTAGTGCCACATAAACAGAAAACCTGGAAGTTCTGCTGCCTTTCCTCAATTGAGTGCCAGCCTTGAGCACAAATGCTTAGGGACACTGTCGAAGCCCTTACTCAAGCCCCAGGACTGCTGCCAAAAAGGCAGAATGTTCTAACTGCAACTGTAGAAGGACAGGCCTTCAAATACCTCATCACAAAGCAAGCTAGGAGTCTGGTGCTGAAAGCTTCCACCTAACCTGACGTAGCCAGATGTAAACCCCTGCAACCCAGCTGCAAGGAACCAGACGCTGCTGGCTTACCCCTATCATCCTGGCTCTTGGGGGCTTTAAAACCCAGTCCTAGCAGGAAGTCTGCGGGACACTTTAAAATGTGGCTTGAAGTGGTACAGCTTTAGCCTTGAGCAAATGTTATTAGAATGGTATCCCCATGCTTTGAGTTCCAGCACCCTGGGTAACTCCCCCCCAAAAAATCCCATTAAACCATTAGATGTGAACTTGTTTGGTTTGTGAAATATTCCTCAAAGAATGGTGATACTGATGAAAGCACCCCAATCCTAATGATAGCTTATCCAATAGAGCTATGTGCTGAGTCCTTCATAGGGTGCTCTCAGCTGAGTCCTGCAGAGTAACATGTGCTGTGTCCTTCATTGGGTGCACTCTTTCACCTGGTACTCAAAGACCTCCACAACTCAGATGATTATGCAGACAAGAATATTGAGGCTCAGATATGTCCCCATGGCAGAGACAAAATTATGTATTACTGAAGACTAGTGAGTTGTCTCCTGTGGACAATTGTTTTGTTTTGATTTTTCTCAGTCATGAACCTTGAACTCGGGGCCTAGGTGCTGACCCTTATCTCTTGGGCTCATGGCTAACACTCCACCACGTGGAGCCACTAACCACCTTGCAGCAGAATGCCACGGCCTAGGAGTTGATAGCTGAAGTCTGTTGCCTTGCCTTATAAGAAGTTGAGATCTGTGGATATGGGTTCCCAACTATCCCAGACACAAAAGGTCCTATGAGACTATTATCTTCAATTCACCACTAAGACAACTGAAGTGGAAGCTGGGTGCTTGTGACTCATGCCTGTTATCCTAGCTACTCGGAAGGATGAGATCTGAGGATCATGGTTCAAAACTAACCTGGGCAGGAAAGTCCTTGAGACATATAGCTCCAATGAACCACCAGAAAACCTGAAGTAGCTCTGTGGCTCAAGTGGTAGAGCACAAACTTGAGCTGAAGAGCTCAGGGACAGCACCAGACCCAGACTTTAACTCCTACAACCTACAACAACAACAATAAAAAAAAAACAGAAACAAACAAACAAACCTGACTTAGTGGTCTGGGAATGTGCCTTAGAGGTAGAGTACTTTGCATATATGAAACCCTGGGCTTGATTTCTCAGGACCACATCACTAGAAAAAAGCCTGAAGTGGCTCTGTGGCTCAAGTGGGAGAGGGCTATCCTTGTATAAGAGAAACTAGGTACAGTGCTCAGGTCCTGAGTTCAACCTCCAGGACTGGTGTATGCACACATGCGCACGTGTGTGTATGAGCGTGTGCACGCGCGCACACACACACACACACACACACAGAGACCAGAAGTGAAGCTGTACGTGCATGTGTGTGTGCTAGAGAAAAACAGAAACATGAATATGCTTCTAGTGTGTTCTAGATACTTAAGGGTGTAGACAAAAAAAAACATTCATAATAATTAGGTCATTTTATAGGCAAAAGGAGCAATGCAGAGAGTATGAGGATAGCTCCAGCTTTTGGTCCTCTCATCCTGAAACAGTAAATTCACTGCAGCTCAATGCTAAGTGACAAAGCTGGCATGTCCTGTGGACATTTGCTCCCAAATCCTGGGACACTCATTTCTCACTTTTGGCTTCAAACCTGTGACCAGAGGAGAAGATGAGGAGAGAAAATCCTTCTCAGAGAAAGCAGCTGTAAGAACATTGGGGTAGTTTACTTATAAATTCAAACCATTGGAATGACCCTGTTAAGAAGTCAGATTGTCCAGATTAAAAAATGAAGAAGAAAAGAAAGGCAGGTGCCAAGGGCTGCTGACTGTAATCCTAGCTCCTGAGGAGGCTGAGATGTAGAGAAACTTAGTTTGAATCCAGCCAGCATAGGAAAGTCCCTGACATTGTTATTTCTGAGAGATCACAGAAAAACCCAGAAGTAAGGCTTGGATTCAAGGTTAATGCAATACCCTTGAGTAAAAGGAGCTCAGAGAGTATGCCTAGGCTCACAGTTCAACCCCAGGACCTGCAGCAATGATGGACCTATGATGCCTCTCCCAGGATTCTGGAAGCTTGGGAAATCCAAGCACATGTCTGGTATCACGATGCTTCCTGTCATATGAGTCTGGTGAAGCTCATCAGGTTTTGAAATGTTTCACTTCTCTTAGTTGGGCCCTGGGTGGCTAGGTTTTGGGGTTGAACACAGGGACTAGGTGCTGACCATAGGCTCAGAGCAGAAGCCCGTGTGTGTGTGTGTGCGCACACACACACACACACACACACACACAGACTAGAAGTGAAGCTGTGGCACAAAATGGTAAAGCTCTGGGCTTCTGCTCTGAGCTCATGGTCTCAAGATTTAGACTAAGGATTTCTGTGGAGCACCTCCTTGGGGAATCCTTGAGGAAAGCCGTTTGAAGCCTCCTCAGGAGATTGCCGTTCAAAGCCAGCCCAAGTAGGAATGTCTTTGAGACTCTTATCTCCAAAAACCAACAGAAAACCAAAAGTGAAGCAGTGGCCCAGAGGGTAGAGCTCCAGCTTTGAGAGAGAAAGTCGAGCAGGAAAAACAGGCCAGACCAGGCAAGAAAGTTTGGAAGGTGCTTATGTCCAATTAATGACCAGATGGCTTGAAGTGGAGCTGTGAGGGTGGTAGAGCCTCACACTTGAGCAAAACAGCTGAGGAACGCATCGGATTTTGAGATTAAGCCCTGGGATGGCCACAAAATAAAGAAGAGAATACCAAGTTATGTATCAGTGCCTTACCTGCTTATGTGTGTATATTACCACCCTCAGTGCAAACAGACCATATTCAATGCTTCTGCTTTATTTACTGATTTATTTTTCAGATATACTCGTTGCACATACTGCATCATTCTTTTCATTTCAAGCCCATGGCTTTTCTCTTCCAGGGTAGCAGACCTGTGTCTTTATATGATGCACACTTAAGCTCTCAAGAGCCTTTATTTACATTTTATTATGAGGCCAAGGCAGGGACAGTGACAAATCAGGCAGGGGAAGAAAAGTGTTCATAGAAATAGCCAGTATTCAGAATTAAACTTGGAGACGTAAAATGGTAGCATACTTATGTAAAAACTACAATGAAGAAAAAGATGAGGGTGCTGGGTATTTGGATTAGTGAGAGAGTGCTTCCCTAGCATACAAGAGCCCTGGGTTCGATTCCTCAGTAGCACACAGAAAAAAGCCAGAATTGGTGCTGTGGCTCAAGTAGCAGAGAGCTAGAAACAGTGCCCAGGCCTTGAGTTCATCCCAAGAACTGGTAAGAGATCGCTAGCTACATAGGTAAGTAGGAAGGAAGGTAGGTAGATAGGTGGATAGATAGATCTTGGACGTCAGGAGGAAAGAAGGGAATACTTCCCAGTGTGAGGCCTTCTGCAGGGAGCCAGGCCACCACATTGCCTTCACACAACCACAGAGCAGGAAGACTGTCTCTGTCCCACTTCTCAGGCAGCGGAAGGCCCAAGAGCCAAGAGGGCAGAGCCAGGTTCTAACTCAGGTACTTAGAGACAAAAGAGAAAGGGCCCTGCCTCCCCTTGGACTGGGAATTTGCATTAATGATGTGCAGAATGAAGGAAGGAGAATGGATTGGCAGATGTAGAAGAATGGTCTTTAAATCTGACAGATGGACAGTCAAAATCCCATTCCTTAAGGCAGAGAGCAGGGTTTTTCTTCCCTGTTCCTCCCCTCTCCCCCTCTAAACTGGCTCTCTATTGTTAACCTAAAGATAGCCTGAGGCTCCCTTCACCTGAGAGAGGAAGGTTAATTAGTCATTGTTTGAAGAGGCTGAGAAAGGCCTGACCCTGGTGTAACTCTAACAAATGTTTCAGGGTTCCCCCCTTTGCTGGCTGTGCCTGGAATGCATGAAGTGCTTTTGCAGCTGACTTCCCTGTTGATTATGTACATTCTGCCTCCTAATCCTGCAAGCCTAGGTCTCTTCACCTAGCATGTCTTTTGAAACTGTTTTTGGTCCTTCAAATACAATGTTACACAGGAGTTCTTCCTGCTAACAGGGCTAGGGCTTGGATCCTGAAAACTTCATTTGAACCCAGGATGGGTCAAAAATGTTTCTTTTCTGCTTCTATAGCTCAAGAATTCTAAGAACATTTAGAGTGCAAGTAACTTCTCATCACCAAGAGAAACACAGGAAGCTCTTGAACATCTGACCTTTCCAAAGTGGAAGTTAGATTGTCCTAGACTTTCCTGCCGTAGCTGGCTTCACCCTGTGATCCTCAGATCTCAGCCTCCTGAGCTAGATGATGGGTGTGAGCCACCACTGTTCTGCTGGGTTCAGAAGGGTAATGATATCGACAATACAAGTCAACTGCTCATCACAAAGGGCTTGGGGAGCATATTATGTCTTTCAACATTTGACCTTTCAGAACCCCGTAGGACACAAGGTTATAATGCTAGAGTCTGAGAGGCTGGGCATATGGATCTGCTACACTTGAACCTTGAGCTCTGATTTCAGTTCTGCTATGTATCAGCGTTCATTTTCCAGAGAATGTTCTCCTAATTAGCAAATAGAAAAAGTACTTTGATTAACCCTTACTTTTTTCCAGTTGTGTGAATTGAATCAAGTCTAGGGACTTTTCCTGAGCAAGGCGAACACTGTACCACTTGATCCACAGCGCCACGTGGGTTTTTTGGTGGTTCATTGGAGATAACAGTCTAACAGGCTTTCCTTGTCTAGGCTGACTTTGAACGGTGGTCTTCAGATCTCAGCCTCCAGAGAAGCTAGAGTTCCAAGTGTGAGCCACTGGCATCTGGCCTATTGTTTTTGACAGTCTTGGGGCTTCTTTTCCTCAAGGCTAGTGCTCTACCACTTGAGCCCCTCCACAGCTTCTGGCTTTTTCTGAGTATGTGGCACTGAGGATTCAAACCCTGGCATTCATGCAAGCTGAGTGAGCTCTATACCACTAAGCCACATTTCTTGCCCCACCCTTACAATTTTATCCCTCAACTTGCCTATCCTCAAGAAAAGGCTTCTGACTATAAATCATCTAAAGAGATCACTATAGTAAGGTATCCAAAGGTAAAACACAGCTCATACTTGAGTGAGACTCTAAACATGTGAAGACTATGACAAATGCCTCCATTTAATTATGTATCATGTTTCAACACTTAATAAAATATTAATGAAAAATGAGTTAATGTCCTAAATTATTGTGTATAATTTTATAATGTATGTTCAAAATGTAATAAATATTATGTGTATAATAATAAAACAATAAATTAATGAATCAAATAAAAATAAAATACAAAATCAAAATCAATAGTAATCATAATATGTAATAAACATACATATGTAAGTATATATCATATATTACACATGTACAGAAATAGTTTTTCCATTGCAGGGCCTTCATTCAGGCCCTGGGAACTCTAGCCTGAATTTCTTTTCCTCAAGGACAGTGAGATTTGCCTTCACCTATGGTGCAAAAGAGTTACCTGGACAGTGAAATCAAATCCCAGCAATAGCAGAAATACTGGCACCAGTTCCAAGACTGAGACTTAATTTTTTAAATGGAAGCAGTTATGTTTATTCAGTTTCATACTGAACATTAAACAAAAATGCAGTGGCGAATTTTGTACAGCTATTCAGACATCCTTCCTTTACCCATAAAGTGCTTCTCTGAGAACTATATTGTTTCATTTTTTGTACATTTTTATTGTAAAAATGTTGTACAGAGGGGTTACAGTTACATGAGCAAGGTAATGAGTACATTTCCTATTGAGCATTGTTGCTTCCTCCTTTGTTTTCCCCCTACCAAACCTTCTCTACCATCTCCACAACTACTCCCACTGCCCAGGTCAGTGACTTATTTTTTTTTTTATTTTTGGCTTGGCACAGGGTTTGAATTCAAGTAGTGACAACACTGCACCTTCCCACACATTGCTACAGATTTACCAAGACCCTGAGTTCAAATCCTAGGCTAGGAAAGAAAACTGGCAGAAATTCCAAATAAGTGAGCTTTATTTTTTTAAATTTAATTAATTAATTTTTATTTGTTTTTTTTTTTTTTTTTGGCCAACAATGGGGCTTGAACTCATGTCGTGGAAGTCTGCCTTAGCTTCCATCACCCTAGGCTGGGGTGCAGCATCTGGACCCATATTCGATTGGGGGATCCTAGGCCCAGAGGGACTGCAGGAAGAAAAAAAAAAAATCTGGAAAGCACAAAAAGTGGTGAGCTGCAGAGGGCTGGAGGGTTTTAGGATTTTTTTCTTTGCAAGGTGACTATCCTGGGTCTTAATTACCTGGTTGCAAAGTGGAGCTGACCTGCCATTGCTGAAAGCTGGCGGGCTATCAGGGAAACCATAGGCCAACCTGTCAACATAGGCTCTTGGTTCAAACCCGGTCCTGACACATAACAATGGTAGAAGAATGCAAGGGACTTGTTCCTATGCATATGAATGCCAATTGAAAGAGTAGTTCATGCACAAGTTGAGTCTAAAATTGGATGCAATAATCCTAGGTTGCTGATTGATCTCAATAGTTTATTAAGCATGAAAAGAATAATATTCCTTTAATGGTGGAATAATAAATACCTAAGTGTTGGTAGGAACGTAGTAGGTGTCATTCAGTCATAGATGGCTCTGGCACTGTTTACCAATGTTTATTTATTTGTATACCACCGTCTGCCTATCTATTTATCGCTGTTTTGGCCAAACCTGGGGCACAAACTAGCGCCTAGTAAACAACTGACAGCTTCATTGGCTAGAGGATGCCATGCTCACACTCACCCATTCATGAATTCGGCCTGCTAGGCCCTGCGTTCAGATCCTAGCAATACCAGGCATGATGGAGAACACATCTACAAATCTGGATGCTATGTGATAAGATGTAAACAATATAATCAATGGTATAGGTGTCATCAGAGTCAATAAAATATATGGTAAATAAATGAATAAAACAAGAAATAAAATAAATAACCACACCAAACATGATATGGACTGAACATCCATATGATGAATAAGAGCTTGAGGCTTTTGCATACATACATACAAACATACACATACACACAGAGGCACTTATATGTGCACACAAAAATACACAAATGAAACAACTCTTAGAATATGTAGAAAAGTTTGAAAATAGCAATAGAAAATATGTCTTTAGTAAGAATTAAGAGATGAATTTTAGTATTAGAAAGTCCTCATGAACTTTCTTCAAAAAAGTTTGAGACTATTACATAGGTAGGGACGAGAGATAGTAAGAGAGTCAATTAATTATTATTAAAGGGATCGAATGAATCAGAGATCCCAGCAGGTGCATCTGAAAATGATCATATCCTGTGTCAAATGTTAGAAGATCTTCTAAAATAGTACATAAACACTCTGAGCAGTCTGTCTAGTGGATAATATCATTGGAGAAGTTCAGAAATGCTAGTCTATGTCTAGATTAAATAAACCAACAAACATGGCAGGGCAATGTGATACAAACCTGGAATTCTAGCACTCAGACTAAGGCAGGAGATTAGAGAGTGGAATTTAATAGTGATACATTTCCTGGACCAGGTAGTATAATTTTGTCTAATAAAACAAACCAAACAACAAGAAAGGAATACACAATTAGAAGTTTGGGCTAATTTTGTTATTATGTTTTGAGAAGTCAAGTTTCCTATTGAAATGCAACTCGTATATAATCTTCAGTTTTGTTTTAAATACTCTCTTCATTACAGAACATTCCTAGATTCAAAATGGCTCATGATTCCCACCCAAAATTTGAAAAAGTAAGTAAGCATCATTCTGTTGGATTCCAAAGAAATGAGGAAGGATTACAAAATCTTAAGCCTAGAGAAATTTCAAAGTTCATCTAAAGCAGGACTTTGTAGATCTTGCTAAATTAGAATTTAGAGTTAACATAAATATTTTAGATTTGCTTGTAATTTCATATTTTATAGGATACTACAAAATTCTTTTTGAGTAGAGGGTTTAATTGACAAATTCACAAATGATTCTGGCATTCTATTTGCCTAGAATATGCTTTCAAGAGAGTTATAATTAGATCTTAGTTAATAGAAAATTCCAACCATTCATGTATAAAATGATAATGTAAATAATCTAGACAGAGTTGCCAACAAATCGATATTAATTTATAAATATAGAAAAATTGCAATTTTTGAGGGTTTTGTATAACATTGTATGAAGAGAATAATTGTGTGACTTCTTCTTTCTTCTACCTATATGTAACAGAGGAAGCAATTTCCTTAATTACGTGCCTCTGTATACAATGAGAAAAATGCTACATTTGGGGTTATTGGTTTGTCCTAGGGCTTGAAATCTGGCCCTGGAAACTGTCTCTGAGCCTGTTTATGCTCAAGGCTCGTGCGCTACCACTTCAATCTCAGTGCCACTTGTGTCTGACTTTTTCTGAGTTTATTGGATATTTGAAACATAATCTTCTGACCTTAGCATCCTAAATATCTGTGATAGTTTAAAAAAGTATAAATATAAATAACATTTGCAAGTGTACTGATCTCAAGAATCTCACTGGGGGGAAAATGATGCAACCCAGTTAATTGTAGTATTCTTTCCAGAACAAGGAGAGAATCACATTATCAGAGGTGTAGTATTTTTTTTCACAATAGAGATAAGCTATTCATGATGTGAATTAAGGGAATATTAAGGTGCACTTTACAAGTTGGAAATTATTGGACTAGGATGACTTTATGGCATAAATCTTTGGATTGATGGTTCATAGAAATTATAGCTTACTCTGATAAAATTTGCTTACTTTTGAAGAATTAATTACAGATGCTTCATAATTTTATCCTCTACCAGAATGTGGCTATTTTTCTGTTGACTTCTCAATCTGTAACACTCCATTGGAAACTGCATCTATTGCAAAATTACTTAACATGCAAACAGGTACTGTTTTGAATCACTCAGGTATGGAATGTTCAGAATTTGAAAATGAGTAGTTATTAGTCATAGGAATTTTGAGGAACACATATATTCTGTCCTCTTAACAACTCATTTACTTTTAAAAGTTATGGGTTTCCATAGAATTAAACTATATTCGGTTTTAGTATGAGAAAGTACTAAATTTTTCCTTTTTTCAAAATATTGTCAAGTTTATTGTGAAAATAGTGTCTAGTTGGATAACATTCAAGTTGATGACTCTGATAAAAAAAGTAGTAATCAATTCAAATTAGATGCCAAATAGTATTGATTTTTAAAAAGTTACTACATAAAATATTTACTATAACAATACAGTGAAATTATTTTTTATGTAGCTTATTTTTTAATTTAATTTTATTGTCAAATTGGTGAACAATGGGTTACAGTAATTGTAAGGTAGTGAAAACATAACTTTTCAAACTTTTTACCCCCTCTTTCATTTTTCTTATAGTTTTCTTTCACCTCAATACTCCTCACAAGTTTTAATGTACTTTTCCAACATATTGTCTTATGAGTATTGTTATTGCATTGGCTTGCCCTTTGTCCTTTGTCTTGCCATTTTGTTATTCCTCTTCCCTTCCCTAATTAAGGTAAGTGTATACACAATACACAGGGCACAAAATCAAATACAGCCGATGCCAAGCCATAGGAGGAAAACCCAAAGAAAATAGAAATCATATAGTACATTATAAACAACTGCAAAAAAATCTCTGTTTCCATACCTTGGAGTTCATTTTGCTCAGCATCAGCATATATGTTCATATATACACATAAAGCCACTGGAAAATAATAGTTGCATGGACACTATATCATATAAACAACATGTTACTGTTTTTGATGGAAAAGGTTGAATTAGGATTGGGGAAAACGTGATTCTGATAAAGGAATTTCAAAAGAGTTTAAAAATTATGACAGGTATATTTTAATTGTTTAAATTTTTAACAAATTAGCCTATTAAGAAAATTGCCTGGGAAAATAGGCTTTCATGCCAAGAAAGCTATGGAGACCTAGTTGAGAAGGAGCAATGTGGGTAAAGATAGCTCATTTTCACACTAAACAAACTTTAGAAACCTTACTGTAAATCCTGTAGGTTCCCTTGAGAATTGTCCTTACCCAGGAAATATACTCTCACTGTGTGAAATTCCAAGTTCTTAAGAAAACTAAGACATCAAATTTTGTGAATTGACCTTTAATTACCAAAATTATTCTTTGAAAAAGATAATTTGGGTCAAAATATTTAGGGAGAAAGGGCCCTTCAAAATGAAAGAAGGTATTGGGTTCACACTTTTCTGTTTGTAACACTTTCCACAATGTCTTTGCACATGAAGCACTGAAACACAGAAAAAAATCTGATTGGTTACGCCAATGATTACACATTTCTAAGTAGCTCACAAAAAATAATATCCTTATTAACATGAGGTAGTGAAGACTTCTCTTATTACATAAGCCAAAAAGTTTGGGATTAGAAAAGAATTGAGAAAATTGAAAGGGTAAGAAAACAATGTTCTTAGAACCCCTATATAAGCATACTGACTTCAGCAGTGGAGGGAGGCCAAAAATTTTGATATAGATTGTCTTAATATTTTTGCTACCTAAAGTGATTTTACAGAGCCTATTTGGCTCACTACAATGTAGAACAGTTTGAATGAGGACAGGAAAATAAATTCTACGTCCAAATGAGGCAACTTAAAAGAGTTTTAAAAGAGAAACCATGAAGATGTAGCGGGGTGGGGTGGGGAGGAGATCTTATAGTCTTTCAGCTTCACTGGACTTGAAGTCAAGAAGCTGTGCTTAATTGGAAATCAGGGAAGAGCTAGGAGGAGGACATAGAATTAGGACATAGAAGCATTGTCCATTGTAATAGACACTGTTACCCAAGGTATGGATGATTTAACTCTATTCTGTTCCATACATCTTGCTGAGCAAATGCAAGACCAAGAAAAAATAATCTATTGAAATAATTTTGCAAAGAATAACTTCACTGATCCTGATATGGTATCTAAGGAGAGTCTTAAGAGAGAACATAAAAGTGGAGTATACTTCGGTTTCCTCTAAGCATCTTGTTAGTAAAATATATCTTTGAGGTTAGAAGTGATTGAACCAAAAAGTAGTGGAGTACTTATTTTTGTGGAACTTTAGACACAAGAAGACTTTCAAGGTAAAAGAAAAAAAGTATAGCTAAATATTTGTGATCACAGCTTCTTGGATCGGTTTTTTGGAGACAAAGTTTTACATTAGAGTTTGTCCTCATTAACATAAATGTTGGATTTTCGTGGCAACCAAATGCAAGGGTGAAGCTTAATGGACTCCCTTGGACAAGTAAACAGCATGGTAGAAAAAAATGGCAAATAATATTTAGGAAATTAGTTTGGCTAATTACTTGCCAGAACAAAGAATGAAAGATATAATTCAAAATCACTTGACTTAAAAGTATGAAGAAAGAGTAGTGAAGAGAGATGAGAGAAAACATAGAGGACTCTTCTGTCTCCAGTGGAGTAATGGATTCTTGATCTTGTTTCTTCCATTCTATCTTCACAAGCCATCAAGTGTGGCTGAGGACTGGAGTATCCATTTCAGACAAAGAGAACTCACAGAAGAAAATATTTGCAGCAGATGTAGGTGATTCACAACCTTAGACAATCTATTTAAATCTGTTCAAAATTCTCTGCTACCCCAAACTGCCCTCTTTGAACAGCTTTGTTTGCTATTCCCCAGACTAGCCTTCATGAATTATTTAAAATTTTGAGAGGTCATATACTCCTCTCTAGAGATTGCTGTTTGGTTGTGATTTTTATGTGTTTTTGTTTTTTGTTGTGTTTTTTAATTAAATTTCAAAAGGTTGTGCAAGTGTATTACAATAAATATGTCCATCTAATTGTCCAATGCTCCTGGATCAGAGTGACTCCTTCTATCATTCTCAACCAACCCTTCTCCAAGATGTATTTCAGATTTATCACTTCCTTTATCACATGTGTACATTGAGTATTCTAACTGTACTTGCCCCTTGTTCCATTTTTCATTCATTCTGTCTTTACTATTATTCCTCTCTGGTTTCAACTTCCTGATAGTCATTCTGTTAAACTGTTAATATTCTGAAAGTTTTATATACTATCCATGGAGTTTCAATCCTGCGTACACTTGAACTGATGTCAGCTTATATTTCCATAATTCATTCATCTGCAATAACAATTTGCAAGACTGGAGACGTGAAGCACCTAGACATGATTTTATTCTCATCCATTTGGAAGATTAATCTTTAGTCAACAAGAAAGTTTAAAAATGGCTTAGAATATATTCCTAACTACCAAATTTTATAAATGGCTTTGAAAAATGTTTATGATTATTTTATTTTACATGGGATAATATTTTCTACTACCTATAAGTTTTGGAAAAAGAAGAAGACTACGATTTACTACTATACAGGAATATGGTAGAAATAGAAGACAGATTTTATGTTTGTCACATCTCTGATGAGTACCCATATTCATGACTTTAAGTCATATTTCTTCTTACTATGTTAGACTGATAGGTAAAACATAAAACAACATATGATAAAGCAACTATTTATGACTTTTTAAAATGTACCTTAGGGGCTGGGAAGGTGGCTCAGTGGTAGAGTGCTTTCCTTGCATGCATGAGGCCCTGGGTTCGATTCCTCAGCACCACATAAGCAGAAAAAGCCAGAAGTGGCGCTGTGGCTCAAGTGGTAGAGTGCTAGCCTTGAGCTGAAGAGCTGAGGGACAGCGCCCAGGCCCAGAGTTCAGGCCCCATGACTGGCAAAAAAAAAAAAAAAAAAAAATGTACCTTAGTAAGTGATTAAACTTACTTTATTAGCTAGTGTTTGGGTTTGAATTATGGGAGGTTTTTCTATTTGACACATTTCTGTAAGGCACCTTCTGAACAACACAAATGGTGAGTGGTACTATTTCTACACTTTAATGAATGGTTGAACCTGTTTGGCATTAGTGCTTGGTAAATAAAACAACTCTATTGTAACTTGCACCCTAAACTTGAAAAATTTGTAATGTCAATATTGTCTACTTGTCAAATGTTATTTTGGTGAATGTGATTTTTAAAAGATTATTTGAAAAGGAATCTGTTTTCAGGAGATTAAGTGTAGGTTATCATTGGTTTGAGAATGATAACATTTTTATTCTACAGAAACAAGTTTTACTGAAGTACCAGTATTTTGAAGCATTAACGATCTTCTCAATTAATGTTTTTGTGAATTATATTTGACCTGTAAGTCAAGTTTTCCTAGCCTTGGTAGAGCAATTATGGATCTATCGTTCTAAGAACTATTTTTTTTGCCTACTTATGCTGGACTGAAATCTTTGAGTAATCATTAGAAGAGGGGTATTAAAAATAATTTTGTGACATTTGTGATCTTGGTCACTCATATGGGCTGGTCATTTGTAAACTGAAAGTTTGAATTACTGTACTTTCTCTCAGATTTTGTGATCTCATCTTTCATTTTAAGTTGCATTGCATTACACAATTGCTTACCACTAATTCTGGTGTCATAAGGAATTGAGATGGATTTTCAATTACTTTCTGTTGGCATGTTTCCTGAGCCTAGGTGAGAAATCTTCCCCTTGTTATCAGATGAAGAGGATAACTAAGACCTGGGATCCTAGGACCCATGGGTCCTGCAGAAGAATAATACCTTTTAGATATCGTATCAGCAAAATTTGGGTACAATCAGTAGAAATGCTTCAGAAATATAGAGAAAAACATTTTGCAACCAGTGAGTTAAAACAATAAACAGAGCAGCAGAGTAAAATCCCTTATAGATTAGAGGAAAACAATTGTTTTTTTTTTACAATGTGAATTCAGAAGACCAAGAATATTTAGAACATATCACAAGTTTATACCAAAGACATTGCATTGATACTTTTTATATTCTAATTTACATTCTAAACCTTATTATTTATATTCCAATCTATTTATTGTAATAAATATCTATTTATTTGTCAAATTATCAATTAATTCTAGTAAGTTCCACTGTGTGAAATAAAATATCAGCACGTATAAATATAAAATATATAACTATAAAATATAATAAAAAAGGCACATGTTTTGCAATGTTCTGTTGTGGTTACGGTATCAAAGGCAACTGTCTTTTAAAATATTATTCCATTATTTCTACCTCAGTGTTTGGTAGAGTTGGACCTAAAGCTTTACCATTTGGAGATTTACAGCCTAGAGACAAGAGGAAACACTGTGATTAAAACATTACCAATTTAAGGCCTAATATCGAGGAGAAACATCTAGACTTCTCTTGTAACTATGAAAATATTTGATGAAAGAAAGGCAGTAGTGTAAATTCCTGCCTGGATGGATGGTAGACTGGCCAGGACATTTGGTAATCATGCATGTGAAATTTTTTTCGCCTTCTTGGCTTTAGCTACTATTGAAATGTTAGGTATAAAAAACAATTATATTTTGATAAAATACCTTCTAGCCTAAAAGATTCTGTCTTAACTGTTTATCTCTCTATGATCCCTTTTAACTAATATTAGTTTTGTTCCAATAAGAAAATCTATGCTGTCAGGGTAAGATATTCTGATTGATCTGTTGGTACAGGGAAGAAGAGTAAGGGTCAGGTAGACATTTGTACCAGTAAGACATCATTTAGGAATTTTTAAGCTGCAGAAGTTTAGAAGTAGCTCGTAAGGAAGGCTTACTTTGAATCCATTAACTCCACAAAGCTAACTCAGTTTATAAATAAGTACTTGAAAAACAATCACCTTTGGACCTAGCTATAAAGGCTTCAAAGTATGATCAAATTTAAAATGAAAAAGACTTAAAATAGTCATTGACAAAAAAATTGCAAATGTGAGCAATCGACCAAACAATATAAGCTTTTCCCAATATACACAGAATTTTAGAGAAGTAAGATCAATAACATTTTTAGGAACAATAAGGTTTCCTAGTTACAAACAGTCAACCAAGGATATATGCCTGTATAAAGATTGCATCAATAACTACTTAAATTTACAGGATACTACATGCTTCAGCAGGACTTTTACCCAAATTACTACAATATAGAGATTATCATGGCATTTGCACAAGGATGATATGAAAATTTGTGAATTATTCCATATTTTTCATTCTTGAGATGCAAGAAATGAAAAACAGTTATTAAAAATTGATTACAAAAATACAAGTCGTTATGTCGAAAAATGAACTTTACAACTTTGTGCGGGTGGAGGGGTAGCAGGGAGGATTGAGTGGGAGAGCAGGGGAAGGATGGGAATGGATGGGAAGGGTAAATACAGGAGGAGGCTACAATGCTTGATGAGAAATGTACTCATTATCTTGCCCATGTAATTGTAAACCCTCTGTACAGTATTTTCACAATAAAAAATTAAAAAAGGCAAATGTAACAATATATGTAATTCATTGAACTGAAAGTTAGTTTGACATCAGTGCGTTAAATCCTCACCTTAGAATGGCCTTTACATAGCATAATCTTTACAAAACATTTGAAATTGGATAACATTGTCATTTTATCCCAAAGAAATAAAATACTATAAGGACCTAGGAAAAAAAGGAATCTTAAACTTTTTCTATATGGAATGCTATCTGAAATAACACATTTATTAACGAACCTATATATTATAAAACAATGTATAATTCAAAGTATTATATCTAGGAGAGAATTAAATAGATTATGGACATTATACAAACAAAATACAGAGTATTTTAAAATATACTTTTTTCATACAAGCACCAGAACTATTTTTAGTTTCTGTACTACTCATTTCAACAGATAAGTTAAAGTGATTTCTGATTTAAAAATCACAAACCCTGCAGAAATCATTATAGATGTATACAAACAACTCTTGAATACATTTTGACATCAAAGTCAGGCAATTCATTGAAGAATACTATGGAATCCATGAATTTTTAAAGTAAGATATTGCTGTTGCTTTTTATTGTGAAAATATTTTGTACAGACACAAAGATGGATTGGCATTTTTGAAATTTAAGAATCTTAACCAAACCATTATGAGTTAGGAGAACAATTTTTACAGCCTTCCACAATTTAAAAGAGGTAGTGATACATATTTATCCTTTTGGCAATATTAAATGCAGTTTCTTCCAAGTTGTTCTTCAGACCTGGTTTGATATAATGCTTCAATAGAAGGCGATCCAGCATATCTTTGCTATTTCTATTCCAAGCGGTAAGATGCAAGGGAGTCAAGAGGACTTTAGTTTGGGCATTGGTATCTGCCTCAATGTGAACTAAGAAAGCAGCCACTCTGGTATTATTCAACATATAAGCACTGTGCAGGGGTGTCTAGCCATTCACAGTAATTGCATGAATATCTGCCTTGAGCCACCAACTCATGGACAATGTCTAAGTGCCCACTGGAGGCTTCCCGATGAAGAGAGGTATCTGCACTGTAGTAAGCCGATTATTTTCAGCAGCCCAAACAAAAATTTGTTTTAATACTTCTCCATTTTTTTTTGCGAATGATACCATTCCTCACTTTTTCAGCTTGTTCCTTGTCTTCATCAGAATTGCCTAACCAGAGACAGTGAGTACCAGTGGGAATGGGGAGCACATGTATTCCCTAATAGTTCACGTTGGTTGAACTGGTCAGAAAAATCCAGTGAATTTTCTACATCTGTTATTTCACCATGATTTTCTTTCTCTTTTTCCAATTTTACTATTGGAAATTATTCTAACTGGAGAGTAGGGAATTGATAGAGAGCAGAGGAAAGGTTTTCCTCCATATTCAAAGGTACAGACTGAAAATGGTACCAGTGGTGTCTTCATGTGCAGCTTATTATAGGAATGAGAAAATATGAAATAATGCCTCCTATGTAAATGATTTGGGAAATGGCAGAGCAGAAAGTGAAATGATGCAACCAAAAATATAAAAGCAAAATAAATTAGGATAATTATGGAGCAGTCACATTATCTATGAGAACCATGAAAGGGAGAGAGGAAGAGAGAGACAGATGTGCAATGACCATGCCTCTGATCAATTTATAGAGCAAACAATTTTATTTTTTAAAAGAGATGGAAATGGAATTTATGTATTTACTTGAATTTAGTAAATACATTTTTATTAGCCTACATAAAGAGACATAGCTTTGACCAAATTACAGACAAAAATCTAAATCCTTGATAATTCTAGTAACAGATCTGACTGAAATCAATTGAATCACACTTTTCCTGTAGAGTAAAGGAATAGGTCCAGGCTAGGAAAGCAGCTAGAGAAGACAGGCCGATTGTATCTGTGACAAAACTTTGTGGAAAATGGTATCAAGGATTAATTACTGGTGATCCACTTGCACTGGAAGTGTGAATCTGAACTATTGCTTGCTGATTCTGAACTATTGCTTTAATAATTATAAGTTCCAAGAAGAAAAGGTGAGATTTAATTGATAGCAAAGGATTAGTAATTCACTTTGACTTCTCATTAAGCACCTTCAATCATCAAAATCACATGAAGACAATAGACAGGCCTACTTTTTTTAGATGAAAACAAGTATCTTTAAAAACAAGGTAATTAAGTATTCCTACAAAGGACTTCTATTTTACTACCGCATTATATAGTTTTTTCTAATGTTGGGTAACAAATAATGGATCTATTAGAAAGCTCTTACAGCTCATATGTTCAATAGTGAGTTCTCTTATATTATACCATGGTATTTTTGTTTATGGTTTTAAGAAGAAATTTACTAGCTTAAATTTCTGACAAGACAATATCATCACTGTACAACTTGCTTCTATACTCTAAGTTTTAAATTACTATCTAATATGAGTATTAGATAGCTATAGAGGAAAAACTAGAAGCCACACTCGTGGCTCATGTGTTTATCCTAGCTAATCAGAAAGACGAAACTGAGGATTGTGGTTTGAAACCAAACCAAACAAAAAAAAGTCCATTAAATTCTGATTTGAAAGTAACCAGCAAAAGCTAGAAATGGAGCTGTGGGACAAGCAGTAAAATTCTAGGCTTGAGAAAACTACAACAAAAAATCAACAAATTCTGGGACAGAGCCAGGCCATGAGTTCAAGCCTAGTATTAGCACCAAACAAATTAATTAATTAATTAATTAATTAAAATAAATTAAGTGGTCACATGTGGCAAGGCAAGTAAAATGTAACACCCATGGTGACTGGATTGTGTATTATTTTGTAATAAGGCAAATTAACGTTTGTCCTAATCACTAAAACTTTATTTGTACTTTTTTGTACTAAACCCTGAATTTAGCATGCAAGTATATGTGTGTACATGTGCACACATGTGTTTATGTGTATATGTGTGCGTGTGCTGTTGCAATGTTGCTTGCCAATGTGGACAAGGTGAGGCTCAAAAGAGCTAACTGTGTTGCAATGTTTTTATTTATCAGTGTTCTGTCATGTCATTTCTGTGGAACCACCCTTCTGTACATTTTATTTGTCAAATAATAACATCATCATAATCAAAGCATATACAAAATTAAGTTAGATAAAAGAGACCACTTTCAGCTCTTATTATATGTTAGGTAAGAAGAAACAGATATAATTAGGTAGTAAGTTATTGCTGTAAGATGACTGTCAGTACAAAATATGTATTTGACCTCTTAAATTGGTTATACTTTTAAGATATACTCATGGAGTGAGTTTCACTGACTTGACCAAACAGGTATTACACTCTGGTTATTCACAAGATGAATAAACTCTTTCCGGATTTCTGTTGAAAATAACTTTCTTTGTAACATCATATCTATTCTCACTAAGATAATCAACCCTGTATTTATTAGGTTTGAATATCCCATCATATTGACTGAAAACCAGTATTGTGGATATGCTTGCGAGATATACCTTTCAAAACAAACAAACAAAAAGCATGTGTCACCTCCAGATTGTGGATGCATTTGAAGTTGTTTTGTACATGCAATGGGATCTTCACTAATGGCTCTTTCGTGGAAGTAACTATCACAACTTTAACAAATAAGGCTTTTCGAATATCTTTTCCAATATAAATAACAACCCCGAGAGCGTCTTGTAATTTCTGAAAAGCCTTTGAATATTTTCAGTATTATTTCAGTTCATTGACTATAGAGCTATAGACATTTCTGAAATAAATATTAAGATATGAAGATGTAAGTGGGTATATAGGCTTTTTATGCAATAGAATATTATGAAATATTATGAAATAGAATAAAAGGATATAAGTGAATTTGGTAAGCTAATTATTAGTATAACTTTGTTTTCTAGTAACAGTTTTTTTTTCTTATTTTTGGGTCTGGTCGTGGAGCCTTGAACTCTGGGCCTGGGCACTGTCCCTCCGCTCTTCAGCTCAAGGCTAGTGCTCTACCGCTTGAGCCACAGCGCCACTTCCGGCTTTTTCCTTTTTGCTTATGTGGTGCTGAGGAATCGAACCCAGGGACTCATGCATGCAAGGCAAGCACCCTACCACTGAGCCACCTTCCCAGCCCCAGTAACAGTTTTTTGAATGTAGATGATGCAGTTAAATTATTTCCTTTGTGGCTCTGTACTTCAGTTAGTTTTATAATGTTGATAATTATAAGATTGAATTTGTAGAAAAATAAAGGTATTTGAAAATGATGGATTAATCTTGTGTTTTCTTTCCTACTCCCAAGAAAATGAGTTATTTTCAATTGTTAATATTTTATCATTGAATCTTTAATATCACAAGAAATTTTGAAAAACATGCAGTAGTATTGATGTCTTTTTAAACCAATTGTATTCACAAGTTGGAGAGTCTTTAATTCATGCTTAGGTCTTGGTGTCCATGATTTTTAACCTCTCGTTCCTAACATTAATGATAGGTAAGACTGCATTTTTGGGTATATGAAAGGTAAATATTCATCTGGGGTCAAAGGTGATTTTTATATCAGTCTTGCTTTAATAACATTTTAAAGTAAAACATTTCTCTCAAAATGTTGGGTATAAAAAGCAATCAAAATACCTCTAATGGTAAACAACTTATGTGAGCTACAATGTGGAAATGATTGGTCTATAAGACCTGCAATCTGTTTCCATCAGGAATTGGGGAGATTATTCTTTCAGTATGACTGCAATGTAGTGTTGTTATGGGATAGAATATAATTTCTACAATTTTGAGCTAGAAATCAAGAATGTTATAGTTTAGCAGTTCCTTTCACCAGGGAGGTATAAATTGATTATGAACTTGCATATTGCAGTTACCTATTTCCTTTTTTTTTTTTTTTTTTGGTTGGTCTTGGCACTTGAACTCTGGGCTTGAGTACTGTCCCTGCACTCTTCCGCTCAAGTCAAGCACTGTACCGCTTGAGCTACAGTGCCACTTCTGGTTTATTAGCAGTTTATTATAGATAAGAATCTCTCGGACTTTCCTGACTGGGCTGTCTTTGAACCGCGTTCCTCAGATCTCAGCCTTCTGAGTAGCTACGATTACAGGTCTAGCCACCGACATCCCGCTTAGTTTCCTATTTTCTAACAAAGATAAAGTGACATATTATTAAAGTGTGGACAATAATTCTGGGAAATTTTCCTAGAATTAGTGGACTAAGTACTGGTATTTTAGTCACAAAATAGAATGAAGTTATTTGATATGGTGGGAATGGGCCGCAGGCTAAGATTTACCATTTGTGAAATGTTGTACTAGTAATTCCAACTCTGAAGACTTCAATATCATCATCTGAGAATTAGAAACAGAAGTAGTTCTACTTTATGGGATTATTGTGAAGATTAAATTAGATACCATAGGTAACGTACTTGGAAAAACAATCAGCATTTGATCCTTTCTACCTGTTATTTTATCATGTGATGAATTCTAACATTTTTACTGTGATTTTTATATTGTTTCTCTTTAGGATATGCAATGTGATGTATTGACATTCATTTTGTTGGTCACTTTTCTGTCATTTTGAGGAAAATAACTGCAAAGAAAATTTCTGAGAAGGAAACTATTATTTTGACTCATGATTTAAGAGAACACAGTTTAAGGTTCAGATGTCTCCACTGTTTTTTTTTGGGGGGGGTCCGGTCGTGGGGCCTGAACACTGGGCCTGGGTGATGTCCCTCAGCTGTTCAGCTCAAGGCTAGCTCTCTACCACTTGAAACACAGCACCACTTCTTGCTTTTTATTTTTGCTTATGTGGTGCTGAGGAATCGAACCCAGGGCCTCAGGCCTGCAAGGCAAGTTCTCTACCACTGAGCCACCTTCCCAGCCCCGTCTCCATTGTTTTTAATTATATTTTTATTAAATAGTTGTATGAAGGAATTTCCATTCAACAAATCAGTTTATAAGTACAATGGATCTTTACGTAACTTTCCAATACCCTTCCAAACCTCACCCCACTTTCATTGCTTCTAGTTTCTGCATTGAATATTATACCTTCCCTCTCTTCATCCATAACTCTCTTTATTCCTTCCCTTTGACTTCTGCTCATATCTTCCAAATGATAGTTTCTTGGTATTCACTTTGTTGGAATAAAAGTTCAATTTTATAAGAAATTACACTTTTAAATACTCGTCTGCAAAGAGCATGCTTTGGTTAATACTGTTGTGTAAACTTGCATAAAGTCCTATGTTCAAAATATGCGGCAGAACATGGGTCCTTCGTGTGTCTGGCTCTGACTTAGTTTACTTAACATATTTTTAGATCTATCTATTTCTTTGCAAATTACGTAACAGTCTTCATAATGGATGGGTGCAATCCAATTGTGTATATGTGCCCCACTTTCTCCAACCATCCCTCCACCATAAGACATCTGGTCTGTTTTCATAACTTGGCTAAGGTAAATAGTGCAGCAGTCAACATGGTTGTGGAAGTGATTTTCTGTATCTTTTGGAAGAATTCATCACTATCTTTCTGGGAGCAATCCTCTAGACAATTTTCCAGAATAAGCACATCCCTCCTTTCATCTCCATCACAACGTTTTGGAAGGCCTCAAAAACACACTACCCCCTACAGTCTCAATAAGCTAAAACCACACTGGGCCCATATTCTTTCAATACATTTTTTTTCATGATTATACACATAATTTACTGAGAACCTTCTACATACTTTTCTAATGTGGGAATGAGGGACATGACAATAGAGTAAAAGTAAGAAAATTTCAATTTAATTAGCTATTATAATATTTAAAAACATTTTCAGCTCTAACTCATAGCCTCACTTACTATTATTTTAATCTTTATTTGAGTACTTCATCAATCCCCTAAATTATAACAGGTGCGTTAAATACAAAAGCAAAAATTGTGGTTTGATTTTGATACTCATGTGTGAGGACGCACAATATGGGCAAATAGATAGATTGGAATTAATACCCATTATCCATTATGTTAAATTAAGATGGTTTTCCCAAACTGATTCTCGCAATTCATATTCCATTAAACAACAAGAAACTTGTGACAATTCCCTTTGTTTTGCTCCTTAATAACTTTTGTTTCCATTTTATTTTACAACGAAGGTTGATATTTCATAAATCTACTGTAGATACAAAGATACGATAAAATATTTCTGTCTGTATGCATTGATATATACATACACACATCTATTACACAGGTTGTAATGATAATTTATAACTTCTGTAACTACATGATTTACTAAACTATTTAAAAAATAGACAGCTTATGTCTGGAATCCTGGTTACTCAGGAGGATGAGATCTGACCATCATGGTTTGAAGCCATTTTGGCAAGAAAGTCCATGAGCCTCTTATCTCCAAACAACAAACAGAAAATCAGAATTGGAACTGTGGCTCAAAGTAATAGAGTGGTAGCCTTGAGAGATAAAGCTCAGGGCATCACACAGGCTCTTAGTTCAAGAACTACAATCTAGCCAAAAATCTAATTTACACCTGTGTAAGTAGAATATTTCCATCACCCAAATGCATATCCATACTCATTTGCAAGATAACTCTGTTATGTCTGGAGTTCCACACAACATTATAGCTTAAGTAGAAGGGATCACAACATGGGTTCACTCTATCTCTCTCATGGTTTTTTTTCTCCACTGAAATACTCAAAATCTTACAATCATTCCAATTATTTAAAGTTATAGCTTTTTTCTTCATTATGCCTAATAGAGTTTGCATTGAGTGTCTTGTGTCTCCTAAATGGGTGTTCTTAACACTTTGTCATGCCCCAGCCCTAAATTACCCTGATTATTTTTCAGATAGATTCTGGCTTCCTCCTTGTGTATGATCTTGGGCTCATTCCACTTTATGTTATTCTTCCTGGAATTTAGAATAACAGGTGCATGGCATGGCTTTGTGTACAGATCTTTCTGTCCAGTCTGGGCTTTAACCACTGTCCTCACAACAGTAGACTCCCATGTAGTCAGGATTCTCAAAAGCTTATCATAGCTGATTTTAAAAAAAAATCATTGCATTTCCTGCAGGTTTTTAAGTACTGAATTAATTTGTGTTTTCTTCAGTTGTTTTGTTTCATTTGAATGTATGTGTTGAGTTGTTCCAAACTTTCCTTTTGTTTTTTTCACTCACTTTCTTACCTAAGTGCTGAGAAACCAATTCTTTCTCAAAATAGTCAAAGTGAACATTATTTATTCCAAAGCAATTTCAGTAATATTTAAATACCTTCATAGATATGAATGTTATACGAATGCTAAGTGCTGAGAATGGTCTTTTTATTTTCACAGCAGTCTTTGGCATACACAGACAGATCATGAAATATACGAAGATAATAAAACTACTCATGCTTGCCAGGAGGAGAAAATCCTATTATTAATTGTTTGACAAAGGCTTCCCTTCTCGTGAAAGAAATACGCTGTTTGATGCAGAATTTCACAAAATCATATAGCTAGGAAGAACCTAAACAATCATCTAATACTACAGATTTGAGGGAGATGAATTGCCCTCCTGAATAATTTACTTTTGGGTCATATAAAAGCAGGCTTGCAAAAAGAGAATAGACTTTAGAGAAACATGATCAGTTGTATGTAAATAGCTGCTTAGCTGATTTTGTTAATTTGTGAACCAATACATGGCAATAGGGTACAACAAGGTAAAAAAAATTAAAGAAGGTAGCATTGAAATACTCATTGGTGTGTTTGTGTGTTCACGCACACGTGTGTATGCACACGCATATTTGCAGGAGCTCATGCATGTATTCATCATTCCTGAAGCTTGATAGTGCCTGGGCACTATCCCTAAGCTTCTGTGCCCAAGGATAGTGTTTTACCACTCGAGCCATTGCTGTTTTCTGATGTTTTGGAGATAATCACATGTATTTTCATGATTGGACTGGCTTTGAACAGTGGTCTTCAGATCTCAGCCTCCTGAGTAGCTAGCTAAGCTGTTTCAGCCTCTGAGTAGCTAGTTAAAGTTCTGACTGTCCTTTATGCTTCACTGCTCTTTTATTCTTTTCCTGAGGTAATCACAAGCCTAACTCATATATATGTCGAGTTTTTTAAAAATACTGCTACTGCTTGGCACCAGGGGCTCCCATCTTTACTCTTAACTACTTAGGAGGCTTGAGAACAGAACCCAAGCCAAACGTTTAGTGGACTTCCTTCTCAGTCTATAGCTGGGTGCACTGGATCATTTCCACGATCCTGCACTATCTAGAGGCAAAGATTGGAAGGACTGCAGAATCCAGGCCAGCCAAGGTAGTCAGCTAGACAAGTTGGTGTGCAACTCTGATGCCATTGATGATGGAAGGCTAAAAGGACAGATCAGGTGCATGTTCTTGTGGAAAGGGAACCCCTATCCTATAATTAACCACTGATATGACGCCAGCCTAGCAAGAACAATACTCCAAGTTGAAATCCCCACAGTTACCCACAACCAAAATAGGTAAATACATTAACATCCCACAACTTAGTACAATCTGTTCTTTGTTTTAATATCATCTTTATCTGATTATCATATGATGTGACAGAATAGTTTCTTCATTATCTTAAGATATATTTTAAAAGACCTAGAGAATTCTTTCTCACTTATTAAGTGCAAACGAATGGCAATTCATCTCATTTGTTACATATTTGACTACCACTATAAATTCATCTTATGATTTTTATTATTAGTAATATATTCTGCTTTATTACTTTACTTGTAACATTTATAAACTTTTTGCTTCTCTGCTGAAGTTTAAGTATTTAAATAGTATCATCAAAGTATATTCATTGGGTTCCTAGGACAGTTTTTTACAAAGTTTTTAACCAATGGCTTCTAAGAATTCTTAATTAGTATATTATTTAACTTATTTTTAATTTCAATTTAATTTTATTGTAAAGGTAATGTACAAAGTGGTTACAGTAACATAAGTAAGGTAATGAGTACATTTTTTAATGGAAGGAACATTCTTATCCCCTCCATCGATTTTCTTGTACACTCAAAAAAAGAAATACTGATACTTTAGCTGGTGCTATTGATCAATGGGTACTTTTGCTTTCTTTGTTCATGCATTTTTTATTATAAAATTGATATACAGAGGGTTTACAGTTTCTTCAGTCAACTAAAGAATGCAATTCATTTCATTTTCTAAATTTCAAATTTTGAACTTAATTATTTTCTTTTGTTTCTTTAGAGTAATTCTTTTTTCAGAGCCGAAGGATTAGTTAATTCAATTTTGCATGAGTTTTACAATGTAAATTATTTAGACACATATATTTTGCTTTTAAAATATTTAACATGAATATTTAAAAATTATTTTCTTAATTTTTATATGGTTGGTGAATTTAAATAATTTTAATTTCTTATAGTTTTAAACATATTTGTCCTTACTGTGTTTCCAAGAAGTACATACTTTATTAAGAAGGCTTCATTACCTGGTCACTTTTTGGAAATATTTGTACTTGAATTAAAAAAATGTTTGAGCAGGGAATGGTGATTTGTGGCTTCCATTTTCTAGCTATGGTGGGAAATATAAGCAGGGTTTGTGATTCGGGAGAGGCTTTGAAATGATGAGACCTTTATTATAAAAGTATCCAGAGTGAAATGATTAGAAATATAGCCATCTCTAGCGAGACATAGAGCATCTGGTTATCATATTCTAAATCTTGAGTTAAAATACCAGTAACATCAATCTTTTGTCAAAATAAAAGTATACATGTTTCAAAATGTTTATTATTTAAAACTTGTTTGCAAAGGTTCTCGTGTCTTCTATTTCTTAATTTTCAATTTAATTGACCTATAAGAATCCAAGTATATTGTGAGTATTTTATTTCTAGTAAACTTTTAAATAGTATGAGCAATAATATGATTTCATATTAACATATTTTTACTATTTGTGATAATTACCTCTGTTTAATATGATAATATCAATATTCCAAATGTGTGTATGTTGTGTGTGTGTGTGTGTGTGTGTGTGTGTGTGTGTGTGTGTGTGTGTTAATGTGGATTTTTTTGTGTGTGTGCTTTGGGTGTACTTTGTAATGTTTGGGCGATCACACCATTGCTTCACACATGCTATGCCAATGTTTTACCATTGGGCTATAGTGTTTTAAATTATGACTTTTAAATTTTCATTTCCTATTACTTCAAAATCATATATGATAAAATATGATCCATCTTCAATCCACGTTAGCAATTTTTATTGTTATTTTATTGTTATTTACAATATTTCTACTGCCTTTCCACTTCCAAACTCTTGTGTTTGTTATTGATAAAGGTTTATTTTGCTTCTTTTCTCTCTTCATTCTTTTTCCCTTTAGAATTTACCTACCCTTTCTTTTATTTCTTTGGAAATTAATTATCATCTTCCTATTACAATTTCTTTACATTGTAACAGGTTTATACAATGCTTTATTTTCTATTTTTCCCATGTTCTCTGATTCTCAGTCAAAACTATTAGGTGGATTAAAACGAAACTTGATTCAGGACACCTTATATTCCTCTTTCTCTTCTCTGAAGTCTTTCTGTTTTTTGAAACACAGTACCAATGACCTACAGCTCCTATGTGGTCCATCATTCTATCCCCTCTCACTCTCTTCTGCTGTGCATCGTTATCTAAATCTTAACTCATTCCTAAATTAATTTTAGAAAACAAATATAGTCTTAGAGCAAACTAGCCTTGGAATAGATTTCTTAATTTTTTTGAAAGTACAAAAGAATTGATAATCCTTTGCATTGGAAATCATTTTAAAATGTTTATCACTTATTATAATTCATATACCAAGCAAGAATAATTTTATATAATCATTACAAATATCATTTTATTACTACTATAGACTATAATTAAAGTCCAATCCCAATCTATTACCCAAATCTCATTATTCTTAATTCCTAATCCTCACCTAAATATCTTAAACAATCTAAATAGTCTTGTCTTTAACCTAGACATAAATATTTTATACTTTTACTTAACATTTTCCAGGGGCATGTATTCATGTTTCTAAGAAATGTTCACAGCAGTTAAAATTTGCTTTTGTGAAATTAATGTGATACATTTTGTTGTTGTTGTTGTTTGCAAGACTTTGGCATTGTCCCCAATGTTTTTATGCTTAAGGACAGCACTCCACAACTGGAAGCACAGAGCTAATTCCTGTTTTTAGTGATTAAATGGAGATAAGACTCTAACAAGTACTTTTCTGTCTGGGCTAGTTTCGAACACAATTCTAGGATCTCAGCACCCAGAATAGCTCGAATTATAAGCGTGTCACTGGCACTTGGTTTGATGTATTTTTTAAATTTTAATTATGTTTTAAGATGTATCTTTCACTATAATGTACATCATTCTACACAGAAATTTAAATATATGTACATATTTCTGATGACAAATAATCTCTAAAAATCTATATCGTTCTGCACATAACGTATATATAGATATATATGTATATGTATTTCTGAAGACAGACTCCCTCTAAAATTTTTATGCTACTATTTTGACCTTTTACGTTTCAAAGATATACAGTCTTTTTCTCAAAGTTCCTGAGAATAAAATAACTAATACTTGATTTGAAAGTAGAGATTATTACTTTAAAGGAAATTTTAGATATACACATGATATTGTAGTAACATTTAGAGTATATCACTTGAAAAAATTCTGTTCAAACTCTTAAATATTTGTGTGTAGTGACGGAGAGAGAAGTTAATTCATACTGGTTAGGAATTTGTAATGCTTCAAAAATCTATTCCATAATTTGTTAAAAGCACATAGTCAAGTTACCTGATATGGTTTAGTTTTTTTTAGTTTCTTTATTTGTTCAAAATTTTAATATGGATGCATGCACAGTGGTAACATTAAAATTATTAATCAAAAGACAAATAATAGCAACGTCATAGACACATACCAGACTTTCAATAATTAGCACTTATGATGCTAATAATAATTTTGGTGAGGATGATGACCACAGTGTAGCCTGATGATGACTTATTTTTATTTCTGCATGAAAAAAAATTGTGATTTTAAACCAACAAACTGAACTTGACTCTTTTCTTATTTGTAAGGTAAGATGGAAAATGTAAGGACTCTTCACTTTTCTTTTTTCTTGCTCTAGAATTCAACAAATTCATTCTTCAATATTTCTGGTAGATTATATCCATTTACAGATGAGAAATGTAATGCCAACAGTCAATGGAGTGAGTAATTAATGATACTAGAATTTGTGTCTGAGATATTCACTCTGTGTGCTTACATGGAGCAGTAATTTGGTGACGGAGAGGAACAATATGAAAAGTCTATGGGGAAAAAGCATAATATGTAAGCAGTTGTTTTAGGACAAAGTGACCAATGATGAGTATTTGAAACAGGCCAGTTTCAGTTGCATAAAAAGGAGTACATAGAAATTATATTAGTGACAGAAACAGAAAATCTTGATCATTCATCTTATCTAACAGACGGAAGTAGAAGGATAAGAAGAAATCTAAAGTGCTTCCACGTCTCTGGATGGCAACCATGTTAGTAATATTCTTGGTGATAATGACTACAGGTGGAAATGATGGATTTAGAGGAAAAAACTCTCTGATAGTTCTAAAATTTATGTTAAACAGATGCATGGATAAGTCTTTTTAGACATCATTAAAATATCCACGACCAAAAACTGATTTAGAGAGGTAAACAAGGGAACAAATTGTCAGGAAGATACTGAAGGAAATATGCTATTTGCATTTGAAAACTAAAAGGACATAGACAAGTTCAATAAGAACAGTGTTTTTGTGAAAGTCATATTAATAAAATTTTGAGATATGAATGTGAAGCCATAAAATTCTGGATCCATGAATTCAACAGATTCTGTTGATTTAAAATATTGAGAACAAATTCTTTTATCCTGACCTTAGAAGAATTATACAGATATAACTGTCATGATCTTTACTTAGAGGAATTCTGTGAATATTTTTGAAGAGTTTGTTTAGCCAGGTGATTATAGATTGATCTACAGCACAGATAAGACTAATTTGTCTACAGTTTCAATGAGTGACCCATGTATCCATTCAGTTTGGGATTTTATTGAAATATCTTTAGATATGTTTGGATATTATATCAGCCTATTCATTATAAATGTAGGACAAGTAACACTGATGTTACTGATGTTACTGAACAGTCCTCGAATTGATTCTTCTTTAGAATAGAAAATGCCTGATTGACACATCATAACTGACATATATTCTATTTAAATCTAGTTCTTGTTAGGGATATCTCCATGCTGAAATAACCCTGTCAATCAACATGCCACAAATTCTTATATGTAGGAAGTACTCTTATAAACTTTAAATGTTTATTGAATGGGAGAGTTCAGACATTACCCTCACCACTAGGATTAAATGCCTAAAAAGATAAGACATTTTTCTTTAATGCCTTTCTTTCATTTTCTCATCCATATTTGCAATAGGGAAGGATTCTGATGTAACAATAATAAAATGGTGACTTGTATTAACACAGTATCTAAGATCTACTGTTAATTCGGATACTTACTAATAAGGTCCAGGTTTTGTGGATATTTATATTTCTCCTGGGTAAACTAATGAGCTCCAAGAAAATGTCCCTAAGGAGCCTTTCAATTCTAATATCACTGTTTGTCTCAAAATGCTTTAAATTCTACGCCCTCTAATGTGAGCATAGGGTTATAATGTGGAACTATTCTCCTCAGAGAGTGAGTACTACCCTATTGCTTAACATGTACAAAGTACCTTCATACATAGACTGGGCATGTGCAAACAAAAAGTGGTAGTTGAACAATGTTCTTAGCAGTTTTTACAGATGAAATGGAAATAGAGCAACCATGAACTCAAAAGGAATGTGCAAAAAAAGACAAAGGCACAAAGTAGAATGTGACAAGGAAATGTTGAAGTATAATTTCAAATAATCTGCTCATGTGTGAGGGTGTGTTCAAAGCACAACTTCAGAAAATGTAGTTGGATATCTTGGGAGAAAAAACTACTTTAAACTATTCTGGGATAATTGTACAATTAGAAGCCCCTTAGTCTACCTCTAATCAGCCACAACATCATCAACTTAGGTACTATTTTCCAAGTGCAAAGTGAGAAAAAGAGGGCTCATCACAGTTAGTGTTCAGGTTGAAGTAATGGCAATCACATACCTTTTCTTATGTCTTCATTTATTTAGGAGCATTAAAGTAGGAAAAAGCCAAGTAAACATTTTGCATGTACCTAAATTAAGTGCGACATATTATATTGGTCTCTTTTTAACTTGGAAGTAATAGATTATGTCTTTTATACTCTAATTTGGGACAATGATCTGCTGTCAGTTATTTTCTTCTCTTCCCCTTCTTTTGCCCTTCCACTTACATAATTATTATTTAAAGAGACATACCTGAGCTTGCATTTCTAAATTCTTCAAAATTATCTCAACTACTTCATACTTCTGGCAACCTCTTATGTCTTTCTCAAGGGAATATTTTATCACTACCATTTTTATTCTATATGATATTGGATATCTTCCTGTCTAATTCAGTGCAAGATATAGATAGACTCATTCAGATATCTCAACACCTGCCACCATAAAATCCTGACTTAGAAATCATGATTTTAGAATGTCTGGGGAAGTGGCATCTGTCATTTTTGAATGTCCCTAAGTGATACTTACATGCAATCATGTTTTAAACCAATATGCCACTCAGTTGATGAACGAATTGACAAAATGTGATACACACACATACACACACACACACACACACACACGCAGGCACACACGCACACACACACATGGTGGAATTCTATGCTTCTAAGTCATAAGGAAATGGAAAGACTTGGAAATATCCTACTAAGTAAAATAAGCAAGACATAAAGAGATTCCATGGTTTCTCTCATTTGTAATAAGTAGGAAATGTCTAGGATAGTCCTAGCAGATGAGCCGAATGTCTCAATAGTTATGTATATATGACCATATAAGATAATGCTGAGCAAAATAAACTCCTAGATATGGAAACAGAGGTTTTTCTTCGTGGTTGTTGTTTTTGATGTACAATGTGATTTCTTTTTCTTTGTGTTTACCCCTATGGTTTATCCCCTACTATATTTGATTTTGGGATCCTGTGTATTGTATATATATATATCTTAATTTGGCAAGAGAAGAGGAACAACAAAATGACGAGACAAAGGGCAAAAGACAAACCAGTGCAATAGCAATACTCACAAGACTTGTTGGAAATTTACATTACAACTTGTAAGGGGTATTGGGGTAAAGGAAAATATGAGAAAAATGAGGGAGGAGGTAAAAAGTTCGACATGCTATATATTTACTATCTTACAATTACTGCAACCACTTCTATATATCACCTTGACAATAAAATTAAATTAAAAAATAAGCTACATAAAATATAATTTCACTATATTGGTATAGTAAATATTATTCTATGTGGATTACCTTTTTAAAAAATGAACGCTATTTGTCTTATAATTTGTATTAATTACCCCTTTCTTTATCAGATGGTCATCAACTTGAATGTTATCAAACTATACAAATTTTTCAGAATATACTTGCCATTATTTTGGAAAAAACACATTATTTTAGTATTGTCATACTAAAACAGAAAACAGTTCAATTCTATGGAAACTCCTAACTTTTAACACTGACTAATTGTTAAGAGGACAGAATATATATTTTTCAACATTCCTGTAACTACTAAGTACTCATTTTCAAATTCTGAACATGCCGAACCAGAGACATTCAAAACAGTACCTGTTTGCATTTTATTCTGCAATTGATGCAGTTTCCAGTGTGGGGGGTACATATTTAAAAGTCAACAGAAAAAATAGCCACATTCTGGTAGAAGATAAAACTATGAAGTATCTATAATAAATTCCTCAAGTGTAAACATATGTTCATCAGAGTAAGCTATTATTTCTATGACCATCAATCCTAAGTTTTTATGCTGTAAATTCATCCTAGCCCAACAGTTTCCAACTTGTAAGGTGGACCTTAAAATTCCCTAAATTCACATCAGGACTAGCTTATCATTATTGTGAAAAAATACTACACTTCTTCTAATGTGATGCTCTTCCTATTGGGGAAAGAACACTACACTAAACTTTGCTGCATCATTTTCCCCCCAGTGGTATTCTTGAGATCAAAACACTTGCAAATATTATTTATAGCTATATTTTTATCTATCACAGATATTCAGGAGATCTGAATACCTGAATATGAAGATCTGAAGCTTATGGTTCAAAGCCCACACAGGCAGGAAGGTTCCTTAGATTCTTATCTCCAATAAACTGCTCACGAAAAGCCAGACACAAGTGGCACTGTTGTTCAAGTGGAAGAGCAGTAGCCTTGAGCAAAAACAGGCTCAGGGATAGTACCCAGGCCCAGAATTTAAGCCCGAGGATAAAGCAAACAACAAAACCAAAATAAAAACAAACCCCAAACCTAGCATTTTTCTCATCGTATACAGAGGTATGTAATTAAGAAAATTTCTTCCTGTGTTATATATAGGTAGAAGAAAAAGGATGTCACACAATTACTCTATTCATACCATGGTGCACCAAAGTCTCAAAAAATTCCTCTTTTTCTAAATTTATAAATTAATGTCATAAATTTGTTAACAACTTTGTATAGATTATTCTCATTATCATGTTACACAGGAACTGTTGCAATTATCTATTAACTAAGTTCTAATTATAGCTCACTTGAAAGAATATGTTAGGCAAATAGAATGCCAGAATCATTTGTGAATTTGTGAATTAAATCTTCTATCGTATAGAATATGAAATTCAATATGAAATAGAATATGAAATTACAAAAAAATTACAAACAAAAATATTTATTTTAAATCTAAATTCTAATTTAGACAGGTCTACAAAGTCCTACATTAGATGAACTTCGCTATTTCCCCAGGCTTAAGCTTTTGTAATCCTTCATCATTTCTTTGGAATTCAACAGAATGATGCTTACTTTTTCAATTTTTTTTTTAAATTTTATTTTATTTTATTTGAGAACATACTGTACAGAGGGGTTACAATTACATGGGCAGGATAATGCATACATTTCTTACCAAGCATTGCAGCCTCCTCCTTTGTTTACCCTTCACCTCCCTTCCCAGCCTCCACCCTCCTCCCCACCCAATCATACCCCCCTCCCCCCTCCCACACCGACATTGTAAAGCTGGTTTTGACATGACATTTTGTACTTCTCATTGTTGCAACAGGTCCACCTGAATCCTTAAACGACTTGTTTGTCCCCGTCTCCTCCACATGTTATACTGACATCAAATATAGTGAAAGCGGGGGTTACACTGTTGGGGAGGGACATACAAAGCAACAAAGAAATAATCTTATAAATGCGTTAGACACACATGCATGAAAGAAACAAAAACATTAAAATACATATTTGAGGGTTCGTTTTCCTAACATCACATTCTCTGACTTTTTCTGCTTGACTCATACCTATACTAGATATTGCAAATAAGGGAAACCATGGGACCTATGTTTCTTTGGGCCTGGCTTACTTCACTTAATATAATTTTTTCCAAGCCTTTCCATTTCCTAACAAATGGGGAAATGTCATTCTTTCTGATGGAGGCATAGAATTCCATTGTGTATATATACCACATTTTCTTGATCCATTCATCTACTGAGGGGCATCTGGGTTGGTTCCATATCTTAGCTATGGTAAATAATGCTGCAATAAACATAGTTGTGCTGGTAGCTTTAGTGTGGTCTTTTTTGTAAACATTAGGGTAAATGCCCAAAAGTGGGATTGCTGGGTCATAGGGGAGTTCTTTGTGAAGTCTTTTGAGGAACCTCCATACTGCTTTCCAAAGTGGTTGAACAAGTTTACATTCCCACCAACAATGAATCTTGAGCTCTTTAGCATCTAGGAATGTTCTGTAATGATGACAGCATTTAAAACACAACTGAGGATTACATATGAGTTGCATTTCAATAGGAAACTTGACTTCTTAAAACATAAAGAGAAAATTAGCCAAAACTTGCAACTGTGTATTCCTTTCTTGTTTTTTTTTTTACTCCTTTCTGGTTTTGTTTTATTGAGACAAAATTATATTACCTAGTCTAGGGAAGGTACCACTATGTAATTCCACTCTCTAATCTCCTGTCTTAGTCTGAGTGCTAGAATTCCAGGCTTGTATCTCATTGTCCTACCACACTTTGTTGGTTTATTTAATCTTGATATAGACTAGCATTTCTGAACTTCTCCGATAATATTTTTCAAAAGACTGATGGCTCAGAATGTTTATGTACTATTTTCAAAGATCTTCTAACATTTGACACAGGATATGTACGTTTTCAGATGCACCTGCAGGAGTCTCTGATTCATTCCTCCATGGATCCAACCCCTTCAATAACGATTACTTGACTTTCTTACTATCTCTGGTCCCTAACTATGTAATATTCTCAAGCGTTTTGGGGGGAAATTTCACTTGAGGACTTTCTAAAATTAAAAAATTATCACTTGATTCTAGTCTTAGGACATTTTTTAAATTATTTTCTAACATTTCTACACATTCTGAGAGTTGTTTCATATGTGTGTTTGCACATATAAGTGCCTCTGTGTGTATGTGCATGTTTGTAGGTATATATATGATAACCTCAAGCTCTTATTCAGCAATCTTGCTTATAACTAGTATTCCATCACATGAGCCATTCTTCCAGTGCAGCTTTTGGCTGGTAATTATAAATAGTGTCTCAAAGACTGTTCTCCCAGGCTGGATGCAAGCTGAACTTCCCAGACTCCTTGACATTCTTAGGTTCTATTTTTCCAGGAGTATCAACTTTTAAACTAGAATCATTTTCGTGAGTGCAAAAACTGTAGTCCAGATTTTTAACTCGAGTTCATATAAAGATAGAGAAACATACACATTACATATACTGAGTGTACACTGTTAGAAATGTGATGTTAAGAGGGATGCTGGTGGCTCATGCGTATAATGCTAGCTACTCACGAGGCTGAGATCTGAGGATTGCAGTTCAAATCCAGCATGCGTAGGAAAGTTTCTGAGGCCCTTATCTCCAATTAACCAGCAGAAAACTGGAAATAGCACTGTGTCTCAAGAGGTAGAGCGCTAGCTTTGGACTGAAGAGTGGAGGCCCAGACTTCAAGCCCCACAACCATCCAAAAAAAAGAAAGAAAGAAAAAGAAAGAAAAAATGGAAAAAGAAATGTGATCTTAGCCACCAGTTCATTGCTAGTATAATTCCTGCTTTCTCAACATGGTCTTTTTTTTCCAATTAAGTCCATGCTCTTATATCTGACTTACTTGGAACCAGAATTATTCTTCCATTCTACTTTTTACAAATTTGCATGATTAGCTACCATGATTTAGAGTTAGTAGATGAAAGAGAGTGGCCTTATCCTTCATGTTTCATTAATAGTAATGCTTTCTCTATATCACTCCCGTAGATCTAAATACTGGCTTTGGCTTTATTGTTTCAAAGTTGTGTTTTGCAGAGTCTTCTATAGTGTATTGGACCATTATATTTAAACATAGAACTTCTCTTTCTCCTATAATTCTCATTGTATCTCCCACTGTTAACTTACGTACACTACGGAACTAATGAACAACACACACACTTACTAAAAAATGTTTCTGAGAATCTTCTTCCCACTTAAAATTGGTCTTAATTTACAAAGCATAGGAAATGTCAACTTAATGTACTCCAGGATAATTTCTTTCATGTTTTTTATTTTGAAAATGATGTACAGAAGGGTTAGAGTTACATAAGTAAGTTAATAAGTGCATTATCTAATGAGCATTGTTACATCTTCTTTGTTTTTCCCCGTCATCTTTTTTCTCTCCACCATCCAAACTCCTCCCTCCCATCCCCAAGTTTTAAAGTTCGTTTTCAACATAGTGTCTTGTTCATCTCGTTGTTACAATGGGTCATACTGTTTCCTTGTTTCAGCATTTTATTTCCCTTCCCCTCCCCACATTAGAAAAATGTATATGTAAGGTGCAGGTTAACGACATCAAATACAGTGAAAACAGGGGTTACACCATGGAGGAAGAAAATAGAAGAGAAACAAAAAATCACATAGTACATTTAGTACATTAAAAACAATAACAAAAAAGAAAAAAACAAGTTTTGTTCCTATCTTGAGGTTCATTTTACTTAACATCATCTTATATGGCCATATGTACATGGATAATGTTTTATAAACCATGACAATTCCATATTTCCTCGTTACTAAGTTGTCTCTGAAACACGTGTTACCTCATGTCCAAAGATGTACTTGTGCTATTTCAATGAAGCCAGAAAACATTCATTTTACCGGGAGTAGCACCATAGATGGTTCCTGGAAGTAAGTGGAAGGAACTGTTATGGGAAGTGGATACTGATTCCAAGAGAGGAATTGAACATAGGGAAATGACCAAGTTCAAGTTAATTTGTGCTGTCCTTTTTACTGTACAAGAAAATAATCAAAGGCTTGAAGGAAACTCTGTCCCTGACTTGTTCCAGTGTGTTCTTTACTCATATAAAACTTTTCTGTAAACTTCTAATTGAGAGTATTACAAAAGGAAACAATCTGCCATTTGAAGGCCAGCATAGAAAAAGAAAATAACTTTGTTTTAAAGTATTCTACTTCAAAGAAACAAAGACATGAGGTTTTAAAATGTCTTATGCATGGATATTTAACTCCTGAGATGATTCTCTTGTTGCAAAAGTCAGTTATCCATTCCTTTAATCTGGTCCTGAGTTCACCATAGCAATGAGGATTCCAAAAAGCAGGTTCCAGTGAATATGATAAGCAAAAGGAGCCTCTTCTCAAACCAGTGCTATAAGGATGGTCCCAAAGAAATATGTGGGTTTTCTGTTTGCTTCTTCATTTGTTTAGTTTTTTTTTTCTTTTTTTTTAATTTAATTTTATTTGTGAACATACTGTACAGAGGGGTTACAATTACATGGGCAGGATAATGCGTACATTTCTTACCAAGCATTGCAGCCTCCTCCTTTGGTTTACCCTTCACATCCCTTCCCAGCCTCCCCCGTCCCCCCCAATCCCAATCCTTCCCCTTCCCCCCCCCCCCCCCCCGCACCGACGTTGTAATGCTCGTTTTGGACATGTCAACTTGTACTTCTCATTGTTGCAACAGGTCCACCTGTATCCTTAAACAACTGGTTTTTCCCCATCTCCTCCACAAGTTATACTGACATCAAATATAGTGAAAGCAGGGGTTATACTGTGGGGGAGGGCCATACAAAGCAATAAAGAGATAATCTTATAAATGCATTAGAAACACATGCATGAAAGAAAAAAACATTAAAATACATATCTAAGGGTTCATTTTCCTGACATCACATTATCTGACCTTTTCCGCTTGACTCATACATATACTAGATATTGCAAATAAGGGAAACCATGGGACCTATGTTTCTTTGGGCCTGGCTTACTTCACTTAATATAATTTTTTCCAAGTTTTTCCATTTCCTAACAAATGGGGCAATGTCATTCGTTCTGATGGAGGCATAGAATTCCATTGTGTATATATACCACATTTTCTTGATCCATTCATCTACTGAGGGGAATCTGGGTAGGTTCCATATCTTAGCTATGGTAAATAATAGAGACCCGGAAACACAACAAATCAAAGAAAGGTTGGACAAATGGGATTGCATAAAGTTGCAGAGCTTCTGCAGGGCAAATGACATAGCTAGCAAGATCAATAGAAAGCCCACGGATTGGGAGAAGATCTTTACTAGCCATACAACGGACAAGGGTCTCATATCTAAAATATACTTGGAACTCAAAAAATTAACCCCCCCAAAAACAAATCCTCAAAGAAACAACTGCCCAATAAATAAGTGGGCGAAAGACTTAAAGAGAAACTTCTCTGAAGAAGAAAGAAGGATGGCCAATAGACACATGAAGAAATGTTCAACATCCCTAGCCATAAAAGAAATGCAAATCAAAACAACATTGAGATATCACTTCACCCCAGTTAGAACGGCAAAAATCAAGAACTCTAACATTTGTTTAGTTTTTTCTGGATGTGGGGCTGGAACTCAGAGGCTAGACCCTGTCCCTGAACAGTTGTCTTTCTTGTTACCTGCCCTCAAATCTAGTACACTATTGCTTGAGCTAAAACCCCACGTCTGGCTTTTTTGGTGTTTAATTAGAGATAACAATGTGACAGACTCCCCTGCCTGAGTTGACTTTGAACTGAGAAAACCAAGTGACATCAACTGTATGAACTTCTCTTTTGAAACAAGAAATATTAGAAGAAGTTTATTTATAAAGCTAATATTTGGTAATTTTTAAAATAAGAGAATATATCCATCAAAGAAGCCATAACTTAAATAACTCAACTAAAGTAGGTGCACTGAATCATTTCAGAATTATTTTTTATGCATAGGAAGATTAATATTGACTTCGTAGTTCCTTTTGGGGAAACTGAAAGTCATATTTGCACTTGTTTTGTTTGTCGTGGCCCTTGAACTCTGCGCCTGGGCACTGTCCCTCAGCTCTTCATCTCAAGTTGAGCACTCTACCACTGTCGCTACAGAACCACTTCCGGGTTTCTGGTGGTTAATTGAAGGTAAAAGTCTCATGGACTTTCCTGACCAGTCTGGCTTTGAACCACAATCCTCTGGTCTCAACCTCCAGAGTAGCTAGGATTACTGGTGTGAGCCACCAGCACCTGGCTCATGTTTGAATTTACTGCATTTAATGACACTATGTATACAAAGAATGGAAATTTGAATCAAATGATGACATTGCAGCTTTTCAGAAAAATTGAGGTAGGAATAACTATGTCCTCATTTTTCCATGTTGTTATACTAATGACTCATGAACAATGGGACTCTTATATTAGCATCCTCTGCCATCTGTGTAGGTGTTATTTAATATTAGGAAATATTCATAGAGAAATAGAGAAAGACTGAGATTTTTAGAAAGCAAAGGATATCAGGAATGAAAGAACAACATAAAAGGAGATACAACTTATCACACAGAGATTAAGAACTAGCCTAAGTGATTTAGAATGCTAAAGGCAATGTGGAATGAACCTAGTTGATAACTAGTTCTTCAATAACCCAAAATAGTTCCCTAGAACAGTTTCTGGTATAATTTAGTTATTATTATCATTTATTTCTTCGAGCTGGGGTTATTCCTTCACTTCTGTTAAAACTATTAATTAGCCTCTGCCTTTTTGGTGCCATAACTGACCAAAAAAGATTTTCAAATCTCACTTAGACTACCCTTCTCATTGTGATTAGAAGTGACCACTCAAAAGCATGGAATCTTTGAATTTCCAGGATTAATCTTCACCTGATATCTAAGCACATTCCTGGCACTAATTGCTGTGATCTGTTAACAAAAGGGTTTTTTTTTAAAACACAGTATCCTAATATAGGTTAAAAAAAAAAAACATGAATTAAGGACTACTGTTAGGTAATAGTTGGAAGGAGCAATTATATATTCCAAGTATGGATTCTCTATTTGGCATTTACTAGCTAAGTGACATTTTTGCCAGTCCTGGGGCTTGAACTCAGGGCCAAGGAAATGTTCCTGAGCTTTTGGGTTTGTTTTTTTTTGCTCAAGGCTAGCACTCTACCACTTGAGGCACAGCACCACTTCCAGTGTTTCTTTTTCTGTTCATGTGGTACTGAGGAATTGAGCCTAGGGTTTCATGCATGCTAAGCAATCACTGTATCATGAAGCCAAATTCTCAGAACCCTAAATGACTTTCTTAAGATGGCATTACTTTTTCTTTCCATTACTTTGTATTATAATTTGGGCCAGGTGGTAGAAAAGGAAGTGGAAAACAATACTAAGTCCAGTAAGGTTTACATTCCTATCACATCACTAAGGAAGTAGAGTGTTGACCTGCAGGACTCATAAGGCTGTTGCATGTGACATTATTATTGAAAACACTATTAACAGCTCAGACATCCAAAATATTCTGCTTCCACTTTCAAGGTCAAGAGCCATATCTAAGCCTTTTTGTTGATTGGGTGTGTTTCCTAGGAAGGAAGAAGAAGGATGTGGAATATGATGGTTGAAAAATATGTATATTTGTTCCCTGTCCAAATTTTTTGCAATTTAAAAAAATGCTACTGATGAACTCCCACCTACATCTAATTGGCTATGCTGTCTGCACTGGCCCTAAGCCATGTTGGCTTAGGTTGAAGACACCTTATGTGTATATTCCCTGCATAGGATATCTTTCTCTCACCATTACCTATAGATAGGTATTCTAGTCAAGGCCCGTGTGTGTGTGTGTGTGTGTGTGTGTGTGTGTGTGTGTGTGTGTGTGTGTACACCAGAGCCCAGACTCTGGTTCCACAGGCCTGTATAATCCGGTATGTCTTTCTCCCACTTGGCAGGCACTCTTCTGCTCGAGACCTGCGGCTCCGAGTCCAGCTCCCTCCCGAGTCCCTGGTCTCTGCAAGGGGGTCTGAACTTGGATCTTCACATACTGACCCTGATTCTATGCAAAGCCTCGGAGCCACCTTCTACCTTGGAGCCTACAGAGACCAATGGAAAATGGAAGTCTGGGTGACTTCTTAGAAGGTATCTGACTCAACCTCCTTCCCCCCTCTTTCTCCCCCGATCTGTGTACTGGAAGTGTCCCTCTGGATGAGACCCCCATCCCTGGGCTGTATGGGGCCAGAGCTGCCGATTAACTGAGCAGGTGGAGCCACATCTCCTTAATTTCGACCACATGCAGCCCCTCTTCACCCCAGCATTCTCCTGTCAAATCCTCCACACCCTTTCCAATTTTACATATTTTTCATGGCCTAATGTCTTTATTTTTGCTTCTTAAATCTTCCTGCTCTTAGAAATCCCTCCCACCCACTCTCCCAGCAGAAATAGCTTTTAGAAGCCCTGCCCACCACATGTGCCAAAGTTCCCCCCCCACACACAAACAGATCAGATCTGCACCCGAATGCCCCCGGAAACCCAAGTTGCTGAATAGGTCCTGCACCACCCCAAAGGGGGCCATCTTCCCTCCTCATTCCTCCTACCTTGTTCTATCCCTGGCCACTCATGACCACCAAGGTCTCTCCAGGTTTCTTCACTTCCTGCTTGCGAGTCTTTCCATCTGTTGGGAATAGATTTTAGGAGAACCCCCCCCCACATACACAGAGTACCAGATGCCGCATCTGAACCGACCACCCACTCTCCCCCTCCCCCCTGACAGCCCTTCACTGATCCACCCACTGCTGAGCCAGAGGGTGCTCCCTGTACACCGTGCATCCTCCATTGCTCCTTCCTGGACTTGATTCTGCACTGTGCTTTCCCTCTCCACCTTCCTCGTGCAGGAAGGACCTCTCCATGTCTGGATAAGGTTTGTGGGACATGCCCCTGCCCCCTGTCCCACCTAGGGAGCCAAAGGCGCAATACCACCCCACCCCCACTCCAGGGAGACAACTCATTGGGAGAGATGGGCTCCCTGGTGGGGCAGGGGTAGGCCCAAGCACCTGGCTCATGTTTCCCCCTCTTCCTTCCTGGACTGTTTCTGCTGTGGGCTCTGCAGGTGCACACGGCCTCCCCCAACCCCTTTCCTCTGGAGATGCCTTTTCTCACCCCACCTGGAGAAGTCACCAGCTGATTCCCCACCCCCTCACCCCACTCCTATCCCCATCTCCTTCTTGGATCACTCTTGGCTGTCCAGCCCTATGCAACCAAGTCTGATCTGTGTGGGAAATCCAGAAGCTGGCCTGCATTCCTGTGGGAGGCTCTCTCCTCCACTGCTCCCGGATGTGTCTTGAGTTCCCTCCCCCATGCTCACCCATTTCCCTGGGAAATGACCTCTCAATGCCACAGCCACACACAGAGCCAAGGCTCTCTGTTGGCTCCTGGGCCATGTCAGCCACAGTGGGTCTGAATTAGAGAGGCCTCAGGAGCCAGAGGGGACCCACAGGTTGAGGGCAGCCTTTCCTATCTCCTACATTCCCTCATCCCAGGATATTAGTCTGGGAGGAGGTGCTGGTGCCCCGTGGCCCCACTGGATGGTCAGATGTGTTGTAGCAAAGCCCAAGGGAGGCCTAGCCCCCCTCCCTTCCGCAGGCAGATGGAAGCAGCCCCGAATTCTCCCTTCCTACTTTCTCCCTTCCCTGAAGGCCAACTTCAAGATTTCCCAGATGGAGGCCTACCCCTTCTCCCCTACTGGTCTCTGAGGGCTCCGCCTACTAAGTCCACCCACACTGCTGGGTTGGCCTGCTCCCCATTTGCTGCCCCTCCCTGGCAGCCCGGGTTGGTTCTCATTGAGGAAGCCCAGAAATCCTGCCTTCCTCTTCCCCGCTTGGCCAGCCCTTTCCCACTGACTGCTCCTGCCTCTCCTGCCCCGCCAGTCCCTCTCCTGCTTCTACTAACCATAGGGGCCTAGGGGCCCAGCAGGTACAACACTGAGAACCCATCCCCATCTGCTCCATCCTTGCTCCTCCATTTCCCCCATCAGCCCTACCTCCTCCATTCCTGGCCTGCCCCTGTCCTAAGTTTCATGCCCCTTCCACTTATCCCACCGCTCCTGGGCAGCCCGGCCCTCTCAGAATGGCAAAGGCTCCATTGGCCATTAAGAGTCAGTTCCCAGTCTTGGAGCTTGCTCCAACCTCATCCCTTCCAGGCCAGGGCCATTCTCTGCTTTCCAGGAAATAACTTCTGGAGCTGTCCTGCTCCCATGGGCTGATGCGGGGTGGAGGAAGAGTTGCTGGGGCCTCAGCCTGAGAGTCTTGCCTGGGGTACCAGGGCTGCAAAAGGCCTACTGGGAACAAAGCACTGATTTGTGGATCTTGCCTGGGATCTGAGCAGCAGCAGGAAAAATGGAGCGGGACCAGGCTCAGGAAACAGATGCCAGCAATCCTGAAAGGGCAGGGCCTTGTCTCAAGTCTGTCCCTGTGATGCAGGTGGGAGCAGAAGGAAGTGGGTGGGCCCAGTCAGGCCCCTGCATCTGTTCTGTCCTGAATCCAGGGGATGGAGGGAAACCTAAAGGGCGAGTCCTGCTCAAGGTGCAGATATTGATGGGCAAACTGATGGGATGGGGCCCTAGTTCGGGTGCCGCCCAAGGCGCTCCTGCTAGAGAGCCCCATGGCAGAAACCGCCCCAAGCACCCCACTGGCAGGCGAGCTATGGGGCAGAGCCCTGGGGCTGGTCTTGCCAAAGAATGTGGATGCCAACTATATTTTAGATATGAGACCCTTGTCCGCTGTATGGCTAGTGAAGATTTTCTCCCAATCTGTGGGCTTTCTATTGATCTTGCTAGCTATGTCCTATGCCATGCAGAAGCTCTGCAACTTCATGCAATCCCATTTGTCCAACCTTTCTTTGATTTGTTGTGTTTCTGGGTCTCTATTAAGAAAATTTCGGCCTGAGCCAAGGAGGCCTAGGTTTTCTCCTATTCCATCCTGTAATGTTTTCAGAGTGTCTGCTTTGAGTTCAAGGTCTTTGATCCATTTGGAGTTGATTCTGGTGCAGGGTGATATATAAGGATCTAGTTTTAGTTTTCTACAAGTAGTTAACCTATTTTTCCAGCACCATTTACTGAAGAGGCTGTCTTTCTTCCATTCTATTATTTTCGCTCCCTTATCGAAGATTAGTTGGCTATAGGTCTATAGGTTTATTTCTGGGTTTTCAATTCTATTCCATTGGTCCTGAAGTTTGTTCTTATGCCAGTACCAAGCTGTTTTGATTACTATGGCTTTATAGTAGAGTTTGAAATTTGGTATTGATATTCCACCAGCAGTGTTCTTTACACACACACACACACACACACACACACACACACACACACACACACACACGCACACACACACACAAAGAGGAAGGTAGTAATGATGAGCTGAGCTAGAACTGGGGGCAATCCTGAGTCATAGACGTAGTAAACTCTCAAGGCGGATCAAGTACTTTCTCCCTAAATCCTTCTTGGGCTGAGGGTTCTGGGCCATGGCAGTTAGTACCATGGAACCTGCCCCTTCATCCGTGCATGGGGCCACAGGACCTAGGGAAGGACACTATGGATGCTCCTTTGTAGTTGGCCCACGATTGCAGACCTTCATATACCCCCACGCACTGGTGAGGAAAGCAGAGCCCTGAGCCCTGGAACTCCAGAGACAGTGACTGCTACAAGCAGCAGCCAGCCGGCTTTAGATTCTTGAGCCTACAATTCTATCATGAGCCCAACTCAACATCTGCTCAAGGTGTGCCTGATGATTAACACTGTTGTGATACTTGTATGAGTGGGTGTTACCTGCTGTGCCATTTTGCAGTCCTTGCCCCTCCTGGCCCAGAACTATGATCTGAGGCGTCGATTGCCTGGTCAGATGCACACTGCACCCATGACAGATGCCATTCTGATGACCCGACCAATGACCTCTGTACCCCAGGGCTGGATTCTTCTCTGATACTGTGGCCTGCTCTATAGGGAAAGGCCTCAAAAGAGGCTGCGCTCAAGACTTGTAGAACACCAAGACATTGGGAGATCCTCAGGGGCCCACTGAAACGTACTCTGCCTAGAGTCACAGAGTGAGGTCCAAGAAGGCCAGGTGTTGGTCATGGGGCTTGAAATCTGGGCCTGGATGCTGTCCCCCAGCTCTTCAGCTTGCCACTTGAGTCAAAGGGCCAATTCCAGTATTCAGGAGGTTCCTTTTAGATCAGAGTCTCCCGGAATTCCTGCCTGGGGTTGGTTTTGAACCGTAATCCTCATATCTCAGCTTCCTGAGGAGCTAGGAAGAGAGGTGTGAGTCACTGGCACCTGGCTGATCTGACCTTTCAGTAGCTCCTGAAAGCTTTTCTTTATTTTTTTAGGTGCCAATGCTGGGGCTTGAACTCAGGGTCTGGCCTCTGGTCTCTTAACTTTTTCCCTCAAGGCTGGCACTCTGCCACTTGAGCCACAGCTCCATTTCTGGCTTTTGTAGTTAATCTGCAAGAACAGTCTCACTAACTTTTCTCACCTGAGCTGGCTTGACTCATGATCTCTGATCTCAGTCTTCTGAGTAGCTAGGATTTACAGGGATTGAGCCACTTCTGGCATTGTGCTAGAAGCTTTTCTTAAGCAAGCATTCTTCCCTGTGTTTGCCTTGAATCCTCCATGCAAAGGAGGCCTGTGGGACAGGAGGTGTGAAAAATAGGCTTCCAGCCACAGGAAATGGCTGGAGTCCATGGTGAAAAGCCAAGCTAATCTTCCCCCTGGGCCCTATTCTGGGAACCCACCATTTGCCCTACCTGTGTCTCAACAAACCTTGACCCAGCCTTGAATGTTCTGCCAGAATGTCTGAAGCCACAGAACTTTCATTCCACCTACACCACTTGCTCCATACGACACATAAGGACCTTTGCCCATGATGGACCTTCTGCCTGAGGCTCTCTGTCCGGTTTCATGCCTTAGAACTCCTGTGGAATCTTGGCACTGGTTATATCACCTCCTGGAGCAAAACTTTCCTTCCCTTCTCCTTTTTTTTATTATTGAGTTGATATAGACGGAATTTTGTGCAGAATGACTGGCAAATGCTCTATCTTGGTGTGTTGTGTGTGCATGTGCGTGTGTGCACACACACGAGCATGCGTGTGTGTGTGTGTGTGTGTGTGTGTGTGTGTGTGTGTGTGTGTGTGTGTGCCAGTCCTGATGTTTGAATTTATGGTCTGGACGTTGTCCTAACCCTGAGCTTTTGTGCTCAAGGCTAGCACTCTACTACTAGAACCACTGCTCTACTTCTCGCTTTTTGGGTGTTTAATTGAAGAAAAATGTCGCATATAGACTTTTTGTTAGTAATTGTGATCCTCAGATCTCAGCCTCCTGAGTAACTAAGATTACAGGGGTGAGCCAGCAGCATCTGCCTTCTACTCTACCTCTTACCTATAACCTTGGCCCTCCTCTGTGTCCCAGAAGAATATGTCTCACCAGACTCAATTTTTTTTTCTTTTTGCCAGTCTTGGGGCTTGAATTCAGGGTCTGGGTATGTTCCTGAGCTTCTTTTGCTCAAGGCTAGCACTCTCTCACTTAAGCCACAGTGCCACTTTTGGCTTTTTCTGTTTCTGTGGTACTGAAGAATGAAACTCAGGGCTTCGTTTGTGCTATGTAAGCACTCTACCACTAAGCCACATTCGCAGCCCACTTCTAATGGGAATTATGAGAGTGGGATTTATTGAATTACCAATTTTGGCGTAGAAATAGCTGATTATTTCATGTCTATGCCAAGATTTGGGACTAGCTTTGACTTGGCAATGAGGAATGATAGATGAGTGATAGCGACTAGGCCCCAGAGGTCTAGGCTCACATCCTACACAGGGATAGAGACTATGCAGAGAGAACCTTGGACAACTCCTCCAACCTAGGGACTGTGGACTCTCTGGAAGCAGTGGCTGGCTGCAAAGTGTCCCAATGGGATGCCTCAGACAGAACATTATGCACCGTTGCACACACTAGCCCAGGCAAAGCTTTCAGGTCTCCAGTTATTAAATGGCAGAGGGTGCTTTGTTCAAGCTGCTGGCTCACACTTAGTACTTTATGAGGGCTTGTCCCAGTTTGACCAGGTTGGGGTGGCTGGGGATGGGCAACCTGCTCAATGCCCAACATCCATACAGAGATCCATGTAGTTATTGCCTCCTTTTTGGGGGAGGGCGGGTATTCTATTGTACTATGATCCTAGGCCCTGCTCTTGAGCTCCTTTTGCTCAAGGATAGCGCTCTGCCATTGAGTCACAGCCCCATTCATGTTTATTTTTCTGGTGATCTCTTAGAAAGAAGAGTGTCCTAGACTTTCCCATCCCATCTGAATTTAAATAGACATTTTCTACATCACAGCCTCCTGAGGAGCTAGGGTTATAAGCAGGAACCAATGGCACCTTATTTTATTTTCTTCTTGTTGTTATTTTTTTCAATTGTAACAGTCTGAAAATTTCACCGTGTCATTCCAATGGTTTGCATTTGAAGTAAACTACCAAGGTCTGGAGTTCAAATGCTAGGACTACCACCCACAAATGGAGCGAGATCCTGAAAAACTAATTTCTGTTCATATGAATGCTAACGGAATGTAATAAAAGTGATAAATGTGCCTTTGATTCATGATTCTATTTTAGAATGCCACTCAAAAAATATTGGATTTATGTCTTCCATTCTAGCACCATGGTATGATTAAGGGTATTGAATGATTTTTAATTAATACTTTTATAAGTATTCAACAGTAATATTTCATTAAATGGAAGCATAATTTAATAACTAATAATTGGTAATAATATATGTAATTTAATTACCTCACAGTCCCTCTCTTTGTGTGTGTATATATATATATATATATATATATATATATATGTATATCAATCTACACATGTCTCTATCTATATCTATCTATCTATTTATCTGTCTATGTATCTAAATATCAAGCACTCCTGTGGCTTGATCACAGGTCCTCAGAACTTCATGGCAGCTCAGTTTGCCAGAGGCTGGTCTGCTAAGACTGTGACCCCATTTATGGATTGGGCATTCTAGGCTGTGAGCTGAAATCCCAGCATGGCCAAAAATTATTCATGGAATAAGAAGCCAATATTAGCACATTGTTTTCCTTTTCTGTGAAAGTCCATGGTCTCAGTATGATGTATAATCTATATCTACATATATCCTGTGTGATATGATGTAATAAAAGAAATGTTATATGTGTAATAATACTAAATAAATAAGGGTAATAAATGTCATATTTCTGCAAAATTTTGGTCAATCAACTTCAACAATTCATCCAAAAAATCATATACCACGATCAAACAAGATTCATTTCAGAGATACACAGCTGGTTCAATATATGCAAATCAATTAATATAATTCATCACATCAACAGGAGCAATGATAAGAACCACATGGTTATCTCAATAGATGCACAAAAAGCAATTGTCAAGATCTAACACCCTTTTATGATGAAGGTGTTGGAAAAATTAGGAATCCATGGAACATTCCTCAATACAATAAAGGCAATATATGACAAACCTACAGCCAGCATTATTGTTAATGGAGAAAAACTAATGCCATTTCCTCTTAACTCAGGAACGAGACAAAGAGGTCCACTCTCTCCACTTCTTTTGAATCTAGTATTAGAATACCTAGCTACAGGAATAAGACAAGATGTAAACATAAATAAGATCCAAATAGGGAAAGAAGAAGTAAAACTCTCCCTCTTTGCACATGACATGATCTTGTATTTAAAGAATCCCACAGACTCCACTCCCAAATTACTCAAGCTGATTCAAAACTTTGGCAAAGTAACAAGATATAAAATTAACCCTCAAAAATCATTGACTTTTCTGTATGTCAACAATGAGAAAAGTGTGGCTGAAATTAGGAAATCAACTCCATTCGTAATAGCCCCACAAAAAAGTAAAATATCTAGGAATTAACCAAAAAAGTGAAGGAGCTCTATGATGAAAACTTTAAAAAGTTGAAAAAGGAAATCAAAACAGAATTTAGAAAGTGGCAAAAACTCCCATGCTCCTGGATTGGAAAGATCAACATCATGAAAATGGCAATACTTCCCAAGGCTGTCTATCAATGAGATACCTATCAATATTCCAACCTCAGTCTTCAAGGAAATAGAAGACACACTCCAAAAATTTATATGGAACAACAAACGATCCCAAATAGCAAAAATGATCCTCAACAGAAAGAAAAGTGCTGGAGGAATATAAATACCAAATTTCAAACTCTACTACAAAACCACAGTAATCAAAACAGCTTGATACTGGCACAAGAACAGACCTCAGGACCAATGCAATAGAATTGAAAACGCAGAAATGAACTTACAGACCAATAGCCATCTAATCTTTGATGAGGGAGCTAAAAAAATAGAATGGAAAAAAGCTTCTGCAGTAAATGATGGTGGCAAAACTGGTTAACTACTTTTAGAAAAATAAGCTAGATCCTTATATATCACCGTGCACCAGAATCAACTCCAAAAAGATCAAAAACCTCAGAGTCAAAGCAGACACTCTGAAAACATTATAGGGTGTAATAGGAGAAACCCTAGGTCTCCTTGGCACAGGCCGAAATTTTCTTAATAAAGAGCCGGAAAAGCAACAAATCAAAGAAAGGTTGGACAAATGGGATGGCATGAAATTGCAGAGCTTCTGCATGGCAAAGGACATAGCTAGTAAGATCAATCAAAACCCACGGATTGGGAGAAAATCTTCACTAGTCATACAATGGACAAGCATCTCATATCTAAAGTATACCTAGAACTCAAAAAATTAAATCCTCCAAAAACAAATCTTCAAAGAAACAACTGCCCAATAAATAAGTGGGCTAAAGATTTTAAGAGAAACTTCTCTGAAGAGGAAAGAAGGATGGCCAATAGACACCTGAAGAAATGTTCAACCTCCTAGCCATTAAAGAAATGCAAATCAAAACAACATTAGATACCACCTCACCGCAGTTAGAAAGGCTATAATCAAGAACTATAATAACAACAGGTGCTGGAGCGGATGTGGACAGAAAGGAACCTTACTGCATTGTTGGTGGGAGTGTATACTTCTTCAACGACTTTGGAAAGGAGTATGCAGGTTCCTCGAAAGATTCCACATAGAGCTCCCCTATGACCCAGCAATTTCACTTTTGGGCATTTAACAAAATGTTCACAAACAAGACCACACTAAAGCTACCAGCACAACTATGTTTATTGCAGCATTATTTACCATACCTAAGATATGGTACCAGCTCAGATGCCCCTCAGTAGATGAATGGATCAAGAAAATGTGGTATATATACACAATGGAATTCTATGCTTCCATCAGAAAGAATGACATTGCCCCATTTGTTAGGAAATGGAAAGACTTGGAAAAATTATATTAAGTGAAGTAATCCATGCCCAAAGAAACATAGGTCCCATGGTTTCCCTCATTTGCAATATCTTGTATATGTCTGAGTCAAGCAGAAAAGGTCAAATAAATTGATTTCCGGGAAATGAACCCTAAGATATGTATTCAAATGTGTTTTTTCTTTCATGTGATTGTTTCTAACACATTTATAAGATTATTTCTTTGTTGCTTTCTATGTACCTCCCCACCTTATAACCCCTGCTTTCATTGTATTTGATGTCGGTATAATTTGTGGAGGGGAAGGGAAAAAACAAATCGTTTAAATAGGGATACAGGTGGACCCATTGCAACAATGAAATGTACAAGTCGTTATGTCAAAATATGATCTTTACAACTGTGGGGGGGGGTGCTTGGAACGATGATTGTGTGTGGGGGTGAGGGGCGGGGAGAGAATGGGAAAAGATAGGAAGGGGAAACAAAAAGGAAGAGGCTACGATGCTTGATAAGAAATTTACTCATTATCTTGCCCATGTAATTGTAACCCCTCTGTATAGTATTTTCACAATGTAAAATAAAAGAAAAAAAAGTACCAATTAAATTAATAGTTAGTGTATGATTATATAAAACTACATTGACTAATTTTCAATTAATACTTTATTATTTATTCAATCATGTTACTTAAAAAAGGAAGGAATAATTTAAATGCCAATAATTTGTAATAATATTTTATATGCAATTTCCTAGTATACATATATCTCTCTCTTGCTATATATATATATATATATATATGCATCTATTTATCTATCTATCAATCTACATATTTATGTGTTCATACACTTGTCAGTCATCGGGCTCATTTGTAGATTGCTTGCCTACTACGTACAAAGCCCTGAGTTCGATTCCTCACTCCCTTGTGCACAGAAAAATCTAGAAGTTGTGCTGTCGCTTAAGCAGTGGAGCACTCGCTTTCAGCATAAAAGCTTCGAGACTGTGTCTAGACCCTTTCTCAAGACCCAGGACTGGCACCAAAAAAATAAAATAAAATAGAATGTTCTGACTGCAACAATATAAGGATAGTACTGCAAATATACCTCATCACAGAACAAGCATGGAGTCTGGTGCTTTCAGCTGCCATCTTACCTGACTTAGCCAGAGGTAAACCACTGCAACCCAGCTCCACGGAACCAGAAGAAGTTGCTGGTTCACTCACCACTGTCATCCAAGATACTCAGGGGCTGATCTGTGAAACTCTGAGCTGTGGTTCACAGTAGTAGAGCTCTAGCCTTGAGCAAAAGACCTTAGAACAGTACCCCCAAATTTTCAGTGCATTCCCCATGGCTCTTTGCAACAGAGAATTATGATCTAGGTGTCTGTAGCTGAGGTCTGTCACCCTGCCTACTCAAGAAACTGAGATGTGAGGATCTGGGTTCTAAACTATCCTAGACACAAAAGTTCCCATGAGACTATTATCTCCTATTCACCACTTAGAAACTTGAAATGGAAGCTGGGCACCAGTGACTAACGCCTGTCATCCTAACTACTCAGGAGCCTGAGAGCTGAGGATCATGGTCCAAAGCCAGCCTGGGCAGGAAATTCCTTGAGATGGACAATTCTCTCTAGTGACCCACCAAAAACCTGAAGGGGTGCTGTAGCTCCAGTGGTAGAGCGCATGGTTTTAGCTGAAAAGCTCTAGGATAGACAGCACCCAGGCCTAGACTTCAACTCTTCCAACTTACAAGAAAAGAAAAGAAACAAACAAACCAAAAGAGGAGTGGTTACAGTGCTTTGCATGTATTAATCCCTGGAATTGAATCCTCAGTACCACATCACTAGAAAAAAGCCTGAAGTGGCCCTGTGGCTCAAGTGGTAGAGTGCTACCCTTGTACAGGAGAAACTCAGGAACCATGCTCAGGTCCTGAGGTCAAGTTCCAGGACAAGTGTATGCACACACACACACACACACACACAAACACACACACACACACAGACAGATACCAGAAGTGAAGCTGTGACACCAAATGGTGGTAAAGCACTGAGCTTCTGTTCTGAGCTCATGGTCAGCACACAGGTCCTGTGTTCAACCCCAAAAGCTAGCCATCCAGGGCTCAACTAGGATATGTCAAAGGTTTCAAAATCTGATGCACTTCACCAGCCCTAGATGATAGGAAACTTTGGGATTTTGCACAAGTGCTTAGATTTAGCAAGCCTCTGGAATCCTAAGGAGGCACCATTGCTAATTAGGAATCTTTTCATTAGGTTCAGCTCCCTTATTGTCTGCCAGAAGGACCCATGAATTAATTGGAGCAGGTTATTTCAATACTGGAACATAATCTAACAAAGACAGGATAAGTGCAGGGAACTTGGCCTGCCACAGGAGGTGGCACAAATGAAAGAAAGCTTCCTGGGGAGAGAGATAGCTTAGAGTACAAAGAAGCCTTTTTCTCTTGGCCTTCAAATTTTGCCTACACTCATCCTCACTAATTGGCTCAGATGGAGTTGTTTCTTACACAGCTGTACAGGAGGGGGGCCTTTTTGTCTGTCTGTCCAGACCATGAGGCAGACTTCCTCCAGCAGCCTGGAGTGCACAGAAACCCTCAGGCTACACTGGGAACAGTGAGGGGAGCCCGGGAACATGCACTGTTTTGAAAGCACTCTCTGTGCTATGAAATCATTCTATTCAAAGCAAATTTCCTAGCTGAGTGCCTTTCAACATAGCTACTCTGGATCTTTACCAATAGAAATACATGCATACATACATGGGGAGACATGGATTTACTACTTTTTCTTTTTTGGCAGGTCCGGGCTTGTACTATGAGCCTAGTCACTCTCCCAGAGCTCCTTTTGTTCAAGGGTGGTGCTCTGCCCTTGAGTTTCAGTCCCACTCATGGGTGTTTATATTCCTGTGATCCCTTAGAAATAAGAGTGTCCTGAACTTTCCTGTCCCGAATGAATTCAAGCTGCCATTCTCTACCTCTCAGCCTCCTGAAGAGCTAGGATTACAAGCATGAGCCTCTGAGACCTGGCTTTCTTTTATTCTTCTTGTTCTTTGTTTTATCATGACAATCTGAAATCTTCACAGTGTCATACTAATGGTTTGCATTTCGAAGTGAACTACCCAGGCCTGGAGTTCAAATGCCAGGACTGATACCTACAAATGGAGGGAGATCTTCAGAAAATCATTCCTATTCATGGGAATGCTTAATGGACTGTCATAAAAGTAACAATTAAATTCACAGTTGTTCATGATTCTCCTAAAGAATGCCACACAAAAAGTATTGGATTATGTCTTTCATTCTAGCACCATGGTATGATTCTCCTAATTAAAGAATATTGACTACTTTTACATTAATGCTTTAATAAGTATTAAACCATGATACTTCATTAAATGGAGGCTTAATTTAATAACTAATAATTCACAATATATATTATTCAATATCCTCATATTGTCTCTCTCTCATATATATATATAGAGAGAGAGAGAGCAAACTACACATCTATCTATCTATCTATCTATCTATCTATCTATCTATCTATCTATCTATCTATCTATCTATCTATCTAAATCTAGGCCACTACTATGGCTTGATCACACGTCCTCAGAACTGGCTGGAAGCTCAATTTGCCAAAGGCTTTGTCTACAACTGACACTTTCATGAATTGGGCATTGTGGGTTGTGAGTTCATATCCCAGCATGGCCAAAAGTTTATAGGTGGAGTAATAAGCGAATTTTGACATATTTTTTTTTCCTTCTCTGTAAAAGTCCTGGGTCTCAGTATGATGTAAAATCCATGTGCAAATATATCCATGTGATAAGATATAATAAATGAAATAAATATTATTTATGTAATAATAATAAAATAAAGAATAAATAGATAATGATAATAAATGTCATATGGGGTAAACCCATGTATGTAAAAAGATTTCATACATGAATATTATTTTTTCCAGTCTGTGGCTTGAATTTGGTCCTGGAAATTGGTCTGAATTTCTTGTTTTCAATGACGGTGAGCTTCCTGTCCCCCAAAGTGCCACAGAGATACCCAGACCCTGAGTTCAAATCCCAGGCCTGCAAAAAAATGGTGCAAATTCCAAACCAGTGCCTTATTTTTTTTGGCCAGGCCCGGGGCTTGAACTCAGCTAGTAGCAACTCTGCCTCAGTTTTGATCATCCTAGGCTGGGGTGCAACCTCTGGACCCACAGCCCATCTTGAGATCCCAGGACCCAAGTTTAAATCTCGGGACTGGCAAAAAAAAAAAAAGTGAAGGGCTGGGAAGGTGGCTCAATAGTAGAGTGCTTGCCTTGCATGCAGAAGGCCTTGGGTTGGATTCCTCACCACCATATAAGCAGAAAAAAGCCGGAAGTGGTGTTATGGCTCAAGTGGTAGAACGATAGCCTTGAGCTGAAGATTTGAGGTACAGCACCCAGACCCAGACTTCTGGCCCCACAACAGACCAAAAACAAAAAAAAGGACGGGGGAAAAAAGGAGAAGTATAAAACTGGGAAGTTCCGGAAGGCGGTTTTACATTGTTTTTTTCCTTTGCATTGTGACCATCCTGGGTCTAAATGACAGGACCCAAAAAGTGTACATGACCTTGCACTGTTGAAGTTTGGTGGGCTATCAGGGAAGCCACAGCCTAAACCAGCAACCTAGGTCCGGGGTTCGGATCCCGGGACTGGTACCTACAAATGGCAGGAGATCCTAAGAAACACATTCCAATAGACATCCATATGAATGGAATGTTGTAAAAGTAACAATTACATTAGTATTTAGTGTATGATTATATTAAAATTATACACAATAATCATAGTACATTGACTAATTTTCAATAAATATTTCATTATGTATTTAACCATGATACTTAAATAAAGGAAGAAATAATTTATCGATAATTGATAGTAATATAGTATATATAATTTAATAATATGCAGACATCTCCCTCTTGTTTTATGTATATATATGTATATATAAAACAATCTACATATCTAAGTCTACACTTGTTACTCCTGGGGTTCAGTGGTAGAGTGCTCGCCTAGTATGTATGAAGCTCTGGGTTCGTTTCCACACTATCACATGCACAGAAAAGCCAGAAGTGATGCTGTCACTCCAGCACCTAAAAATCAAGTTAGAACGTTCTGACTGTAACTATAGAAGGCTAGGACTTCAAATACCTCATAACAGAGCAAGCCCAGGGTCTGAAGCTCATGGCTGCCATCTAACCTGACAGCCAAAGGTCAATCGCTGCAAACCAACTCTATTTAGCCAGACGTTGCTGGCTCACCCCTAGCTGCTTGGGGGATGAGATCTGACACTGGTGAGTTGAAAACTCAGCCCTGGCAGGAAGTCTGTGAGACTCTGAGCTGTGGCTCAAAGTGGTAGAGCTCTCGCCTTGAGGAAAAGGTCTTAGGACAGTACCCCCAACCTATGAGTGACATCCCCAAAGCTGACGACCCTCCCCCCCATTAACCACCCATCTATATTGTTAGATGTGAACTTGTGTGGTTTGTGACGTGTTTCTGAAAGAATGGTGATACTGATGAAAGCACCCGAATTCTAATGACAGCTTGTGGGATACAGCTATGTGATGAGCCCTTCCTGGGATGCTGGGTTCTGAGTCCTTCATGGGTTGCTGTATGCCGAGTCCTTCACAGGGTGCTATGCTATGAGCCCTTCACAGGGTGTATTCTTTCATCTGGTCCTTGTTAGAGCTCCACAAGTAAGATGATTGTGCTGATGAGAAAGTTGAAGCTCAGATATGTCCCCAAGGCAGGGCCAAATTTATGTATGTACTGAACTCTACTGACTTGTCTCCTGCAGACAATTGTTTTGGTTTAGTTTTCTCCATCATGAACATTCAACTTAGAGCCTAGGCACTGACTTTCCTCTTGGGCTCATGGCTGGTGCTCTACCTGTGAGCTAAGGACCCCTTTGCAGCAAAGTGTGTCTTTAGCTGAAGTCTGTCATCCTGCCTTCTCAGGAAGCTGAGGTTCTGGGTTCCAAACAACCCCAGACACAAAAGGTCCCACGAGAATATTATCTCCTATTCACCACTTAGAAACTTGAAGTGGAAGCTGGGCATTGGTGACTCATGCCTGTCATCCTAGCTACTCAGGATCCTGAGAGCTGAGAATCACAGTCCAAAGCCAGCCTGGGCAGGAGATTCCTTGAGATGCTTATCTCCAGTGAACCACCAGAAAGCCTGAAGGGGCACTGTATCTCAAGTGGTAGAGTGTTAGACTTGAGCACCCAGTCCCAGACTTCAACTCCTCCAACTACAAGGAGAGAAAGAAAGAAACCTGAAGTGGAGTGCTGGGAATGTGTCTTAGGGGTAGAGTGCTTTGCATGTATGAAACCCTGGGTTTGAATCCTCAGTACTACATCCCTAGAAAAAAAAAAACCTGAAGTGGTTCTGCGGCTCAAGTGGTAATGCACTATCCTTATACAGGAGAAACTCAGGTACAGAGCTGAGGTACTGAGTTCAAGCTCCAGGACTGGTGTTTGCACACACACGCACACACACACACACACACACACACACACACACACACACACACACACACACACACAAAGATACCGTAAGTGAAGCTGTGACACTAAATGGTAAAGAAAAGAGCTTCTGCTCTGAGCTATGGTCAGCACTCTGGCCCTGTGTTCAACCCCAAAATATAAACACCCAGAGGCCAACTAAGAGAGGGCAAAGGTTTCAAAACCTGATTAGTTTCACCAGCACTAGATGACAGGAAGCATTGTGATTTTGCATAAGTGCGTAGATTTAGCAAGCATCCGGAAAACTAGGGAGGCACCTATGCCAATTAGGAATCTTTTCATTAGGTTCAGCTCACTTGTTTTCTGCCAGAAGGACCCTTGAATTAATTGTAGCAGTTTGTTTCAACACTGGAACATAGTCTAACAAAGACAGGATGAGTGCAGGGAACTTGGACTGCCCCGAGAGGCAGCACAAATGAAGGATTCCTGTCAAAACAAAGCACTAGGGAGAGAGATAGCTTGGGGTACAAATAGGCCTTTTCCTCCTGGCCTTCAGAGTCTGCCCTCATCCTCATTCATTGCTCATCCTCAGTAATTGCTCCGGATGAATTGTTTGTTACACAGCTGTTCAAGAGTGAGGCCTTTTGTCTGCCTGTTTCAACAATGAGTCAGACTTCCTCCAGCAGCCTGGGGTGCACAGAAGCCCTCAGGCTACACTGGGAATAGTGAGGGGAGCCCCAGAACATGTCTTGAAAGCACTCTCTGTGCTGTGAAATCATTCCATTCAAACCTTTCTTCACAGCAACTCTAGATGGTCACTGATAGAAATACATGCATACATACACAGACACATAGAGTTACTGGCTTTATTTTTGTGGCAGGTCCTGAGGCTTGAACTGTGACCCCAGGCACTGTCCCTGAGTTCTTTTTTCTCAAGGAAGCACCGTATTGTGTCTTAACCCATGATTACCCTAGGCTGGTTTGCAGCATTTACAGATGATCCAGTCATCCTAGGACCCCAATTAAACTCCCAGCACTGGCAAAAATACATCAAACCAACAAGTATGGATGAGGAAAAAACCAGCAAGTATTACACAACCGTTTTACCTTTGTTTCCTTTGCACTGTGACAACCATGGGTCTCAATGACTCAGCTTGAAAATTGTATGTGACCTTGCATGGCCAAAGGCTCAGAGATTGTTGGTAAAACCTAAGCCCCACCCAGATACCTATGCCGTGAGTTCTATCCTCGGACTGCCACCTACACACAGCTGAAGATCCTAGGAAACTCATTCCTATCTATAGGAACATTAATAGAATATTTGACATGTACAAATTGAATTACTATTTATCTAGTCTTTCTAGTATAATATTGTACGCATAAATATATATCATAGATTAATTCAATTAATAACTTCTACCGTGATTAATTAATGGAGGCATAATTTTAGACCAAATAATTGGTAGTAATAGAATATATAATTGGTAGTAATAGGATATATAAAAATAAGATGCAGACATCACTTTATATAGAGTTATACACTAGATTCTACATAAAAGTCTGTCTCTCTCTGTATACATTTATTTATAGATGCATATTCATATGTAAATACACACACACTGCAATCTACATATCTATCTTTTTATATATTGGCCACTCCTAGGGCTTCATCTCAGGTCCTGAAATTTGCCTGAAAACTTCATTTGCATCAGACCGGTGTGCTAACATTGACCCATTCATGAAGTTGACCTGCTAGGTTCTGAGTTCAAATCACAGAACTGCCAAAAACTTAATCCTAGTGGAAGAAGCCAATTGTCCCACTTGTTTTCCTTATGGGTGTCAAAATTCCTGGGTCTCAGGAATGATGTATAATACATAGGCAAATTTATGTCCTATGTAATAGGATGTAAAAAATGTTATATGTGTAATCATACTCACTAAAATACATAAGAAATACATAAAATAAAATGAATAACTACACTAACTGCAATATAAGTAAACATGTGTATGCAAATATAAATCATGTATTTAAAATGTATATGAATATTATTTTTTTTGAGAGCTAAGACTTGAATTCAGGCCCTGGGAACAGGCCTGACTTTCTTGTCTTCCAGCATGGTGAGCTTCCCCTTCCCCGACAATGCTGCAGATTTTCCCAGAGTCTGAATTCAAATCCCAGGCCTGGCAGAAAAAATGGCATGAATTCCAAGCCAAGGAGCCTCATAATTTTATAAATATTTTTAATGAATTTATTTATTTATTTTTATTTTGTCAAGCACAGAGCTTGAACTCAGGTTGGGGCAACTCTGCCTCAGCTTTGATCGCTCTAGGCTGGGGTGCAACCACTGGACCCACAGCTGAACCTGGGTTCCTGGGCCCCAAAGATTTACAGGAAAAAGATAAATAAAATGACACAGATAAAAATCTGGCAACTTGCAAATGGCTGTTTTACATTTGTTTTTTTTTGCAAGGTGACCATCTTAGGTCTGAATGACATTGATGAAAAGTTCTGTAACCTGACATTGCTGAAGGATGGTGGGCTACCAGGCAAGCCATAGGTCAACACGGCAACATAGGCCCTGTGGTCGAGGCCCGGTCCTGACCCCTACCAACGGTGGGAGATCCTAAGAGTCTCATTCCTATTCATAGGAATACTGATGGAAGATTATGAATGTCAAGATTAAATTAGTTGTTCCTGAGTGATACTACTATAAAAGTAGTGATTTTAGGAGGCTGATTGATTTTAATGAATATTTTGAAACATTGAAAGAATACTATTAATTACATGGATGCAATAGTTTTGTGACAGTGGTTGATTAAATTAATAATTCATTAAGAATGAACACAATAATACTAATTACATGGGGGCATAATAAATACCCAAGAATTGTTAAAAATGTAGTCTATATAACTGAAGAATATATAAACATCTCTGGTACTCTATAAAGATCTATATTTATTTGTGTACTACCATCCGCATGTCAAGCTGTCTTATTTTGTCAACCCCTAGGGCTGGATCTCAGGTGCTGGTAACTGCTTGTCAGCTCCATATGGCCCAGGTTGCTAGCACTCACAAAAATTGAATCGTGGAGTAAGAAGCACTGGTGACACATGTTTTCCTTTTCTGTGAGCATCTGGGTGTCAGATATGAAGTTTCATACATAGGCAAATCTATATCCCATGTAATAAATGTAACAAATATTCCATGTGTAATACCAGTCAATAAAATAAATGGTAAATAAATGAGTAAAACAACAAATAAAATGCATAACTTCACTAAGCACAATATGGGGTTAACATATGGGGCTCAGTCTCATCGGCTGGGAACTGCCTAGCAGCTGAATTGGCTAGAGGCTGCTGTGCTGACAGTCACTCATTCATGAGCTGAGCCTTCTAGGCCCTGAGTTTAGATCCCAGACCTGCCAAAAATGCAATCTTGGAGTAAGAAGTCAAGAGTGAAACATATTTTCCTTTTCTATGAAATTGCTCCGTGTCAGGTAGGATGTATAATTCGTATGCAAATCTATATACTATATAATAGGATGTCATAAAGGTAAAAATGTCATAGGTGGAAAAATGGTCACTACAATAAATGAAAAACAGATTGAATTAATAGCGAATCATTCTGGGATAATATTAGACAAAATAATTATAGGACGTGGATTAAGTTTAATTAATATATTATTAAGCATTAACAGAATGAAAAGTAAATGGAGACATAGTTAAATACCTAATAATTGGTAGTAACACATGATGCATAAATTAATTATAAATAGAGGTCTCATTCTATAAAATATGTAATTATATGTATGGATGTATGTACATATATGATAAACAATAACAGTAAATTGAGTAATAATTAATGTTTTATTAATTGTTCAACTGGGATATATAATTAAATGGAGACATCATTTAATACCTAACATTGGTAGTACTATTAACTATAATTTAATAATATGCATAAATCTCTCTCTATTTTTTTTGGGTCCAGTCGTGGGCCTGAAGTCTGGGCCTGGGCTCTGTTCCTCAGCTCTTCAGCTCAAGGCTAGCACTCTACCACTTGAGCCACAGCACCACTTCTGGCTTTTTTTTTCTGCTTATGTGGTGCTGAGGAATTGAACTCAGGTCCTCATGCTTGCAAGGGAAGCGCTCTATCACTGAGCCACCTTCCCAGCCCACATCTTTCTTTTTGTATATATAATATTTATATACAGCAATCTCTATTTATACCTCATGCACTCTTGGGACTCCGTGGTTGAGTGCTCGCCTAGTAAGCAGGAAGCCCTGGCTTCCATTCCTCAGTACCATATAATAAGAAAAACCAGAAGTTCTGCTTTCTTTCAATCAATTGTGTACTAGCCTGGAGCACAAACGCTTGGGGAGAGTGGCTAAGCCCTTACTAAAGGCCCAGGACTGCCACCAAAAAAGGTAGACTGTTCTAACTGCAACTATAGAAGGTCAAGACTTCAAATACTTCATCACAGAGCAAGCTAGGAGTCTGACAGCTGCCACCTAACCTAACTTATCCAGATGTAAATCACTGCAACCCAGCTCCAACGAACCAGATGCTGCTGGCTTACCTCAGTCATTCTAGCAGCTCACAGGCTTTAAAACCCAGCCCTAGCAGGAAGTCTGTGAGACTCTTCCAAGTGGTAGAGCTGTAGCCTTGAGCAAATGTTATTAGAACAGTATCCCTACATTTCAGTTCAAGCCCCATGGGTAACCTCCCCTGAAAAAAAAAACTCCACTAAACCATTAGATGTGAACTTGTGTGGTTTGTGAAATGTTCCTCAAAGAATGGTGATACTGAAGAAAACACGTTGATTCTAATGACAGCTTGTGGAATACAGCTATGTGCTGAGTCCTTCACAGGTTGCAGTGTGCTGAGTCCTGAATTGGGTTCTGGGTGCTGTGTCTTTCACATGATGCTGTGTATTGAGTCCTTCAAACAGTGTCATGTGCTATGTCCTTCACAGGGTGCATTCTTTCATCTGGTCCTTGTAAGAGCTCCACAACTGAGATACTTACACAGATAAGAATATTGAGGCTCAGATATATCTCCATGGAAGGAACAAAATTAAATATAACTGAAGACTAGTGAGTTGTCTCCTGCAGACCATTGTTTTGTTTGTTTGTTTTTTCAGTCATGAACCTTGATCTCAGGACCTAGATTTTGACCCTTACCTCTTGGGCTCAAGGCTAGCACTCCACCAGGTGGAGCCAAGGATCCCCTTGCAGCAGACTACCATGGCCTAGGGGTCGATAGATGAGGTTTGTCATCCTGCCTTCTCAGCAAGCTGAGATCTGAGGATCTGAGTTCTAAATTATCCCAGACACAAAAAGTCCCATGAGACTATTATCTCCAATTCACCACTAAGAAACATTAAGTGGAAGCTTGATGCTTGCAGCTCATGACTATCATCCTAGGTTCTCAGGAGGATGAGAACTAAGGATCATTGTTCAAAGCTAGCCTGGGCAGGAATGTCTTTGAGACACTTAGCTCCAATGGACCACCAGAAAACCTGAAGTGGTGCTGCGGCTCAAGTGATAGAGCACAAGACTTGAGCTGAAAAGCTCAGGGACAGCTCCCAGTCCCAGACTTCAACTCCTACAACCAACAACATCAAAAATAAAAACCCCAAACCAGAAACAATCTAACAAACCTGAAGTACAGGGCTGGGAATGTGCCTTAGGGGTAGAGTGCTTTGCATATATGAAACCCTGGGCTTGATTACTCAGGACAACATCACTAGAAAAAGCATGAAGTGGTTCTGTGGCTCAAGTGAGAGAAGGCTATCCTTGTACAAGAGAAATTAGGTACAGTGCTGAGTTCAAGCTCCACGACTGTATGCACGCACACACATGGACATACACACACAGACACACAGACGCACACAGACACACACACACACATAGACCAGAAGTGAAGCTGTGACACAAAATGGTAAAGCACTGGACTTCTCCACTGAACTTATGGTCAGCACCAAGGCCCTGTTTTCAACCCCCAAACCTAGCCATCCAAGGCCCAATTAAGAGAGGTCAAAGGTTTCAGAACCTGATGATCTTCACCAGCCCTAGATGACAGGAAGCTTTGTGATATCTAACATGTGCTTGGATTTCTCAAGCTTCCAGAAAACCAAGGAGAGGTATCATAGGCCCATTATCGCTGGCAATGAAACATTTCATTAAGTTCAGTGCCCTAGTTGTCTGTAAGAAGGACTTCTGAATTATATTGAGCACTGTATCTGAGCACTGGAATATAGTCTCACAAAGGCAAGATAAGTGCAGGGAACTTGGCCTGCCATGGGAGGTGGCACAAATGAAGGCTTCTTGTCAAAACAGAGCACTGGGAAGAGAGATAGCTTGGAGTACAAAGAGGCCTTTTTCTCCTGGCCTTCAGAGCACACACACACGCATCCTCACTAATTGGCCCAGATGTGGAGTTGTTGTTACAAAGCTGTACAGGACTGAGGCCTTTTGTCTGCCTGTCCAGACAATGAGAGAGACTTCAGTCCAGCCCACATCTGGGCTTTTCTGTGATCTCTTTTTTTTTTATTTTAATTTTTATTTTTTGTGACCATACTGTACAGAGGGGTTACAATTACATGGGCAATATAATGAGTACATTTCTTATCAAGCATTGCAGCCTCCTCCTTTGTTTACCCTTCACATCCCTTCCCAGCCTCCCTCCTCCCAATTCTCTCCCCCCCCCCCATGCACCAAACTTGTAAAGTTCATTTTCGACATGACAACTTGTACTTCTCATTGTTGCAACGGGTCCACCTGTATCCTTAAACAACTTAGAAATAACAGTGTCATGGACTTTCCAATACTGGCTGGATTCAAACTAAGATTCTCTACATCTCAGCCTCCTCAGAGCTGAGATTACAGTCAGCAGCCACTGTCACTTCCCTTTCTTTCCTTCTTCATTTTTTACTCTGGACAAGCTGACTTCTTAACAGGGTCATTCCATTGGTTTGAATTTATAAGTAAACTACCCAATGTTCTTTATAGCTGCTTTCTCTGAGAATGATTTTCTCTCCTCATCTTCTCCTCTTGTCACAGGTTTGCAGCCAAAAGTGAGAAATGAGTGTTCCAGGATTTGGGAGCCAATGTCCACTGGACATGCCAGTCACTTAGCATTGAGCTGCAGTAAATTTACTGTCTCAGGATGAGTGGATCGAAAGCTGGAATGATCCTCATGCAGTCTGCAGTGCTCCTTTTGCCTGTAAAATGAACTAATAATTATGAGTGTTTCCAACCTTAAGTATCTAGAACACACTAGAAGCATATTCTAGTTTCTGTTTTTCTCTAGTACCTCTCGAGATTTAGACTAAAGGTTTGTGTGGAGCGGTTCCTTGGTGAATCCCTGAGGAAAGTTGCTTGAATCCTCCTCAGGAGATAGCTGTCCAAAGTCAGCCTGAGCAGGAGGTCTGTGAGCCTCTTTTCTCCAATAAACCACCAGAAAACCAGAAGTGAAGCAGTGGCCCAGAGGGTAGAGCTCCAGCTTTGAGAGAGAAAGCCAAGCAGGAGATACTGGCCAGAGCAGGCAGTAAGGCCTGGGAGGCGATTATGTCCAATTTTTATCGACCAGATGGCTGCAAGTGGAGCTGTGGTGGTGGTAGAGCTTCAGCCTTGAGTAACACAACTCAGAATTGCATAGGGTCCTGAGTTTAAGCCCTGGGATGACCACAAAAAAAATTCAAAGAGAGAAGGCCAAGTTATGTATCAGTGCCTTACCTACTTATGTGTGTATTACCTCCTTGATTACACACATATGCAATGCTTCTGCTTTTATTTACTGATTTATTTTTCAGAGATGCCTGTTTCACATACTGCATCATAATCTTCATTTCAGGCCCATCACTTTTCTCTTCCAGGGTTCCAGGCCTGTGTCCTTATATGATACACACTTAGGCTCTCAGCAGGGTTTATTTACATTTTATTATTATGAGGCCAACACAGGAACAATCACAAATCGAGCAGGGAAAGACAAGATCAGGTTTCTTAGAAGTAACCGGTATTCAGAAAAATTAACTTGGGGACAAAAAAATGGCAGCCTACTTATGTAAAAATTACCATTAAGAAAAAGATGAGGGGGTTGGGAATGTGAATTAGAGAGAGAGTGATTGCCTAGCATGCAAGAAGCCCTGGGTTCAATTCCTCAGTAGCACATACACAGAAAAAGCCAGAATTGGTGCCGTGGCTCAAGTAGTAGACTGCTAGAGACAGTGCCCAGGCCTTGAGTTCAACCAAGAACTGGCAAAGAGATAGATAGGTAGGTAGGTAGTTGGGTGGGTAGATAGATAGATAGATAGATAGATAGATAGATAGATAGATAGATAGATAGATAGATAGATAGATAGATAGATAGATAGATAGATAGATAGATAGATAAATAGATAGATAGATAGATAGATACAAAAATGCTAGATGAATCTGGTCGTGGATGTCAGGAGGGAAGAAGGGAACAATTAGCAGTCATGAGGCCTTCTGCAGTGTGCCAGGATACCAGCATCGCATTCATATAACCACAGAGCAGGAAGACTGTCTCTCTCCCACTTTTCAGGCAGCTGAGGGTCCCAGAGCCAAGAGGGAAGACCCAGGTTCTAACTTAAGTGCTTGGAGAGCAAAGAGAAATGGCCTTGCCTCTCCTTGGACTGGGGATTAGCATTAATGATGTGCAGAATGAAGGAAGGAGAATGGACTCACCGAGGTAGAAGAAGGGCCTTCAAATCTGGCAGATGAAGAGTGAAAAACCCACTCCTTAAAACCAGAGATCAGGGTTTTCAACTCTGTTCCTCCCCTTCCCCCCCCCACACACTCACACACTAAACTGGCTCTCTATTGGTAACCAAAAGATAGCTTGAGGCTCCCTTCACCTGAGGGAGGAAGGTTAATCAGTCATTGTGTGAAGAGGCTGAGAAAAGCCTGACCCTGGTGTAACTCTAACAAATGTTTGAAGTTCTCCCCGCCCCACCCACCCCCTTTGCTGGTTGTGTCCGGAATGAATGGTTTTGCAGCTCACTTTCCTGTTGAGTGTGTACATTCTGCTTCCTAATCCTGCAGGCCTTGGTCTCTCACCTAGCCTGGCTTTTGCAACTATTTTCTGTCCTTCAAATACAGTGTTACAATGGAGTTCTTCCTGCTAACAGGGCTAGGGCTTGGATCCTGAGAACATTTGAACCCAGGATGGGTCAATAATGTTTCTTTCCTGCTTCTATAGCTTGAGAACTCTAAGAACAATTAGAGTGCAAGTAACTTCTCATCACCAAGGGAAACCCAGGAAGCTCTTGAATATCTGACCTTTCAGAAGTGGAAGTCAGAGTGTCATAGACTTTCCTACTCTGGCTGGCTTCACCCTGTGATCTTGAGACCTAAGCTAGGGAGATGGGCGTTAGCTACTAATTCTCTGCTAGGTTCAGAACTGTAATGACATTGTAAGTACAAGTCACAAAGGGCTTGGGAAGCATATTAACCCTTTCAACATTGGACCTTTCAGAACCTTGTAGGACACAAAGTTATAATGCTAGAATCTCAGAGGCTGGGCATATGGATCTACTAAACTTGAACCTTGAGCTCTGACTCCAATTCTCGTATACATTAGCATTCATTTTCCAGAGAATATTCTCTTAATTAGCAAATAGGAAAAGTACTTTAATTAACCCTCACTTTTTTCCAGTTGTGTGTCTTGAACTCAAGCCTGGGCACTGTCCCTGAGCTCTTCAGTTCAAAGCAAACAGTACCACTTAAGCCACAGTGTCTTTTGGTGATTCATTGAAGATGAGTCTAACAGGCTTTCCTTGCTTAGCCTTTCTTTGAATTGTGGTCTTCAGCGCTCAGTCTCCTGAGAAGCTAGTTTTCCAGGTGTGAGCCACCAGCATCTGACCTATTATTTTTGAAAGTCCTGGGGCTTGATCTTAGGGCCTGGGCACTCTCTCTGAGCTTCTTTTTCTCAAGACTAGAGCTCTACCACTTGAGCCACTCCACAGCTTCTGGGTTTTTCTGAGTATGTAGCACCGAGGATTCAAACCATGGCATTCATGCATGCTGAGCGAGCTCCTTACCACTAAGTCACATTTCTTGCCCCACCCTTACAATTTTATCCCTCAACTTGTCTATCCTCAAGAAAAGGCCTCTGATCATAAATCATCTAAAGAAATCCCTAATAGGAAGGTGTCCAAAGATAAAGAAGACAAAGCTCATCTGTGGGAGAGACTCTACAACATGTGAAGACTGTGACAAATGCTTCCATTTAATTATGTATCATGTTCCAACACTTAATAAAGTATAAATGAAAATGAGTCAATGTCCTAAATTATTGTGAATCATTTTATAATAGATGTAAAACATGTACTAAATATTATGTGTATAATAATACTAAATACAATAAACAATAAATAAAGGAATAAAATAAAAAATAAAATACAAAATCAATAATAAAAATAATAATATGTAATAAACATGCATATGTAAGTATATATCATATATTACACATGTATACAAATATTTTTTTCCATTGCAGGTCGTTCATTTGGGCCCTCAGAACTCTAGCCTGAATTTGTTTTCCTCGAAGACAGTAAGATTCACCTTCACCCATGGTGCAAAAGAGTTACCTGGAAGGTGAGATCAAATCACAGCAATTACAGAAATACTGGCCCCAGTTCCAAGACAGTGGCTTAATTTTTTAAATGAAAGCAGTTTTGTTCATTCAGTTCTATACAGAACATTTTAAAAAAGCAGTGTAGAATTTTGTACAGCTTTTGACATCCTTACCTTATCCCCAAAGTGCTCTGAGCACTACATTGTTTCTTTTTTGTACATTTTTATTGCAAAAATGTTGTACAGAGGGATCACAGTTACATGAGCAAGGTAATGAGTTCATTTCCTATTGAGCATTGTTGCCGCCTCTTTTGTTTTCTCCCTACCATCCCTTCCCTCCCATCTCTACAACTACTCCCCCTGCTGAGCTCAGTCACTTTTTTTTTTATTTTTGGCTTGGCACAGGGTTTGAACTCAAGTAGTGGCAACTCTGCACCTTCCCTCACATTGCTACAGATTTACCAAGACCCTGAGTTCAAATCCCAGGCTAAGGAAGGAAACTGGCAGAAATTCCAAACCAGAGAGCTTTATTTCTTTTTAATTTAGTTAAATAATTAATTAATTTTTTTTTATTCTTTCTTTTGCCAACCACACGTCTTGAACTCAGTTCGTGGCAACTCTGACTCAGCTTCCATCACCCTAGGCTCTGGTGCAGTCTCTGGACCCATAGCCGATCCTGGGATCCTAGGCCCTGAGGGTTTGCAGGAAGAATAAAAAGTAGGATACCACAAAAAGTGGCAAGCTTCAGAGGGCTGGGGTACTATGTCTTTTTCTTTGCACAGTGGGTCTGAATGACAAGGCTGCAGAGTGGACATGACCTGCCATTGCTCATACATGCAAGGCAAGCACTCCACCACTGAGCCACTTTCTATTTTCTCATTCCTAGAAGAAGCTGCACATAAAAACAACACTGATCTTCATTTTCAGTCTGTACCTTTGAATATGGAGGAACATCTTTCCTCTGCTCTCCATCAATTACCTACTTTCCAGTTAGAATGACTTGGAATAATAAAAATGGAAAAAGAGAAAATAAATCATCATGAAAATAAACAGATGCAGAAAATTCACTGTATTTTTCTCACAAGTTCAACCATTATAAACTATTGGGGAAATACAGGGACACCTTATTCTCACTGGCACTGAAAGTCTCTAGTTAGGCAATTCTGAAGAAGATAAGGAACAAAATGAAAAAGTGAGGAATCGTATCAATTGCAAGAAAAAAAAATGGAGTAGGATCCAAGCAAATTTCTTCTTTGGGCTGCTGAAAATAATCGGCTTACTAGAGTGTGGTGACTACTTTCCATAAAGGCCACTCATGTGAATACTAGGGATGACAATGAATATACCCCTCTTCATCGGGAAGCCTACAGTGGACACTTAGATATTGTCCATGAGTTGGTGCCTCAAGCAGCAGATATTCATGCAATAATTGTTAATGGCTAGACACCCCTGCGCAGTGGTTACTCGTGAAATAATACCAGTGTGGCGTCTTTCTTACTTCATCATGATGCAGATACCAATGCCCAAACTAAATGCCTCTTGACTCCCTTGCATCTTGCTGCTGGGAATATAGATAGCAAAGATACACTGGATCGCCTTCTGTTGAACCATTATATCAAACCAGGTCTGAAGAACAACTTGGAAGAAACTGCCTTTGATATTACCAAAAGGATAAGTATGTATCACTACCTCTTTGAAGTTGTGGAAGGCTGTACAAATTGTTCTATTCAGTTGTAATGGTTTGGTTGTTTCTTTTCTCTTTTTTTTTCTTTTTTTTTTTTTGTTGAGTTTTATTATTTTATTGTGAAAACACCATTCAGAGGGGTTAAAATTACATGGGCAAGGTAATGAATACATTTCTTATCAAGCATTGTTGCCTCCTCCTTTATTTCCCCTTCCCATACCTTCTCATCTCCCCCCACTCCCCTCCCCCCTCATTACTCCTCCTCCCCGGCCAAAGTCGTAAAGTTCGTTTTTCTACATGACGTCTTGTACATCTCATTGTTGCAATGGGTCAACCTGTATCCCTATTTAAACAATTTGTTTTTTCCCTTCCCCTCCACAAATCATACCAACATCAAATACAATGAAAGCAGGGATTATACGGTGGGAGAGGGACATACAAAGCAACAAAGAAATCATCTTATAAATATGTTAGAAACAATCACAAGAAAGAAAAAAATACATTTGAATCCTTATCTTGGGGTTCATTTCACCTAACATCAACTTATCTGACCATTTCTGCTTGTCTCAGACATATACTAGTTACAAATAAGGGAAACTATGGGATCTATGTTTCTTGGGGCCTGGCTTACTTCAATATAATTTTTTCCAAGTCTTTCCATTTCCTAACAAATGGGGCACTGACATTCTTTCTGAGGGAGGAATAAAATTCCATTCCATAGAATTCTATTTTCTTAATCCATTCATCTACTTAGGGGCATCAAACAAGACCATACAAAAGCTACCAAAACAACTATGTTTATTGCAGCATTATTTAGCATAGCTAAGATATCAGTTACGTTTCTTAAACATCAAAATGCCAGTCCACTCTTTGTGTCCATACAAAATATTTTCAGAATTCAAATAACAGCAATATCTTACTGTAAAAATTCCGTGGAATTTTTCCAAGTGAATTGCCTGACTTTGATGTCAAATGTATTTGAGTTGTTTGTGTACATCTACAATGATTTCTGCAGTTTGTGATTTTTTAATCAGAAATAATTTGATCTTATCTGTTGAAATGAGTAGTACAGAAACTAAAGATATTTCTGCTTCTTGTCTGAAAAAAGTATATTTTAAAATATTCTATATTCTGTGTTTGCATAATATCCATAATCTATTTCATTCTTTCCTAGATATACTTTACATTCAACATTGTTTTATAATATATATATTCATTAATAAATGTGTCCTTTCAGATTGTATTTCATATAGAAAATTTAAGATTATTTTTTTTCTAGGTTCTTTTTTTTTTTTTTTGGTCCAGTCGTGGGCCTGAACTCTGGGCCTGGACGCTGTCCCTCAGCTCTTCAGATCAAGGCTAGCGCTCTACAACTTGAGCCACAGCACCACTTCCGTTTTTTTTTTCTTTTTGCTTATGTGGTGCTGAGGAATCGAACCTTATAGTAGTATATTTTTTTTGGATAAAATGACAATGTTAACTAATTTCAAAAGTTTTGTAAAGGTTATTCCATGTAAAGGCCTTTCTAAGGTGAAGATTTAATACACTGATGTCAAACTAATGTTTAATTCTAACACTTGCATATATTGTTACACTTGTAATTTTGTAATCAACTTTTAAATAACTGTTTTTCATTTCTGCAACTGAAGAATGAAAAATATGGAATACTTCACGAATTTTCATATTATCCTTGTGCAAGTGTCATGTTAATCTCTGTATTGTTGTAATTTGGGTATACGTGCTGCTGAAGCATGTAGTATCCTCTAAATTTAAGTAGTTAATGATGCAATCTTTATATAGGCTTATATCCTTGGGTGCCTATTTGTAGCAAGGAAACGTTATTGTTCCTAACAATACTATTGATCTTATTTCCCTAAAATAATGTGTATAGTGGGAAAAAAATTATATTGTTCGGTCGATTGCTCACATTTGCATTTTTTGTCAATGACAATTTTAAGTCTTTTTCATTTTAGATTTGATCATACTTTGAAGCACTTATAGCTAGGTCCTAAGGTGATGACTTTTTCAAGTACTTATTTACGTGAATGAGTTAGCTTTGTGGAGCTAATAGATTCAAAGTAAGCCTTGCTTAAGAGCTACTTCTAAACTTCTGCAGCTGAAATTTTCCCAAATGAGGTCTTACTGGCACAAATGTCTACCCTTTATCCTTCTTCCACGTAGGAACATACCAACCAGAATATCCTACCCTGACAGCATAGTTTGTCTTACTAGAACAAAACTAATCTTAGTTACAAGGGATCATAGAGAGATGAACAGTTCAGACAGAACTGTTCAGACTAGAATGTATTTTATCAAAATTTAAGTGTTTATTATACCTACCATTTCAAAAGTAGCTAACGCCAAGGTGAAAAAATTCTTCATATGCGTGATTTCCTGATGTCTGGCCTGTGTACCTTCCAACCAGGCAGGAACTTACACTACTTCCTTTCTATCACCAAATATTTCCATAGCTCCAGGAGAAGTCCATGTTTCTCCTCATTATTAGGCCTTAAATTGGTAATGTTTTAATCACAGTGTTTCCTCTTGCCTCCAGGCTTTAAATCTACAAATGGTAAAGCTTTAGGTCTAACTCTACCTAACACTGAGGTACAGATAATGCAATAATACTTTAAAACAGAGTTGTCTTTGATACCCTAACCACAACAGAACAATGCAAAACATGTGCCCTTTTTATTATATTACATATAGTTATATATTTTATATTTATATGTGCTGATTTCATATTTCACACAGTGAAACTTAGTAGAATTAATTGATAATTTGACAAATAAATTGATAATTATTTATTCCAATAAAGAGAATTGGAATATAAATAATTAGGTTTAGAATACATACTAGAATGTAAAAAGTATCAATGTAATGTCTTCACTATAAACCTGTGATACCTTCTAAGTGTTCTTGTTCTTCTGAATTCACATGGAAAAAAATGTTGTTTTCCTCTAATCTATAAGGGATTTTACTCTGCTGCTCTGTTTATTGTTTTAACTCACTGGTTCCACAATGTTTTTCTCCATATTTCTGAAGCATTCCTATTGATTATACCCAAATTTTTCTGATATGATGTATAAAAGATATTATTCTTCTGCAAGATGTATGGGTCCTAGGATCCTATGTCCCAGTTACCTGCATCATCAGATAACAGGGTCAAGACTTCTCAACTAGGCCCAGGCAACATGCCAACAGAAAGTAATTGAAGAGTCATGTCAATTTCTCATTTCCTATAATATTTCAGGGCCCCAATTCCTTGAGAAACAGGAATTAGCAGTAAGCAATAGTGAAATTCAAGTCAACTTAAAATGAAGGATGAGATCACAAAATCTAAGAGAAAGTACTGCAATTCAAACTTTCAATTTACAGATGACCAGCCCATATGAGATAACAAAATCACAAAGTGTCACAAGATTATTTTTAATACCCCTCCCCTAATGATTAATGAAAGATTTCAGTCCAGCATAAGTGGGCCAGCAAAATAGCTCCTGGAAGGATAGATCCACAATTGGTCTATTAAGGCCAGGAAAACTTGACTTAGAAGTCAAATGTAATTCAGAAAAAAACATGAATTGAGAAGATCCTTAGTGCTTAATAACACCGTGAGATGTACAAGTTGTCATGTCGAAAACAAACTTTACAACTTTGGTGCTGGGGGCGGGGGGGGGGGGGGGGGGGGGGGAAGGGGGGGAGGATCGGGTCGGGGGGCAGGGGGAGGATGCCAAGGGATGGGAAGGGGAAACAAAGGAGGAGGCAACAATGCTTGATAAGAAATGTACTCATTACCTTGCCCATGTAATTTTAACCCCTCTGAACAGTATTTTCACAATTAAAAAAACCACTGGTACTTCAGTAAAACTTGATTCTGTGGTATAAAAATGTTGTCATTCTCAAAATATTTAATCTCCTGAAAGTGTATTATTTCTCTTTTTTTTTTTTTACATTTCTTTTTTTTTTTTGGGGGGGTGGGGATCTGGTTGTGGGGCCTGAACTCTGGGCCTGGGCGCTGTCCCTCAGCTCTTCAGCTCAAGGCTAGAGCTCTACCACTTGAGCCACAGCACCACTTCCGGCTTTTTTTCATTTTGCTTATGTGGTGCTGAGGAATCGAACCCAGGGCCTCAGGCATGCAAGGCAAGCGCTCTAACACTGAGCCATCTTCCCAGCCCCCACTGTATTCTTTTTCAAATAATCTTTGAAAAATCAAATTCGCAAACCAGGCGCTAGTGGCTCACGCATGTAATCCTAAATACTCACGAGGCTGAGATCTGAGGATCACGGTTCAAAGCCAGCCCGGGCAGGAAAGTCCGTTAGACTCTTATCTCCAATAAACCACTCGAATATCAGAAGTGGCACTGTGGCTCAAGTGGTAGAGTGTTCGCCTTGAGCTCAAGAGTGCAGGGACAGTGCCCAAGCCCAGAGTTCAAGCCCCACGACCTTCTAAAAAAAATTCACATTCACCAAAATAACATTTGACAAATAGATGATACTTAGTGGCAATAGAGTTACAATAGAGTTGATTTGTTTACCCAGCACTAATGCCAATCAGGTTCAACCATTCATTAAACTGTAGAAATAGTGCCACCCACCATTTGTGTTGGTCATTAGATGCCTTCCAAAATTTGTTAAATATATCAGCCTCCCATATTTCAAACCCAAACGTTAGCTAATAAAGTAAATTTCATCATTTAATAAGGTACATTTTAAAAAGTCACAAATAGTTGCCTTATAATATGTTATTTTATGTTTTCCTTATCTAACATAGTAAGTCTTGAATATGGGTACTCATCAGAGATATGACAAACATAAAATCTGTCTTCTATTTCTATCATATTCCTCTATTATAGTACATTTTAATTTTCTTTTTTCAAAACTTAAATGTAGTAGAAAATATTATCCCATGTAAAATTAAATGATCACACACCATTGTACAAATCCATTTATAAAAATTGGTAGTTTAGAATACATTCTAAACCATTTTTAAACTTTCTTGTTGACTAAAGATTAATCTTCCAAATGGATGAGAATTAAATCATGTCTAGGTGCTTCACACCTCCAGTCTTGCAAATTATTATTGCAGATGAATGAATTATGGAAATATAAGCTGACATAAGTTCAAGTATATGCAGGATTGAAACTCCATGGAATGTATATAAACCTTTCAAACTTTTAACAGACAGTTTAACAGAATGACTATCAGGAAGTTGAAACCAGAATGGAATAATAGTAAATACATAGAATGAATGAAAAATAGAACAAGGGGCAAGTTCAGCTAGAATATCAATGTACACATGTGATAAAGAAAGTGGTTAATCTGAAATAAATCTTGGAGAAGGAGTTGGTTGACAATGATGGAAGGAGTGAATCTGATCCAGGAGCATTGGACAATTAGATGGACATATTTAATTGTAACACACTTGCACAACCTTTTGAAATTCAGTGAAAAAACACACAAAAATTACAACCAAACAGCAATCTCTAGAAATTATGAATACGACCTCTCAAAATTTTAAGCAGTTAATGAAGGGCAGTCTTGGGAAAAGCAAACAAAACTATTAAAAGAGGGCATTTGAGGTAGGGGAGAAATTTGAACAGATTTATATAGATTGTTTCAGGTTATAAATCAACTATATCTGCTTCAAATGTTATCTTCCTTCTGTGAGTTCTCTCTGACTGAACTGGATACTCCAGTCCTGAGACACACTTGATATCTTGTGAAGATAGAATGGAAGAGAAAAATATCAAGAACCCATTACTCTGCTGGAGAGAAAACAATCCTCTAAGTTTTCTTTCATCTCTCTTCACTACTCTTTCTTCATACTTTTAAGTCAATTGATTTTGAGTAATATATTTCCTTCTTTGTTCTGGAAAAGTAATTGGTGAAAGTAATTCACTAAATATTATTTGCCATTTTTTATCATGCTGTTTACTTTTTCAAGGGAGACCATTAAACTTCACACCTGCATTTGGTTGCCATAAAAACCCAACATTGATGTTAATCAGGACAAACTCTAATGTAAAACTTTGTCTCCAAAAAAACCAGTCCAAGAAACTGTGATCACAAATATTTGGATATCCATTTTTCTTTTTTCTTTTACCTTGAAAGTCTTCTTGTGTCGGGCTGGGAAGGTGGCTCAGTGGTGGAGCGCTTGCCTTGCATGCCTGAGGCCCTGAGTTTGATTCCTCAGCACCACATAAGCAAAAAGAAAAAAGCTGAAAGTGGCGCTGTGGCTCAAGTGGTAGAGCACTAGCCTTGAGCTGAAGAGCTGAGGGACAGCGCCCAAGCCCAGAGTTCAGGTCCCACGAACAGACCCCCCCCCGAAAAGAAAAAAGAAAAAAAAGAAAGTCCTCTTGTGTCTAAAGTGCTAACAAACATAAGTACTCCACCACTTTTTGGTTCAATCACTTCTAACCTCAAAGATATATTTTGCTAACAAGATGCTTAGAGGAAACCGCAGAATACTCCACTTTTATCTTCTCTTAAGACTCTCCTTAGATACCATATCAGGAACAGTGAAGTTATTCTTTGCAAAATTATTTCAATAGATTATTTTTCCCTTAGTCTTGCATTTGCTCAACAAGATGTATGGAAGAGAATAAAGTTAAATCACCCATACCTTGGATAACAGTGTCTGTTACAAAGGACAATGCTTCTATGTTCTCCTTCTAAGTCCTCCTCTTAGCTCTTGCCTGATTTCCAATTAATCACAGCTTCTTGACTTCAAGTCTAGAGAAGCTGAAGGACTATAAGGCCTCCCCCACTGCTACATCTCCATGGTTTCTCCTTTAAAACTCTTTGAAGTTGCCTCCTTTGGATGTGGGATTTATTTTCATGTTTTCATTCAATCAGTTCTGCATTGTAGTGAGCCAAATAAGCTCTGTAAAATCACTTTAGGTAGCAAAAATATTACAATCTATGTCAAAAGTTTTGGCCTCCCTCCACTGCTGAAGCCAATTTGCTTAGCTAGGGCTTCTAAGAACACTGATTTCTGACCTTTTCCATGTGCTCAATTTTTTTCTGAACCCAAAACTTTTTGAGATAGCTTATGCAATAAGCTATCTCATGTTAATAAGGATATTATATTTGTGAGCCATTTAGAAATGTGAAATCACTGGTTTGAAGTATCCAATCAGATTTTTTTTCTGTGTTTCAGTGCTTCACATGCAAAGACATTGTGGAAAGTATTACAAACAGAAAAGTGTAAACCCAATACCTTTTTTCATTGTGGAGGACACTTTCTCCCTAAATATTTTGACCCAAATTATCTTTTTCAGAGAATTACTGTTTGGTAATTAAAGGTCAATTCACAAATTTTGATGTCTTTTTTTAAAGAAATTTGAATTAAATTGCACTATAACCTTGTTTCATACAGTGAATATATTTCCTGGGTAAGGACAATTTTCAAGGGAAGCTACAGGATTTACAGCAAGGTTTCTGAGGTTTGTTTGTTTAGTGTGAAAATGAGCCATCTTCACTCACATTGCTCCCTCTCCACTAAGTCTCCATGGATTTCTTTGCATGAAAGCCTATTTTCTCAGGCAATTTTAAATGTTCTTAATAGGCTACGTTGTTAAAAAGTTTGAACAATTAAAATATACGTGTCATAATTTTAAAACTCTTTTGAAATTCCTTTATCAGAATCGCGAATTCATCAATCCTAATTCCACCTTTACCATCAAAAACTGTTAACATGTTGTTTTCACGATGTAGTGTCCATGCAACTATTATTTTCCAGTGGCTTCGTTATGCAAATATATGACCACATAAGCTGATACTGAACAAAATGAACTCCAAGATATGGAATCAGAGATTTTTATTTGTGGTTGTTGTTTTTTATGTATTATGTGATTTCCATTTTCTTTGGTTTTCCCCGGTTGGTTTATCCCTTGCTGTATTTGATTTTGGTACATTGTGTATTTTGTATACATTTACCTTAATTAGGGAAGGGAAAAGGAACATCACAATGGTGACACAAATGACAAAGGGCAAAACAATGCATTAGCAATACTCACAAGACAATATGTTGGGAATATACATTACAACTTGTGAGGGGTACTGAGGTGAAGGAAAACTGTGAGAAAAGTGAAGGAGGGGGTAACAAGTTTGAAAAGTTATGTATTCACTACCTAACAATTACTGTAACCCGACTGTACATCATTTTGACAATAAAATTAAATTTAAAAAATAAGCTGCATAAAATAAAATTTCACTGTATTGGTATAGTTAATATTATTTTTTATGTAGTAAAATTTTAAAAATCAATACTATTTTGCGTCTAATTTGACTTAATTACCCTTTCTTTATCAAAAGGTCGTCAACTTGAGTGTTATCCAACTAGACAATATTTTCACAATATACTTGCATATTTTGGAAAAAATAAATTTAGCACTTTCACACACATAAAATCGAAAACAGTTTAATTCTATGGAAACCCATAACTTTTAAAATTAAATAAGTTGTTGGGACAGAATATATGTGTTCTTCAAAATTCCTATGACTAATAACTACTCATTTTCAAATTCTAAACATTCCATACCTGAGAGATTCAAAACAGTACTTGTTTTCATGTTATATAATTCTGCAATAGATGCAGTTTCCAATGGGGTGTTACAGATTGAGAAGTCAACAGAAAAATAGCCACATTCTGCTACAGGATAAAACTATGAAGCATCTGTAATAAGTCTTCAAGAGTAAGCAATCCCAAGCTTTATGCCATAAAGTCATCCTAGCCCAACAGTTTCCAACTTGAAAGGTGCACCTTAAAATTCCCTTAATTCCATCATGAATAGCATATCTCTACTGTGAAAAAATACTACACCTCTGGTATTGTGATGCCCTCCTAATTCTGCAAAGAACACCACAATAAACTCAGTTGCATCACTTTTCCCCCAGTGGTATTCTTGAGATCAGAACACTTGCAAATATTATTTATATTTATACTTTTTTAACTATCATAGATATTCAGGATACTAAGATCAGAAGATTATGGTTCCAAACCCATCCAGGCAGGAAGGTCCCTTAGAACCTTATCTCCAATAAACTTCTCAGAAAAAGCCAGACACAAGTGGCACTGAGGTTGAAATGGTAGGGCAGGAGCCTTGAGCTCAGAGACAGTGTCCAGGCCCAGAGTTCAACCCCTAGGTCAAACCAATAAAGCAAAAACAAAAATTGGGCTGAGAAGGTGGCTCAGTGGTAGAGAGCTTGCCTTGCATGCATGAGGGCCTGGGTTCGATTCCTCAGCACCACATTAGCAAAAAGAAAAATAGCCGGAAGTGGCGCTGTGGCTCAAGTGGTAGGGCACTACCCTTGAGCTGGAGAGCTGAGGGACAGTACCCAGGACCAGAGTTCAGGCCTCACGACCAGACCCCCCCACAAAAATAAAATAAAAGTGAACCCAAACCTAGCATTTGTCTCATTGTATACAGAGGCACATAATTAAGGAAATTGCTTCCTGTGTAACATATAGGTAGAAGAAAGAAGATGTCACACAATTATTCTCTTCATACCATGTTATACCAAACCCTCAAAAAATGCTTTTTCTAAATTTATAAATTAATATCATCCATTTGTTGGCAACTCTGTCTAGATTATTCACATTATCATTTTATACATGAACTGTTGGAATTATCTATTAACTAAGTTCTAATTATAACTCTCTTGAAAGAATTTCTAGGCAAATAGAATGCCAGAATCATTTGTGAATTTGTCAGTTAAAACCTCTACTTAAAAAGAATTTTGTAGTATCCTATAGAATATGGAATTACAAAAAAAACCAAACTATTTATTTTGAATCTAAATTCTAATTTTGCAAGGTCCACAAAGACCTACATTAGACAAACTGTGCTATTTCTCCAGGCTTAAGTTTTGTAAACCTTCATCATTTCTTTGGCATCCAACAGAATGAAACTTACTTACTTTTTCAAATTTTGGATGGGAATCATGAGCTATTTTGCATCTAAGAAGGTTCTGTAATTAAGAGAGCATTTAAAACACAACTGAGGATTATATATCAGTTGCATTTCAATAGGAAACTTGACTTCTCAAAACATAATGACAAAATTAGCCCAAACTTCGAACTTTGTATTCCTTTCTTGTAACTTGGTTTGTTTTATTGAGACAAAATTATACTACCTGGTCCAGGGAAGGTATCACTATGTAATTCCACTCTCTAATCTCCTGTCTTAGTCTGAGTGTTAGAATTCCAGGCTTGTATCTCATTGCCCTGCCATAGTTTGTTGGTTTATTTAATCTAGAAACACACTAGCAATTCTGAACTTCTCTGATGATCTTATCCATTGACTGCTCAGACTGTTTATGTACAATTTTGAAAGATGTTCTAACATTTGACACAGGATATGAACATTTTCAGATGCACATGCAGGGGTCTCTGATTCATTCCTTCATGGATCCGATCCCTTTAATAATGATTACTTGACTTTCTTATTATCTCTGATCCCTACCTATCTAATAGTCTCAAACTTTTTTGAAGAAAGTTCACTTGAGGACTTTTTAATATTAAAATTTATCACTTGATTCTAGTTTTACTCAGGACATATTTTCTATTGCTTTCTAACTTTTCTACATATTCTGAGAGTTGTTTCATTTGTGTATTCATGTGTGCATATATAAGTACCTCTGTGTGTATGCGTATGCTTGTATGTGTGTATGCAAAAGCCTCAAACTCTTATTCAACAATTTGCTCATGAGTGGTATTCCATCACTTGAACTGCTCTTCCAATGCAGCTTTGGCTGGTTAATTATAGATAGTGTCTCAAAGACTGTTCTGCCCAGGCTGGATGCAAACTGAACTTCCCAGACTCCTTTACATTCTTAAGTTTTGTTTTTCCAGGAGTATCAACTTTTTAAACTACAAACATTTTTGTGAGTGTGAAGTCTAACCTGTAGCCCAGATTTTTAACTCAAAATTCATATAAAGATAGATGAACATACACATTACATATGCTGAATGTACACTGTTAGAAATGTGATCTTAAGCTGGGTGGTGGTGAGATCTGAGGATTGAAGTTCAAAGCCAGCCCAGGTAGGAAAGTCCCGGAGACTCTTTTCTCTAATTAACTACAAGAAAACTGGAAGTGGCACTATGGCTCAAGGGGTAGAGCACTAGCCTTGAGCTGAATAGCAGAGGGACAGCACCCAGGGTTCAAGTGCCACGACCAACAGCAAAAAAAAAAAAAAAATATATATATATATATATATATATATATATATATATATAGGAAATCTTATATAAATATATATATTTATATACATATTATATTTACATATAAATATATATATAGGAAATAAGAAGAAATATGATCTTTGCCTCCATGTTAATTGCTAGTATAATCCCTGCTCTTTCAAGATGGACTTTTCTCCAGTTAAGTCCATTCTCTTATATCTGACTTGCATGGAACCAGAATCATTCTTCTATTCTACTTTTTACAAATTTGCACGATGGAAGTGTGATTTAGAAAGGGAGTGGCCTCATACTTCATGTTCCACTTAGGAGAAATGCTTTCTCTATATCACTTCTGTAAATCTACGTACTGAACTTGGCTTCATTGTTTCAATGTTGTCTTATTTGTAGAGTCTTCTATATTGTATTGAACCCTTAAACACAGAACTTCTCTTTCTCCTATTATTGCTATTGTTTCTCTTACTGTTAACTCTTGTACATTTGGAAAATAATGCACAGCACATACACTCACAAAAAAATGATCTGAGAACCTTCTTCCCATTTAAAATTCACCTTAATTTACAGAGAACTTATGATGTTTGAACTCAATGTACTCATGGATAATGTATTTATAAGCAATTTAAATTCCATATTTTCTCTTTACCAAGTTGTCTCTGAAAAATTGCTACATGATGTCCAAAGGTGTCCTTGTGCTATTTCAGTGAAGCCAGCAAACATTCCTTATACCTAAGCAGCACCATAAATTTTTACGGGAATTGTAACTATTACTGAAGGTGGAACCTGATCCCAGGAGAGGAATTGAACGTAGAGGTATGACAAAGTTCAAATTAATTTGTGCTTTCCTTTTTACTGTATAAGAAAAGGATCCAAGGATTGAGGGAAACTCTATCCCTGACTTTTCAAGTGTGTATTTTACTCATATAAAGCTTGTTTGTAAACTTCTGGTTGAGAGTATTACAAAAGGAAATAATGTGCCATTTGAGGGCCAGCGTAGAACAAAATGAAATAACATTGTTTTAAAAGTGTTCTACTGCAAAGAAAAAAAGACATGGAGATTTTAAAGTGCTCTATGGATGGATATTTCACTCCTGAGATGATTCTCTTGTTGCAGGATTTAGTTATCCATTCCTTTAGTGTGGTCCTGAGTTCTCCATAGCAATAAGGATTCCACAAAAGCAGGATCCAGTGAGTATAATCAGCAAAAGCAGTCTCTTCTCAGACCAGTTCTCCTTTAAGGAGGGTCCCAAAGAAATACCTGTTTGTTTGTTTGTTTTTTTCTTGGTTTGGTTGTTAGTTCAGTTTGTGCTGGTTCTGGGGCTTGATCCCAGAGGCTGGACCATGTCCCTGAATAGATGTCTTTCCTGTCCACTTGCCCCCAAAGCTAGTACTTTACTGCTTGAGCCAAACCCCCACTTCTGGACTTTTTGGTGGTTAATTAGAGATGAGAGCTTGACAGACTCTGGGTTTACTTTGAACTGAGATAGTAAGAAAGCCAAGTGACGGGCTGAAAAGGTCGCTCAGGAGTAGAGTGCTTGCCTTGAATGCATGAGGCCCTGGGTTCGATTCCTCAGCACCACAAGAGCAGAAAAACCTGGATGTGGTGCTGTGTCTCAAGTGGTAGAGCACTAGCCTTGAGCTGAAGAGCTTAGGGACAGTGCCCAGGCCCAGAATTCAGGCACCATGACTGGCAAAAAAAAAAAAAAAAGCCAAGTGTCATCAACTGTATCAAGTCTTCTGTTTCCAACCAAGAAATACTAAATGAAGTTTATTATAAAGCTAATATTTGACAATTTTTAAAAGAAGAGAATATGTCCAGCCAAGAATCCATAACTTAAATAACTCAGCAAAAGTAAGTGCACTGCATTATTTTTTTATTTTTTTTTTCTGCTTTGGAAGATTACTATTGACCTTGTCCTTCCTTTTGGGGAAACTTAAAGTCATATTTGCACTTTTTGTTGGTCGTGGGGCTTGAACTCTGATCCTGGGTGCTGTCCCTCAGCTATTCAGCTCAAGCTCAGTGCTCTACCACTTTAGCTGTGTCACCACTTCTGGGGTTCTGGTTGTTAATTGAAGATAAGAGTCTCATGGACTTTGCAGAGCAGGCTGGCTTTGAACCACAATCCTGTGGTCTCAACCTCCTGATTAGCTAGGATTATAGGCTTAAGCCACCAGGATCCAGCTCATATTTCCATTTAGTGCACTTAATGACACTATGTAGACAAAGAATGGAAATTTGAATCAAATGATGACATGGCAGCTTTCAGAAAAATTGAGGTAGCAATAAATAAGTCCTCCTATTCCATTTTGTTACATTAATGACTCATGAGCTATGGGACCCTTACATTAGCAACCTCTTGCCATCTGTGTAGGTGTATTTAGTATCAGGGAAGACTGTGATTTTTAGAAAGCAAAAGAGATCAGGTATGGAACAACAGCATAGGAGGAGATACATTTTTCACACAGAGATTAAGAACTAGCCTAAGAGATTTAGAATGCTAAAGGCAATGAAAAATAAGCCTGGTTGATAACTAGTTCTTCAATAACCAAAAATGGTTCCCTAGAATGGTTTCTGGTATGCATTAGTTACTATCATTTGTTCCTTCCATCTAGAGTTATTCCTTCTCTTGTCCCAACTGATAATTTGCCTCTGCCTTTTTGGTGCCATGACTGACCAAGAGATTTCCAAATCTCACTTAGACTATCCTTCTCATTGTGATTAGCAGTGACCACTCAAAAGCCTGGAATCTTTGAATTTCCAGAATTAATCTTCACCTGACATCTAAGCACATTCCTAGCATTAATTGCTGTGACCTAATGAACAAAACTTTTTTTTCAACACAGTATCCTAATATAGGTAAAGTACATGAATTAAGGAATATTGTCAGGTATTAGTATGGAAGGAGCAATATATATTCCAAGTATGGATTATTTATTTTGCATTTACTAACTAAATTTTTTAATGTTTTTGGGGTTTTTTTGCCAGTACTATAGTCCTGGGGCTTAAACTCAGGGCTAGGGAATTATTCCTGGGCTTTTTCTTTCTCTCATGGCTAGCACTCTACCACTTGAGACACAGCACCACTTCCAGTGTTTCTTTTTCTGTTTATGTGGTACTGAAGAATTGAACTCAGGTTTTCATGCATGGCAGGCAATCACTGTACCATGAAGCCACATTCCCAGAGCTCTAAATGACTTTCTTAAGATGGTATTATATTTTCATTCCATAATTATGTATCATAATTTTGGCCAGTTGCTAGAAAAGGACATAGAAAACAATACTAAGTCCAATAAGGCTGGATGGACAATAAGGCTGGACGGTCTAGCTAGGGCACAGAGGGGCTTACCTCATGGGGCTGGTTCAACAGGCTGAGTGAGACAGTTCCTGACCCACAACCCACCTCCAGAATGAGAGGGTCACCTTGGGTTCCAGCCACATGGGGACACTGGGCCACCTCTTCAGCACCCATTCAACCAGCTCCTGTGAGAGAAAGAGAGAGAGAGAAAGAAAGCCATAATTACAATTAAGCTGGGTGCTGGTGGCTCAGGACTATAATCCTAACTAAGAGGCTGAGATATAATGAACATGGTTCATAGCCAGCCCAGGCGGGAAGATCCATGAGACTCTTATCTCCAAAGAACCACCAGAAAACTGGAAGTGGCACTGTGGCTCAAGTGGTAGAGTGCTAGTCTTGAGCTGAGGAGCTCGAAGACAGCACCCAGGCCCAGAGTTCAAGCCCCACGACTGACAAGAAGTGGACTTCCCACCACAAGAAGTGTACTGCATACCACTCATTCTCTTAGGGACCATGGCAGAGAAGTCAGTCTGAGCTTTCTGTCAACTGGAGGTCATGAGTTGGTCACCTGTCTTCGCCGTGCCTCATTTTCCCCAGCTACAAAACTGAACACAGTGAAGGATCTCCTTCCTCATGGGAATAGGATAAGGATGAAAGAGAATCATGTTTTGTTTCATAATCTCGTACATGTCACACGACTAGTAACAGGCCCCATCTGAGCCCTTTCCCAGTTATCTTCCTGTCGTATGCTCCCAGAATTGCCAAGAACCATATCTGACAGCCTGTCTCTCTGTGCCAGGCCCTGCTCCTGAGATCCCCCTGTATTGAGCCCTTGTTTCCTCACAACTGTCCCAGGAGGAGACTGAGGTACAATGGTGGAGGCCCAACCCAGAACTTTATGGCTGCTGTAAACTAAGTTTGGGACAATCATCTAAACCGATGACTGAGCATGGTGCTATATGTCTACCATACCAACTAAGGAGGACCAGGCCTCGTGGCGCACGCCTGTCACAGATAGGAGGACCATGATCCAGCCCAGCCTGAGCACATATTGAGTGAGTCTCTGTCTTGGAAATGCCCAAGACAGAAAGGCTTGGCTACCGTGGTAGAAGACCTGACTGGCAAGCCTAAGGCATTGAGTTCAAACCCTAATACACCAAAAAGAACTAGAGTCCCGGTGCCAGAGGCTCATGGGTATAATCCTAGCTACTCAGGAGGCTGAGATATGAAGATCACAGCAAAAGATTTAAAATAGGTTTGTCCTCACCGATCAGAAGTCAAGATGAGAAAACCCGGAGTCTGACATATACTGGTGCACTCCATAGCAGTAGGGCTCACCTCCTTACTAAGTGCTGGCCATGCTCTCTGTCCCCCTGGGAAGCCAACCCCTGTGGGCCCCATACCCAGGTCCTCGCAAGCTCCAGCTGCCACTAACCAGGCCCAAAGGAGTAGACAGCTCGAAGGCACAGAGGTCCCTTGGTCTTATAATTTAATGTTGCTGAGTCCGCTTCCAGGCCCCCAGACCTCAGCCACAGAGCCCATGCATCCCCCAAATGTATCAGGCACAAGTTATCAAAGGACCCAGCCTCCTTATTACAACCCACTTCTACACACACACACACACACACACACACACACACACACACACACACACACACACACAAATCCAGACCAGTGACAGAAGACTCGTCCATGCAGCACCTGCAATTTTCCAAATGATCACTCACCTGAGCACAGTCAGGTTATACAAGGAGGAAGATGATATCTCTCTCTCTCCCTCTCTCTCTCATGCACACACACAGACACAGACACACACACACACACACACACACACAGACACACACACACAGAGTCTCAGAGCAGTGCCTCTCCAGGGTTTGTTGGTTCCTCATCTGGTACAATGTACAAGCTAGAGCATGGGGGTTCCCTTGGAGGAATCAGGAGCTCCCAACCAAGGAGAGCACCACTCTAATGATGCAGCACCACCCTGCCTATCCCTTTCTCCAAGGCCAGAGCCTTGACTCCCCATTCACCAAAACCCTAGGCCAGGACACTGGGTGAAGGAGTCCCGAGACAAGTGGCTCCTCAGAGCCAGGAGAGGAAACAAGCAGGGGGTCATGGTGACCCCAGAAGGGTGTCTGACCCGAGGTGGGGGCAGTGTTGGGGAAAAGGATGGGGTCCTAAAGGCTACATACATGGACTTACTCCCTACTTCCAGCCTACATGCTTCTGGGCCTATGGGAGATTCTTGGGAAGGACAAGGAGACCAGATGGACTGAGAGCACCAGCAGAAGCTGGCAGAGCTGGGAAATGTGATCACGCTGTGAGAACTGTTGACAGTTGGGAGGAGGGGACAGGCTAGGTGTATGTGTATGTGTGTTTGGAGGGGGTGCTTCTCCCAGATATTCACATTTTGCTCTGACCCCCAGCACTCTCACTTCCCTACTGGGCTCTTCTGGGACCTCTCTTCAGGTGAAAGGGTGACGGAGCACAGAGGACAAGGGCTCACACAGCAAGAGAGACATATCTTCTGAATCCAACACCCCCAGCCCCAGAAAAAAAGGAAAAGACCCAAGAAGGCAGGTGTGGAGGTGCTGCTCCCCACCTCTGACTAAAGCCACCAGGTTCCCACCAGGAAGAGGAAGGGTGCAGATGTGTGGCTATGTGGCTCCCACTGCTACAGGCCAGGGGCTCTGTGGTGCCCCCTCCTCACCCATCCCTGCATCTCCCTGTTTCCTGGGACACTGGCAGCTAAGGATGGGGGTGGGATCCCCTGGTCAACACCCACTCCCACCCCTACCCCTGGGGCACATTTGTGGCAGAGACCTGGCCAGACTGCAGGGCATGGGGGAGCCGGAGGTCCAGTCAGGTGGGGGGGTGTCGCGTTGTGTGGGGGTCACAGGGTATGGGCTCTGGAGGAGGCCACTCACATGTTCTGCTGGGAGAAGCTGTTGGAGGCAGCTCCCACTGGGTTCCAGCAGCGAAGACAGTAGCATGGCCAATACTTAGGCCTGGCGCAGAGACAAGGGTCCTGGACCAGGTTGGGGCCACAAGCCTGCCTATGGCATGCCATCACCTGAGGACTCCAAGAGGTGCCATGGGTCCAAGCAAGCAGTGCTAGGTTTGGAATGCAATGCCGCGTGGAATGCTGAAGGGGACCGGGGCGTGGGCAGGTGCATGGCAGGGCTGAGCCAGGCCTTTCCTCCTACGGTTTGAGTCTCTTGATCACCACTCAGCCACCTCTACCTTCCTCAACTGTTGGTAGTGGTGTCAACCAACAGAGGAATCCCAGTGCTATCAGGCAGGATGGAATGCGGGTGTGACCACCATTCTTATATCCCATTGGTCAGAAAGAACCATGAAAGAATGGTGTAGCTGGAATCCTGTGATGCAAGCAGAATGGGCAGAGTGAAGACAGTGGCTCCCCCAGCCCCTTTCCCAGGGAACTCTGTCCAATTCAGTTGGGGACAAGAGGATGACCAGCTTTAGATTGTTGTGTATGTTTGTTTGTTGCCAGTCCTGGACCTTAAACTCAGGATCTGGGCACACTCTGTAAGCTACTTTTGCTCAAGACTAGCCCTCTACCACTGGAGCCCACACAGCTCTACTTCTGATTTTGTTGGCATTGAAGTTGGACAGGGATCTCAAGGACTTTCCTGCCTAGGGTGACTTTGACCATGATCCTCCTATCACAGCCTTGTAAGTATCAAGGAGGACTGCTGAGAGCCACTGGTGCCTGCCTAATCATTGGTCTTGCTGATGATCTGGCACAGACCTGTGAGTTCCCTATCCTCGGGTTGAAGTGGTGGGAGCTGGAGCCCACAGTTGGAATCCTGGTCCTGCCACCTCCAAATGGCAGAAGAACCTAAGAAACTCATTCTTATCCATAAGATTACAAATGGAATGTGATCAATGTCAAGATTGAATGAGTAGTTCTTGAATGATTCTAGGATCAAATTATACACAATTATATCCTAGGACACTGATCGATTTTAGTTAATACTTCATTAAGCATTTAAACAATCATATTCATTAAATGGAGGCAGAATGAAATACCTAAGAATTGGACCTCACATAGTATAAAGGTGCAATTTTTTTCTGCCAGGATTGGGATTTGTACTCATTGTCTGGGTAACTCTGTTGCACTGTGTGGGAAGGGGAAGCCTGCCTCCTTGAAGTCAGGAAATTCAAGTCTGTTCCTTAGGCCTGAATTGGATCCCCAGCACTAAAAAACATCTTATTCATGTACATTTTAAATATATGAGTTATATTCATATACATATGTTCACTCCATATTGCACTCAGTATAGTTATTCTTTCTTGTTTTTTCTTGTATTGACCATTTATTTTATTGACTATTATGACCCATAGAACATTGATTACATTGATTACATAGGATTATAGGTCTGCATATGTATTCCACTTTATACCTGACACCCAGGACTTTCAAAGAAAAGGAAAAAAAATGTGTCAGCATCAGTTTCTTATTCCACGATTAATTGTTTGGGAGTGCTGGCATCTGAACTCATGGCCTACAAGGCCAAATTCATGAATGGGTGAGTGTCAACACGCCATCCTGGAGAAAATTGAGCTGACAGGCAGTTCCCAGGACCTGACATCAAGCCCCAGAGGTTGACAAAATATGAACAGATTGACATACAGATGATAGGACACTAATAAATATATATGTTTCTCGAGTGCCACAGATGTCTATCCATTATTCAGTTATATAGACTACATTCCTACAAATTCTGGGGTAATTATTATGCCTCCATGTAATTAATGTTATTATTTTCATCCTTAACAAACTATTAATGAAATCAGTGTCCTGAAATTATTGAGTTCCTGTAAGTAACAGTATTCTTTTAATGCTTCATAAATATTAAATAAAATCAATCAGCTTCCTGAAATCATCTTGTCTAATTTTATAGGAGAATCATTCACGATCAACTCATTCAACCGTGACATTGATAACATTCCTATGGATGGGAATGAGTCTCTTAGTATCTCCTGCCATTGGTAGGTGTCAGGTCAGGGATTTGAAATCAGGGCCTATGTTGCCACGTGGTCCTATGGCTTCCCCGATAGTCCACCAGCCTTCAGCAATGCAAGGTAAAATACCCTTTGCAACAGTGTCATTTAGACCCAGTAGGGTCACCTCACAAAGGAAGAAAACTTAAAAAGGCCATCTTGCCACATTTTTCCTATGATTTTTTTTCCCTTCAAGGCCTAGGGATCTAGGATCCCAGAATCATCTGTGGGTCCAGTGGCTGCACCTCAGCCTAAGGTGATCGAAGCTGAAGCAGAGTTGCCATGACCCGAGTTCAAGCCCCGCTCTGGGAAAAAATAAAATAAAATAAATTTAGCTCCCTGGCTTGCAATTCCCATCATTTATTCTGCCACGTTTTGGATTTGAACTCAGGGTCTGGGTAAATCTGCAGTGGATGAAGGGGAAGCTCACCGTACTTGAAGATAAGAACTTCAGGCCTGTTCACTCGGCCTGAATTCAAGCCCCAGCCTTTGAAAACATGTTATTTATATAAAGATAGGCTTTGTACTTACCTATAGATGTTCAGTTCATACAAGTTTGGTGTGGTTGTTCCTTGTATTTATTGTTGTATTCATTTATTTACCATTGATTTTACTGTCTATGATGACACCCATTCCATTTATTACATTAATGACATCCTATCACATAGCATCTAGATTTGTAGACGTGCTCTCCATCATGCCTGACACCCAGGACTCTCAGAGAAAAGGAAAACAAGTTTCACACTCAGCTTCTTACTCCATGATCCAATTGTTGGTAGTGCTGGAATCTGAACTCAGGGCCTAGCAGGGCTAATTGGCAAATAGGTCAATGTGAACACACCATCCTGTGAGCAACTAAGGAGGAAGGCCATTCCCAGGATATGACATTGATCCCCAGGGAGGGCCACAATATTTATAAATTCATTGTGTAAACATAGGATCTATATTTACATATATGTGTGGACAGCATCTCTGTTCGGTATACTTATTTTGTGTCTTATCCACGGAGGTATTGTGTATTTTACTGAGTATGGTAACAGATATAACAGTGTTTACATGGATGACAACCTATTACCATGTCTATAGGGTTTCTTATGCATTCTCCATCCTTGTTGAGACCCAGGACATTTGCAAGACAGGAAAATAGGTGAATCGATTGTCTTCTCACATCAGGATTCATATTTTCGCTGTGTTGGGATTTGAACTCAGAGCCTAGCAGGCCCAATTGAGGAAAGGGTCAAGGTGAGGACACAGGTCTGTGAGCAATGCAGGAGATAGGCCATTCCTAGGACCTGACATCAAGTGCCAGGGAGGGCCAGATAGTCATAAATTCATAATCTAAACATAGGATCTATATTTACATACATGTGTGGGCAGCATCTTGCATTCAGTGCACTTCTTCTCCTTATTTTGTTCCTAATTCATGGAGGTATAGTGTATTTTATTGGTGACAGGTATAACTGTGCTGACATGGATGACAGCCTGTTCCCATGGTTATAGGTTTGCCTATGCATTCATTCTCCATCCTAGTTGAGACCCAGGACTTTCACAGGAGAGGAAAACATTTGCAACGACTGGCTTCTGACAGCAGGATGAAACTTTTGTCAGTGCTGGGATGTGAATTCAGGTCTGGGTAGCTCTGTTGAACTGTGGTGGAAGGGGAAGTTCACCATCCTTGAAGATTAGAATGTCAGGCCAGGTCCCGGGCGTGATTTGAAGCCCCAGCACTGGACAAAATAACAAGCCCATCTTTTTAAAACATAGGATTTATCTTTACCTACAGATGTGTTATGCAACTTGTATTCAGTGTAGTTATTCTTTTTATTTTGTGTCTTTTTCATGGATGTATTGTATGTTTTATTGAGTATAATGACAGATATAACTGTGCTGATATAGATGTCAACCTATTCCCATGGCTATAAAGTTGCCTATATAGTATTCTCCATCTGCGCTGAGACCCAGGACTTTCACAGGACAGGAAAACCGATGGATCAATTGGCTTCTCACATCAGAGTGAAGCTTTTGGCAGTGCTGGGATTTGAACTCAAGGCTTAGCAGGCCCAATTGGTGAATGGGACATGGTGAGCACACAAGCCTGTGAGCCACTAAGGAGCTTGGCCGTTCCCAGGACCTGACATCGAGCCCCCCATGGCGAGGGCCAATATAGTTATAAATTCCCAATTTAAACAGAGGACCTCTATTTCCATACATTGGTGGGCAGTACCCACTCAGTACTTGCATTCTGAGTAGTCATTCTCATTATTTTGCCTTATTCATTGATGTGGTGTGTATTTTCTTGAGTATAGAATGACAAATATAACTGTGTTGACCTGGATGACAATCTATTCACATAAGTAGAGAGTTGCCTATGCATTCTCCATCCTAGCTGAGACCCAGAACATGCACAGCACAGAAAACAAAAAAAAAGGTGCAAAGACTGGCTTCTCACATCAGGGTGAATTTTTGGCAGTGCTGGGATTTGAACTTGGGGCCTAGGAGGCCCAACTGGCCAATGGGTCCACGTGTTTACTCCAGCCTGTGAGCCATGAAGGAGCTGGGCCATTCCCAGGAACTGAAATCGAGCCCCAGGGAGGCCACAATAGACATCAATGCATCATTGAAACATGGGATGTATATTCATATCTGTGTGTGGACTGCATCGATCATTTAATGTAGTTATTCTCTCTATTTTGTATGCTATTCATGGATGTAGTGTGTATTTTCTTGAGTATATGATGACAGGTATAACTGCGCTGACATGGATGACAACCAATTCCCATGGCCACAGGGTGATCCATTCGTTCTCCATCCTAGCTGAGACCCAGAACTTGCACAGGAAAGGAAAACAGGTGCAACGATTGGCTTCTGACATCAGGATGATTCTTTTGGCAGTGCTGGGGTCTGAACTCAGGGCCTAGCAGGCCCAAGAGGTGAATGGGTCCACGTGAGCATACCAGCCTATGAGCCACACTAAGGAGCTAGGCCATTCTCAGGACCTGAGATTGAGCCTCCAGGTGGGGGGTAGCGGGAGGGTACACAACAGTCATCCATTCATAAGCTGAAGGTAGTATGCAAATAAGTACATATTTGTATAGAGTAGGAGAGATGGCCACCTGTGATGGAATCAAATCTACTGTGTGACTACCGATTCTTGGATCTTTCCTGATGCCTCCATTTCAAAACTGATGATTATTGTCATGCTTCATCAAATCTTCATTGCAGATAAGCAATACCCCATGATTCTTGCCTATCATTTCCTACTTCCATCACGCATGAACTACTGATTCAAAGATGACATCAATGGCATTCCATGACTCTTCCTAGGTCCATAAACTAATATCTTGGGATCTCCCTCCATACCGTCTTAGTATGGTGGCTGAATTCAAGCCTCAGGCCTGGAAAACATACTCCTTATATACATTTTAAAGATAGCACTTATACTTCCATACAGATGTTCAGTCCATATCGTGTTTGGTGTGGTAGGGTTTATACTTCTATATAGATGTTCAGTCTATACCATGTTTTTATTTTTTTTTTTATTTTTTTGTGAACATACTGTACAGAGGGGTTACAATTACATGGGCAAGATAATGAGTACATTTCTTATCAAACATTGCAGCCTCCTCCATTGTTTACCCTTCACATCCCTCCCTACCCTACCCCCAACCCCCCATCCAATTCTCCCCCCTCCCCCGCCCCCCCGAAACAAAGTTATAAAGTTCGTTTTCGACATGACAACTTGTACTTCTCATTGTTGCAACGGGTCCACCTGTATCCTTAAATGACTTGTTTTTCCCCATCTCCTCCACAAATTATACCGACATCAAATATAGTGAAAGCAGGGGTTATACTGTGTGTGGGGGGGGATACAATGCAACAAAGAAATAAGCCAAGCCCAAAGAAACATAGGTCCCATGGTTTCCCTTATTTGCAATATCTAGTATATGTATGAGTCAAGCAGAAAAGTTCATATAATGTGATGTTAGGAAAATGAACCCATACCTTGTTTTGTGTGATTATTCATTTTATTTCTTGTTTTATTCATTTATTTACCATTTATTTTATTGACTCTGATGACACCTATACCATTTATCATATTGTTTATATCCTATCACATAGCATCTAGATTTTTAGATGTGTTATCCATCATGCCTGAAACACAGGGCTCTCCCAGAAAAAGAAAACATGTGTCACACTTGGCTTCTTAATTCAAGATTAAATTTTCACAGTGCTAGGATATGAATTCAGGGCCTAGCAGGCCCAATTCATGAGTGGGTTAGTGTGAGCCTGGCAGCCTCTAGCCAATGAAGCTGTCATGTGGTTCCCAGATGCTGAGATTGAGCCCCAGGTTTGGCCAAAACAGTGATACATGGATAGGCAGACGGTGATATACAAATAAATATATATTGGTAAAAAGTGCCAGAGCCGACTATGTATTATTGAATAACATCTACTACTTTCCTACCAACTCTTAGGTATTTACTATACTTCCATTGAAGGAATATTATTCTTTTCATGCTTAATAACTATTAATTAAGATCAATCAGCATCCTAGGATTCTTGCATCCAATTTTAGACTAAACCAATGCACGAACTACTCTTTCTATCAGTATCCTATGCATAGGAACGAGTCTCTTGGGATCTCCGCCACTGGTAGGTGTCAGGACAGGGATTTGAACCTGGGGCCTATGTTGACAGGTGGGCCTATGGCTTCCCTGATAGCCTGCCAGCCTTCAGCAATGGCAGGTCAGGTCCACTTTGCAGCTGTGTCATTCAGAACCAGTAGGGTCACCCGCAAAGAAAAAAATTATAACCCCCCCCCCAACCCTCTGCAGCTCACTACTTTTGGTGCTGTTCCACTTTTTTTTTCTTCCTGCAAGCCCTCTTGGCTTGGAATCCCAGGATTGTCTATGGGTCCAGAGGCTGCAGCCCAGCCTAGGGATATCAAAGCTTACGAAGTGGTGCCATGATCTTAGTTCAACACCCGTGGTTGGCAAAAAAAGAACAAACAAACAAATAAATAAATAAATAAATAAATAATTTATTTATTTAACTAAATTAAAAAAATAAACCTCCCTGATTTGGAATTTCTGCTAGTTTTATTTCCTATCCTGGGATTTGAACTCACGGTCTTGGTAAATCCATACCAATGTGAGGGAAGGTGCAGAGTCGCCTACTTTAGTTCAAACTACTTTAGTTCAAACCCCGTGCCAAGCCAAAATTTAAAAAATTAAGTCACTGATCTTGGCAGGGGGAGGTAGTTGTGGAGATGGGAGGGAAGGGTAGTAGGGAGAAAACAAAGGAAGAGACAACAACGCTCAATAGGAAATGTACTCATTACTTTGCTCATATAACTGTAACCCACTGTACATCATTTTTACAATAAACATCATACAGAAAATAAACAATGTAGTGCTCGAAGAAGCACTTTAGGGGTAAGGGAAATATGTCTGAATAGCTGTATAAAATTCTACACTGCTTTTTTTTAAATGTTCAGTATGGAACTGAATAAACATAACTGCTTTCATCAAAAAAATTGTCAGTCTTGGAAATGGGGCCAGTATTTCTGCCATTGCTGGGATTTGATCTCACATTCCAGGTAGCTCTTTTGCACCATGGGTAAAGGCAAAGTTTACTGTCCTTGAGGAAAACAAATTCAGGCTAGAGTTCCCAAGGCCTGCAGTAAGGCCCTGCAATGGAAAAATATTTATGATATATACTTACATATGTATGTTTATTACATATTATGATTATTATCATTGTTTTTTATTTATTTTATTTTTATTTTATTCATTTATTCATTGTTTAATGTATTTAGTATTATTACATACATAATATTTATTACATTTTGTACATCTATTATAAAATTATACACAATAATGTAGGACATTGAGTCATTTTTCATTAATACTTTATTAAGTGTTGAAACATGATACATAATTAAATGGAGGCATTTGTCACAGTCATCACATGTTTAGAGTCTATCCCAAGTATGAGCTTTGTCTTATTCATCTTTTGACAGCTTCCTACAGGGATTTCATTAGATGATTTATACTCAGAGACTTTTTCTTGAGGATAGGCAAGTTGAGGGATAAAATAGTAAGAGTGAAGCTGGGAATGTGGCTTATAGGTAGAGAGCTTTCTCAGCATGCATGAATGCCAGGGTTTAAATCCTCAGTGCCACATACTCAGAAAAAGCCAGAAGCTGTGGAATGGCTCAAGTGGTAGAGTGCTAGCCTTGAGAAAAAGAAGCTCAGAGACAGCACGGTACCTACGTTCAAGCCCCAGAACTGGCAAAAACAATAGGCCAGATGCCGGTGGCTCACACCTACAACCCTAGCTAATCAGGAGGCTGAGACCTCAAGGCCACAGTTCAAAGACAGCCTAGGCAAGGAAAGCCTGTTAGACTCTTACCTCCAATGAACCACCAAAAGACCCCACGTGGAGCTGTGACTCAAGTGGTAGAGTGTTCACCTTGAGCTGACAGTGCCCAGGCTTGAGTTCGAGACACATACCTGGAAAAAAAGTGAGGGTTAATCAAAGTACTTTTCCTATTTGTTAATTATGAGAACATTTTCTGGAAAATGAATGCTGGTGTACACCAGAATTGGAGTCAGAGCCCAATGTTCAAGTATAGCAGATCCATATGCTCATGCTCTCTCATTATAACTTTGTGTGCTACAGGGTTCTGAAAGGTCCAATGTTGAAAGGGTTAATATGCTCCCCAAACCCTTTATGATGAGCAGTTGACTTGTATTTTCAATATCATTACAATTCTGAACTTAGCAGAGCAACAGAAGCTCATGCTTGTCACCCTTGCTTAGGAGTCTGAGGTCTGAGGATCACAGTGTGAAGACAGCCAGTGCAGGAATATCTATGAGGCTTTGACTTCCACTTCACCACAGACAAAGCCGAAAGGGACTCATGTGGCAGAGCACTAGCCTTGAGTCAAAGGAGACCAGGGACAGAGCCTAGATCCACAATTCAAGCCCAAAGACCTGCAAAACATTTAAAGCAAAGGACAGAAAAAGAGGGAAAAAGCCAGTAACTCCCTTTGGGTTTGATCAATCTATTTCTATCTTGGAAGCTCCTGAGGAGCTAGCAGGACAATCACCAAAGAAGGACATGGACTAGGAGAGCAGGCCAAGTTCAAGGTTCAAGTGTAGCAGATCCATCTGCCCAGCCACTCACATGAAGATTGTAATCATCTTGTGTCCTCCAGTGGGGTTCCAAAAGGTCACATGTTCAAGAATTCCTGGGTTTCCCTTGGTGATGAGAAGTTACTTGCACTCTAAATGTTCTTAGAGTTCTCAAGCTATAGAAGCAGGAAAGAAACATCATTGACCCATCCTGGGTATAAATGAAGTTCTCAGGATCCAAGACCTAGCCCTGTTAGCAGGAAAAACTCCAATGTAACTCTGTATTTGAAGGACAGGAAACAGTATCAAAAAACCAGGCTAGGTGCAGAGACCTAGGCCTGCAGGATTAGGAGGCAGAATGTACATACTTAACAGGGAAGTGAGCTGCAAAACCACTTCATTCATTCCAGGCACAGCCAGCAATTGGGGGAAACCTGAAATATTTGTTAGAGTCACACCAGGGTCAGGCTTTTTTCAGCCTCTTCAAACAATAACTAATTATCCTTCCTCCCTCAGGTGAAGGGAGCCTCAGGCTATCTTTAGGTTATCAATAGAGAGCCAATTTAGTAGGGGAGAGGGGAGGAACAGAGAAGAAAAATCCTGCTTTTTGGTCTTAGGGAGTGGGTTCTTGACTCTCCATCTGTCAAATTTGAAGGCCCTTCTTCTACCTCTGCCAGTCCATTCTCCTTCCTTAATTCTCCACATCATTAATGTAAATCCGCAGTCCAAGGAGAGGCAGGGCCCTTTCTCTTCTGCCTCCAAGCACCTGAGTTAGAACCTGGCTCTGCCCTCTTTACTCTGGGGCCCTCCACTGCCTGAGAAGTGGGTTAGAGACAGTCTTCCTGCTCTGTGGTTATGTGAAGGTGACTCTGGTGTCCTGGCACACTGCAGAAGGCCTCATGGTTTGGAAGTGTTCCCTTCTTTCCTACTGACATCCAAGACCAGATTCACCTATCCTCTTTCTTTCTTTCTTTCTTTCTTTCTTTCTTTCTTTCTTTCTTTCTTTCTTTCTTTCTTTCTTTCTTTCTTTCTTTCTTTCTTTCTTTCTTTCTTTCTATCTATGTATCTAAAAAAATCTATGTATCTATGTATCTATCTATGTATCTAAAAAAATCTATGTATGTATGTATGTATGTATGTATGTATGTATGTATGTATGTATGTATGTATGTATGTATCTATCTATCTATCTATCTATCTATCTATCTATCTATCTATCTATCTATCTATCTATCTATCTATCTATCTACCTACCTGTCTGTCTGTCTGTCTGTCTGTCAGTCTGTCTATCTATCTATCTATTTACCTACCTACCTAGTATCTCTTTGGCAGTTCTTGGGCCAAACTCAAGGCCTGGGCACTGTCTCTAGAGAACTCTGCTACTTGAGTCACAGCACCAATTCTGGCTTTTTCTGTGTATGTGCTACTGAGGAATCAAACCCAGGAATTCTTGCATGCTAGGCAAACGCTCTCTCACTAATCCACATTCCCAGCCACCTCATCTTTTTCTTAATGGTAGTTTTTACATAAGTATGCTACCATTTTTCATCCCCAAGTTAATTTTTCTGAATACCTTTTATAACTATAAACCCTGATCTTCTCTTCCCCTGCCTGATTTGTGACTGTTCCTGCATTGGCCCCATAATAAAATGTAAATAAAGGCTGCTGAGAGCTTAAGTGTGAAAGACCCCAGACTCCTGGGATACTTTCGTCAACGGGAGGGCGCCCCAGAAACTCAGACTCCAGGCCAGGAGATGCAATAAGCAATAGGAGTTTATTTGACATTTGCACAAACGGTCTCTCTGCCCTGGCAAGGGAGGGAGCCCGGAGCAGCGGTTACAGGCATTCTTAAAGGCAAAATCCACAAGATTAGCATATAACACCAGGTGTCCCCGGGATTGGCCCATTGAAAAGTCACTATGTACTCCAGCAATCATTTTTACTATGCAGGGAAGTTTATAACACTCTTTGTAAAATAGTTGGCTCAGGGGAAGTCTAGGGGGAGCGGTCACCCTGGAGGGGAGTTTACATAGTTACAGGCTTGTAATTGATTAACATTTGGCCTAGTTTGCTGGACTTGCCAGGTGGTCCTTATCTTGGGCCCTTATCTTGGGTCCCATTTGGCCACTTGGAGAATTTACTTGTTTGTTCTTTATTTACGACTACAGAGCTTGTCCCAGGGCTGACATCTAGACTCCGAAAGTTTTTATTTATTTCCAGGGAGGGGAAGGGTCAGTGCTAGTGCAAGCAAGTTTACAGAAGCAAAACCAGCAGTTACCAATTGTAAAATGTAACTCTAATTTTTAATCTTTCAAAGTGTGCATCATATAAGGATGCAGGCATGGAGCCCCGGAAGAGAAAAGCGATGGGCCTGAAATGAAGAGAATGCTGCAGTATGCACAATGAGCATATCTGAAAAATAAATCAGTAAGTAAAAGCAGAAGCATTGCATAGGGTCTGTTTGCACTCAGGGAAGTAATATACACACATAAGTTGGTAGGAGGACACTGATACATAACTTGGCCTTCTCTTTTTGAATTTTTTGTGGGCATCCCAGGGCTTAAACACAGGGCCCAATGCATTCCTGAGCTGTTTTGCTCAAGGCTGAGGCTCTACCACTGCCACAGCTACACTTCCAGCCTTCTGGTCGATAATTGGACATAAGCGCCTCCCAGGCTTTACTGCCTGCTCTGGACAGTATCTCCTGCTTGGCTTTCTCTCTCAAAGCTGGACCTCTACCCTCTGGGCCACTGCTCCACCTCTGGTTTTCTGGTGGTTTATTGGAGATAAGAGCCTCACATTCTTTCCTGCACAGGCTGGCTTTGAATGGCGATCTCCTGAGGAGGATTGAGTGGCTTTCCTTAGGGATTCACCGAGAAGCCGCTCCACACAAACCTTTAGTCTAAATCTCGAGAGGTTCTAGAGAAAAACAGAAACAGGAAGATGCTTCTAGTGTGTTCTAGATACTTAAGGGTGTAGACAAAAAACATTCATAATTATTAGGTCATTTTATAGACAAAAGGAGCAATGCAGACAGTATGAAAATCGCTCAAGTTTTCAGTCCTCTCGTCCTGAGACAGTAAATTCACTGCAGCTCAATGCTAAGTGACCGAACTGGCATGTCCTGTGGACATTTGCTCCAAAATCCTGGGACACTCATTTCTCATTTTTGGCTTCAAACCTGTAGCCAGAGGGGAAGATGAGGAGAGAAAATCCTTCTCAGAGAAGGCAGCTATAAAGAATATTGGGTAGTTTACTTAAAAATTCAAACCATTAGAATGACCCTGTTAAGAAGTCAGATGTCCAGAGTAAAAAATGAAGAAGAAAAGAAAGGCAGGTGCCAGTGACTGCTGACCATAATCCCAGCTCCTCAGGAAGCTAAGATGTAGAGAACCTTAGTTTGAATCCAGCCAGTGTAGGAAATTTGACACTATTGTATCTATGAGATCAGAGAAAAACCCAGAAATGGGGCTGTGACTCAATTTTAATGAGCAAAAGTCGTTCAGGGACAACGACTAGGGTTAATGTCCAACCCCAGGACCTGCCCCCCCACCAAAAAAAAAAAAAAAGACCGTGTAGCTCCATGTATTTGTATATGGATGGATGTATCCCTATAGGTGAATCTCCAGAGTAGCTATGATGAATGGCACTGAACTAGGAAATTTGTTTTCAATACAATGATTTCATAGCACAGACAGGGCTTTCAAGACATTGCATGTTCCGGGGCTCCCCTCACTGTTCCCAGTGTAGCCTGAGGGTTTCTCTGCATCCCAGGCCTGTTGGAAGAAGTCTCTCATTGTCTGGACAGGCAGACAAAAAGCCTCACTCCTGTACAGCTGTGTAACAAACAACTCCATCTGGGCCAATTAATGAGGATGAGTGTGGGTAGACGCTGAAGGTCAGGAGAAAAAGGCCTCTTTGTACCCCAAGCTATCTCTCTCACCAGTGCTCTGTTTTGACAGGAAGCCTTCATTTATGCCACCACCCTTGGCAGGCCAAGTTTCCTGCACGTATCTTGCCTTTGTGAGACTATATTCCGGTGTTCAGATACATTGTTCAATATAATTCAGGAGTCCTTCTGGCAGACAACTAGGGCACTGAACCTAATGAAATGTTTAATTGCAGGTGATGATGGGCCTATGATGCCTCTCCTAAGTTTTGGAACCTTGGGAAATCCAAGCACATGTTGGATATCACAAAGCTTCTTGTCATCTAGGGCTGGTGAAGCTCATCAGGTTTTCAAACATTTGACCTCTCCTAGTTGGGCTCTGGGTGGCTAGGTTTTGGGGTTGAACACAGGTCCTGGGTGCTGAACATGAGCTCAGTGCAGAAGCCCAGTGCTCTACCAATTGGTGTCACAGTTTCACTTCTGGTCTGTGTGTGTGTGTGTGTGTGTGTGTGTGTGTGTGTGTGTGTGTGTCCGTGTGCATGCGTGCATACACCAGTCCTGGAGATTGAACTTAGGACCTACGCAGTGTACCTAGTTTCTCTTGTACAAGGATATCTCTCTCCCACTTGAGCCACTTCAGGGTTTTTCTAGTGATGTGGTCCTGAGAAATCATGCCCAGGGTTTCATATATGCAAAGCACTCTACCCCTAAGGCCCATTCCCAGCCTTCTGCTTCAGGTTTGTTAGTTTGTTTCTGTCTTTTTCTTGTTGTTGTTGTTGTCTGTTGTAGCAGTTAAAGTCTGGACCTGGGTGCTTTCCCTGAGTTCTTCAGCTCAAGTCTTGTGCTCTACCACTTGAGCCACAACACCACTTCAAGTTTCCTTGTGGTTCACTGGAGTTAAGTGTCTCAAGGACTTTCCTGCCCAGACTAGCTTTGAACCATGATCCTCAGATCTCATCCTCCTGGGTAGCTAGGATGACAGGCATGAGCCACAAACACCAAACTCCACTTCAGGTTTCTTAGTGGTCAATGGAGATAATTGTCTCATGGGACCTTTTGTGTCTGAGATAGTTTGGAACCCAGATCCTCAGATCTCAGCTTCCTGAGAAGGCAGGATGACAGACCTCAGCTATAGACCCCTAGGCAGTGGCACTCTGCTGCAAGGGGGTCCTTGGTTCCACGTGGTGGAGGGCTATCCATGAGCCCAGAGGTAAGGGTCAGTGCCTAGGCCCCAAGTTCAAGGTTCATGACTGAGAAAAAGCAGAACAAAACAATTGTCTGCATGAGACAACTCACTAGCCTTCAGTAATACATAATTTTGTCCATGCCATGGGGACACATCTGAGCCACAATATTCTTTTTATTAATCAAACTCCTTTTTTTCTTTATTGTGAAAATACCGTACAGAGGGGTTACAATTACATCGGCAAAGTATTGAACACAATTCTTAGTAAGCATTGTTGCCTCCTCCTTTGTTTCCCCTTCCTATCCCTTCCCCTTCACTCCCCCCGCAAGTTGTAAAGTTTGTTTTTAGACATAATGAATTGTACATCTCATTGTGGCACTGGGTCCACCTGTATCCCTATTTAAACGATTTGCTCTTTCCCTTCCTCTCCACAAATTATACCAACATCAAATACAGTGAAAACAGGGGTTATACTGTGGGCGAGAGACCCACAAAGCAACAAATAAATCATCTTATTAATATATTAGAAACAACCACATGAAAGAAAAAAACATTTGAATCCTTATGGTGTGGTTCATTTCGCCTAAGAGCAATGTATCTGACATTTTCTGCTTGTCTCAGACATATACTAGTTATTGCAAATAAGGAAAACCATGGGACCTATGTTTCTTTGGGCCTGTCTTTCTTCTCTTAATATAATTTTTTCCAAGTCTTTCCATTTCCTAACAAATGTGGCAATGTCATTTTTTCTTATGGAGGCATAGAATGTGATATATATATATATATATATATATATATATATATATATCAAATTTTTTGTCTGCAAAATCATCACAGTTGTGGAGCTCTTACAAGGACCAGATGAATGAATGCACCCTGTGAAGGACACAGCACGTGACACTCTTTGCATGACTCAACACACAGCACCCAATGCAGGACTCAGCACACTGCAACCTGTAAAGGACTCAGCACATAGCACCCTGTGCAAGTCTCAGCACAGAGCACCCTATGAAGGGCTCAGCACATAGCTCTATTCCACAAATTGTCATTAGAATTAGGGTGGTTTCATCAGTATTACTCTTCTTTGAGGAACATTTCACAAACCACACAAGATCACATCTAATGGTTTAGAGGGGTGTTTTTTTGTGGGGGGGTTAACCATGGGGCTTGAACTCAAAGCATGTGGATACTGTTCTAATAACATTTGCTCAGGGCTAGAGCTCTGCCACTAGGAGCCACATTTTAAAAAGTCTAACAGACTTCCTGCCAGGGCTGGGTTTTAAAGCCCCCAAACAGCTAGGATGATGGGGTTAAGCCAGCCATCAGCGTCTGGTTCCGTGCAGCTGGGTTGCAGCGGTTTACATATGACTAAGTCAGGTTAGGTGGCAGCTGTCAGCGCCAGACTCCTAGCTTGCTCTGTGATGACGTATTTGAAGTCCTGTCCTTATATCATTGCAGGTAGAACATTCTACCTTTTTTTGGAGGCAGTCCTGGGGCTTGAGTAAGGGCTTAGAAAATGTCCCTAAGTGTTGGTGCTCCAGGCTATCATTCAATTTATTGAAAAACAGCAGAACTTCTGGATTTTCTGTTTATGTGGCACTGAGAAATCCAACCCAGGCCTTCTTGCTTACTAGGCGAGCACTCAACCACCGAGCCCCAGGAGTGAACGAGGTATAAACAGGTAGAGCTTCCTTTATATAAGTATTATATACACAAAAAGATAGATGTCTGTATATTATTGAATTATAGATAATATTACTACCAATTATTAGGTTTCAAATTATGTCTCCATTTAATGATGTGTCCCAGTTGAACAATTAATAAAGCATTAATAATTACTCAATATCCTGTTATTATTTATCATATATGTACATACATCCATACATATAATCACATATTTTATAAATGAGACAAATTAAATTATGCATCGTGTTACTACCCATTATTAGGTATTTAATTATGTTTCCATGTAATTTTTATTCTCTTAATGCTCAATAAAATATTAATTAAACTTAATCCAAGTCCTATAATTATTGAGTCTAATTTTATCCCAGAATGATTCACTACTAATTCAATCTGTTTTTCTTCCACCTATGTCATTTCTTACCTATATGACATCCTATTGCATAGCATATAGATTTGCATACAATTTATACATCCTACCTGTCACTGAGCACTTTCAAAGAAGAGGAAAACGTGTCACACTCGGCTTCTCACTCCATGATTACATTTTTGGCAGTGCTGGGATCTAAACTCAGGGCCTAGAAGGCTCAGTTCATGAATGGGTGACTGCCAGCACAGCAGCCTTTAGCCAATTCAGCTGCCAGGCAGTTCCCAGGCCCTGAGATCGAGCCCTGTATGTTGACTCCATATTGCACTTAGTGTAGTTATTCATTTTATTTTTTGTTTTATTCATTTATTTACCATTTATTTTATTGACTGTTATTACACATGAAACATTTACTACATTTATTACATAAGATATAGATTTGCCTATGTATGAAACTTCACACCTGACACCCAGGACTTTCACAGAAAAGGAAAACATGTGTCATCATAGGCTTCTTATTCCACCATTCAATTTTTGTGAGGGCTGGCATCTGAACTCATAGCCTACATGGCCCAATTCATGAATGGGTGAGTGTCAGCACGCCAGCCTGGGGTATATAGAGCTTACAAGAAGTTCCCAGCACCTGAGATCGAGCCCCAAGGGTTGACAAAATAAGAACAGATTGACATGCAGATGGTAATACACAAATAAATATAGATCTTTAAAGAGTGCCAGAGATGTCTATACATTCTTCAGTTATATAAACTACATTCCTAGCAATTCTTGGGTATTTGTTATGCCTCCATGTAATTAATATTTTCATTTTCACCCTTAATGAAATATTAATTAAATCAACTACTGTCCTGAAACTATTGCGTCCATGTAATTAATAGTATCTTTTAATGTGTCAAAAAATATCCATTAAAATCCATCGGCCTCTTAAAATCACTGTTTAATTTTATAGTAGTATCATTCAGGAACAACTAATTCAACCTTGACATTCATAACCTTCCATCGGTATTCCTATGTATAGGAACCAGACTCTTAGGATCTCCCTGCATTGGTAGGGGTCAGGACCGGGCTTCGAACATAGGGCCTATGTGGCCGTGTTGGCCTATGGCTTCCTTGGTAGCCTGCCAGCCTTCAGCAATGCCAGGTTAGAAACACTTTTCAGCCATGTCATTCAGACCCAGTATGGTCACCTTGCAAAGAAAACAAATGTAAAACCGGCAGCCATCTGCAAGTTGCCGATTTGTTTTTTTTTTTTTTTGTTTTGTTTTTGTTCTTGTTTTTGTTTTTGTTTTTTTGTAAAAATACCGTACAGAGGGGTTACAATTACATGGGCAAGATAATGAGTACATTTCTTATCAAACATTGTTGCCTCCTCCTATGTTTCCCCTTCCCATCTCTTCCCATACCTTCCCTGACCCCCTACCAGATCCTCCCCCCCACCAATGTTGTAAAGTTCATTTTTCGACATAATGACTTGTACATCACATTGTTGCAATAGGTCCACCTGCATCCCTATTTAAACGATTTGTTTTTTCCCTTCCCCTCCACAAATTATACCACCATCAAATACAGTGAAAGCACAGGTTATACCGTGGGGAAGGGACATACAAAGCAACATAGAAATCATCTTATAAGTATGTTAGAAACAATTGAATGAAATAAAAAACCTTTTGAATACTTATCTTGGGGTTCATTTCCCTAACATTAACTTATCTGAGCTTTTCTGCTTGACTGAGATATATACTAGTTATTGCAAATAATGGAAACCTTATCTGTGTCGTTTTATTTATTTTTATTCCTGTCAGTCTTTGGGGCCCAGGAACCCAGGTTCGGCTCTGAGTCCAGTGGCTTCAACCCAGCCTGGAGTGATCAAAGCTGAGGCAGAGTTGCCATGATCTGAGTTTAAGCCCTGTGCTTGACAAAATAAAAATTAATAAATAAATACATTTAAAATATTTAAAAAATTATGAGGCCCCGTGGCTTGGAATTGATGCAATTTTTTCTGCCAGGCCTGGGATTTGAACTCAGGGTCTGGGAAATCTGCAGCATTGTGGGGGAAGGGGAAGCTCACCATGCTGAAAGACAAGAAAGTCCTAGCACTTGAAATAAATAATATTTGTATATATTTTAAATACATGATTTATATTTACAGGTTTACTGCATATTGTGGTTCATGTAGTTATTGATTTTATTTTGTGTTTTACTTATTTCTTATGTATTTTAGTGAGTATGATTACACATATAATATTTTTTACATCCTATTACATAGAACATAGATTTGCCCATGTATTATCCATCATTCCTGAGACCCAGTACTTTCACCGATAAGGAAAACAAATGGGACAATTAGCTTCATCCACCAGGATTAAGTTTTTGGCAGTTCTGTGATTTGAACTCTGGGCCTACAAGACCCACTTCATAAATGGGTCAATGTTAGCACACCAGTCTGATGCAAGTGAAGTTGTTGGGCTAATTTGAGGACCTGAGATCAAGCCCTAGGAGTGGCCAATATATAAACAGATAAATGTGTAGATTGTAGTGTGTGTGTGTGTGTTTACATATGTATATGCGTCTATAAATAAATGTATACCGAGACAGATAGACATTTGTGTAGATTCTATTGCATAACTCTACATATAAAGTTATGTCTATATCTTATTTTTATATATTCTATTGCTACCAATTATTTGGTCTAAAATTATGTGTCTATTAATTAATCATGGTAGAAGACTTAATAAAGTATTAATTCAATTAATCAATGACCTATATTTATTATGTACAATCTTATACTAGATTGACTAGCTAATTAGTAATTCAATTAGTACATGCCAAACATTCTATTAGTCTTCCTATATATAGGAATAGATAGGAATGAGTTTCATAGCATCTTCAGCCATGTGTAGGTGGCAATCCCAGGATCAAACTCAGGGCCTAGGTGTCTGGGTTGGGCTCAGGCTTCACTGACAGCCCCCAGCCTTCGGCCATGCAAGGTCATGTACAATTTTCAAGCTGAGTCATTGAGACCCAGGATGGTGACAGTGCAAAGGAAACAAAGGTAAAATGGTTGTGTAAAACTTCCTGTTTTTTTTCTCCTCCATTTTTGTTGCTTTGATGGTTTTATGCCAGTGCTAGGAGTTGAACTCGGGTCTTAGGATCCCTGGATCATCTGTGGTGTATGTAAATGCTGCACCCCAGCCTAGGGTAATCGTGGTTTAAGACACAATAAAGTGCTTCCTTCAGCAAAAGGATCCCAGGGATAATGTCTAGGCTTACAGTTCAAGCCTCAGGAGTAGCCACACAAAAAAAAGAGCCATTAAGTTTGTGTGTCTGTATGTATGCATGTATTTCTATCGGTGAACATCCAGTGTCGCTATGAAGAAAGGCACACAGCTAGGAAATTTGTTTTGAATAGAATGATTTCATAGCATAGAGAGTGCTTTCAAGACAGTGCGTGTTCCTGAGATCCCTTCACTGTTTCCAGTGTAGCCTGAGGGTTTCTGCACACCCCAGGCTGTTGGAGGAAGTCTGCCTCCATTGTTGGAACAGGCAGAAAAAAAGCCTTACTCCTGTACAGCTGTGTAACAAACAATTCATGCGGGGCAATTAGTGAGGATGAGTGTGGGCAGGCTCTGAAGGCCAGGAGAAAAAGACCTCTTTGTACCCCTAGCTCTCTCTCTCCCCCGTGCTCTGTTTTGACAGGAAGGCTTCATTTGTGCCGCCTCCCATGGCAGGCCAAGTTTCCTGTACTCATCCTGTCTTTGTTAGACCATGTTCCACTGTTGAAAATAACTACTACAATTAATTCAAGAGTCCTTCTGGCAGACAACTAGGGAGCTGAACCTAATAAGATTCCTAATTGGCAAAGGTGCCTCCCTAGGTTTCTGGGAGCTTCTTAAATCTAAGCACTTGTGCAAAATCACAATGCTTCCTGTCATCTAGGGCTAAGCTCATCATGTATTGAAACCTTTGCCCTCTCCGAGTTGGGCCCTGGGTACGTAGGTTTCAGGTTAAACACAGGGCCAGGGTGCTGACCTTGAGCTTAGAGGAGAAGCTCTTTGCTTTACCATTTGGTGTCACTGCTTCATTTCTTGTATCTTTGTGTGTGTGTTTGTGTGTGTGTGTGTGTGCGCGCGTGTGCATACAACAGCCCTGGAGCTTTTATTCAGGACCTGAGCACTGTACCTTAGTTTCTCCTGTACAAGGACAGCACTCTACCACTTGAGCTACACAGCCAATTCAGGCTTTTTTTCTAGGGATGTGGTACTGAGGATTCAAACCCAGGGTTTCATACATGCAAAGCACTCTACCCCTAAGACACATTCCCAGCACTTCACTTCAGGTTTCTAATTTCTTTTAAGATGGAGGAGTTAAAGCCTGGGCCTGGGTGCTGCCTCTGAGCTCTTCAGCTCAAGTCTAGCACTCTACCACTTGAGCTACACTGCCCCTTCAGGCTTTCTGGTGTTTCTTTGGAGATAACCATCTCAAAGAATCTCCTGCCCAGGCTGGCTTTGGACTGTGATCCTCAGGTCTCAGGCTCCTGAATAGCTAGGATGAGAGGTGCAAGTCACTGGTGCCCAGCTTCTACTTTAAGTTTCTAAGTGGTGAATAGGAGATAATAGTCTCATGGGACCTTCTGTTTCTGGGATAGTTTGGAACCCAAGTCCTCAGCTTCCTGAGCAGGCAGGATGATAGACCTCAGCTAAAAACACCTAACGGGTGACACTTTGCTGCAAGGGGGTCTTTGGCTCCGCGTGGTAGAGTGCTAGCCATGAGCCCAAGAGGAAAGTCAGCGCCTAGGCTTTGGGTTGAAGGTTCATGATGGAGAAAACTAAACCAAACCAATTGTCAGCAGGAGACAAGTCACTAGAGTTCAGTACATACATAAATTTGGCCCTGCCTTGGGGGCATATCTGAGCCTCAACTTTGTCATCTGCAAAATCATCTTACTTGTGGAGCTCTAACAAGGACCAGATGAAAGAATACACCCCATGAAGGACTCAGCGCATAGCACCCTGTGAAGGACTCAGCACCCAGCACCCCAGGAGGGACTCATCACATAGCTCTATCCCACAAGCAGTCATTAGAATTCAGGTGCTTTCATCAGTATCACCATTCTTTCAGAAAAACATCACAAACCACAAAAGTTCACATCTAATGGTTTAGAGGGGTGGTTAATGGGGGGCAGGGTCCTCAGCCTTGGGGATTGCACTCATAGATTGAGGGTACTCTCCTAAGACCTTTTCCTCAAGGCTAGAACTCTACCACTTTGCACCTCAGCTCTGAGTCTCGCAGACTTCCTGCCAGGCCTGAGTATTCAAACCACCAGTTTCAGAACTCATCCCTGAGCAGCTAGGGGTGAGCCAGCAGTGTCTGGTTTGATGGAGTTGGTTTGCAGCTGTTGACCTCTGGCTAAGTCAGGTTAGATGGCAGCCCTCAGCTTCAGACTCCCGGCTTGCTCTGTCATGAGGTATTTGAAGTCCTGGCATTCTATAGTTGTGGTCATAACTTTCTAACTTGTTTTTGGTGCTTCAGTGACAGCACCACTTCTGGCTTTTTCTTTGCAGGTGATAGTGTGGAAATGAACCCAGATTTTCATACATACTAGGCAAACACTCTACCACTGAGTCCCAGTAGTGACAAGTGTAGAAATAGATACGGTTTGTTTTATATATATACATATATATATATATATGCATATATATATATATATATATATATATATATACATATAAAACAAGAGAGAGATGTCTGTACATTATTAAGTTATATATACTATTTTACTACCAATTGTCAATAATTAAATTATTTCTTCCTTTATTTAGGTATCATGTTTGAATTCATAATGAAGTATTAATTGAAAATTAGGCAATGTACTATGATTATTGTGTATAATTTTATAATATAAACATACACTAATTAGTAATGTAATTGTTACTTTTACAACATTCCATTCATATGGTTGTCTATTGGAATGCATTTTTTAGGATCTCCTGAATTCGTAGGTGGTGGGGATTTGAACCCCGGACCTAGTTTGCTGGGTTTGGCTATGGCTTCCCTGATAGCCCATCAAACTTCAGCAGTGCAAAGTCACGTACACTTTCCGGGCCCTGTTATTTAGACCCAAGATGGTCACAATTCAAAGAAAAAAACTATGTAAAACCACCTTCTGGAACTTCCCAGTTTTATCCTTCTCCTTCCTTCAGCCTCTTTTTTTTGTCAGTTGTCAGGCAGAAGTCTGAGTCTGTGCACTGTCCCTCAACTCTTCAGCTCAAGGCTATCGTTCTACCACTTGAGCCATAGCAACACTTCCGGCATTTTTCTGCTTATGTGGTGCTAAAGAACCGAACTCAGGACCTTATGCATGCAAGGCAAGCACTCTAGTACTGAGCCACCTTCCCAACACTTCACCTTTTTTTGCCACTCCAAAGATTTGAACTCAGGTCCTAGGATCTCAGGATGGGCTGTGGTTCCAGAGGCTGTACCCCAGCCTGGAGTGATCAAGGCTGAGGCAGTGTTGCCACAAGCTGAGTTCAAGATCCGGGCCTGGCCAAAAAATTAAGGCCCTGGCTTGGAATTTGCTCCATTTTTCTGGCAAGCCTAGGATTTGAACTCAGGGTCTGGGGAACTCTGTGGCACTGTGGGGGAGGGGAAGCTTACCATCTTTGAAGACAAGAATTTCAGACCAGTTTCAAGGGCCTGAATTCAAGCCCCATCACTGGAAAAATAATACTCATATATGAGATCTTTTTACATACAGGGGTTTACTCCATATGACATTTATTACCCTTCTTTATTCATTGTATATTTTATTTAGCATTATTACATATATAACTTTTTTCATTTATTATATCTTATCACATGGATATATTTGCATATGGATTATACATCATACTGAGACATAGGACTTTTACAGAGAAGGGAAAAATGTGTCGAAATTGGCTTCTTACTGCACATATAAACTTTTGGCAATACTGGGATTTGAACTCATAGCCCACAATGCATAATTTATGAATGGGTCAGTTGTAGAACAAAAGCCTTTGGCAAACTGAGCTGCCGGCCAGTTCTGAGGACCTGCGATTAAACCATAGTAGTGGGATATATATATATATATATATATATATATATATATATATATATATATATATAAATAGATTGTTAGATATAGGCATAGATATAGATATAGAAAGATAGATAGATAGATAGATGGATAGATAGATAGATAGATAGATAGATAGATAGATAGATAGATAGATGTGTAGTTTGCTATATATATGAGAGAGACAATGTGAGGATATTAAATTATATATATTATGAATTATTAGTTATTAAATTAGGTCTCCATTGAATGCAATATCATGGTTGAATACCTACTAAAGTATTAATGTGAAAGAAGTCAGTATTCTTTAATTAGGAGAACCAAACCAGGTGTTAGAATGAAAGACATAATCCAATAATTTTTGTGTGGCATTCTATAAGAGAATCATGAACTAACTGCCAATTTAATTGTAACTTTTATAAATTCCATTAAGCATTCCAATGGATAGGAATGATTTTCTCAAGATCTCCCTCCATTTGTATGTGGCGGTCCTGGCATTCTAACTCCAGGCCTGAGTAGTTTACTCAGAAATGCAAACCATTAGAATGACACTGTGAAGATTTCAGATTGTCATGAGGAAAAATAGAACAAGAAGAAAAGAAAGCCAAGTGTCAGTGGATCCTGCCTGTAATCCTAGCTCTTCAGGAGTCTGAGGTAGAGAATGAAAATTTGAATTCAGTCAGGACAGGAAAGCCCAGGACAATCTTATTTCTAAGGGATCACAGGAAATAAAAAAAAAACATGACTGGGGTTGTGGCTCAATTGCATAGCACTACCCTTGAGCAAAAGGAGCTCAGGGACAGTGCCTAGGCTCATAGTATAATCCCCAGACTTGCCAAAAAACAAAAAACAAAAAAACAAAAAACAGTAACTCCATGTCTACCCATGTATGTATGCATGTATTTCTATCGGTTAAGATCCAGAGTCCCTATGTTGAAAGGCACTCAGCTAGGAAATTTGCTTTGAATAAAATGGTTTCATAGCACAGAGAGCGCTTTCAAGACAGTGCATATTCTGCGGCTTCCCTCACTGTTCCCAGTGTAGCCTGAGGGTTTCTGCGCACCTCAGGCTGCTGGAGGAAGTCTGCCTCATTGTTGGAACAGGCAGAGAAAAGTCCTCACTCCTGTACAGCTCTGTAACAAACAACTCCATTTGGCCCAATTAGTGAGGATGGGTGTGGGTAGGCTCTGAAGCCCAGGAGAAAAAGGCGTCTTTGTATCCAAAGCTATCTCTTTCCCCAGTTTGGACAGGAAGCCTTCATTTGTGCCACCTCCTGTGGCAGGCCAAGTTCCTTGTACTTATCCTGTCTTTGTTAGACTATGTACTAGTGTTGGAACAAACTGCTACAATTAATTCAAGGGTCCTTCTGGCAGACAACTAGAGAGCTGAACCGAGTTAAAAGATTCCTAATTGGCAAAGTTGCCTCCTTAGGTTTCCAGAAGCTTGCTGAATTTAAGCACATGGGTAATATCACAATGCTTCCTGGCATCTAGGGCTAGTGAAGCTCATCAGGTTTTGAAACCTTTGACCTCTCCTAGTTGAGCCCTGGATGGATAGCTTTGGCGGTTGAACACAGGGCCTGGGTGCAGACCATGAGCTCAGAACCGAAGCTCACTGCATTACAATTTGGTGTCACAGCTTCACTTCTGATATCTGTGTGTGTGTGTGTGTGTGTGTGTGTGTGTGTGTGTGTGTGTGTGTGTATGTGTGTGTGTGTGCATACACTTGTCCTGGAACTTGAATTCAGGACCTGAGCACTGTACCTGAATTTCTCCTGTACAAGAATAGCATTCTACCACTTGAGCCACAGGCTTTTTTTTTAGTGATGTGGTACTGAGGAATCAAAACCAAGGGATTCATACATGCAAAGCAGTCTAACCCCTCCTCTTCAGGTTTCTTTCTTTCTCTTCTTGTATGTTGGAGGAGTTGAAGTCTAGGCCTGGGCACTGTCCTTGAGTTCTTCAGCTAAAGCCAAGTGCGCTACCACTTGAGCTACAACATTTCTTCAGGTTTTTGTTGGGTCACTGGAGAGTAGTGTCCATCTCAAGAATTTCCTGCCCAGGCTGGCTCCTGATCCTCAGCTCTCAGGCTCTGGAGTAGCTAGGAGGACAGGCGTGAGTTAGTGGTGCCCAGCTTCCACTTCAAGTTTCTAAGTGGTGAATAGGAGATTATATTCTCATGGGATGCTTTATGTCTGGGATAGTTTGGAACCCAGATCCTCAAATCTCAGCTTCTTGAGTAGGCAGGGTGACAGACCTCAGCTACAGATGCCTAGATCAAAACACTCTGTTGCAAGAGAGTCCTTGGCTCCACGTGGTAGGGCATTAGCCATGAGCCAACAGGGAAGGGTCAGTGCCTAGGCCCTGAGTTCAAGGTTCATGACTGAGAAAAATAAACAATTGTCTGCAGGAGACAACTCACTAGATTTCAGTACATACATAATTTTGGTGAGCCTCAAGTTTCTCATCTGCACCATCATCTTACTTGTGGAGCTCTTACAAGGAACAGATGAAAGAATGAACCCCATGAAGGACTCAGCACACACCTCATGAAGGACTCATCACATAGCTGTATCCCACATGCAGTCATTAGAATTAGGGTGCTTTCATCGGTATCACCATTCTTTCAGAAACACGTCACAACCACACAAAATTCACACCTAATGATTTAGAGGGATGGGTTTTTTTGGGAGGGCTGGGAGTCAGCCACAGGGAATGCACTGGAAGGTTTGGGGTACTGTTCTAATATCTTTTGCTCAAGGCTAGAGTTCTACCACTGTGAGCCACAGCTCAGAGTTTTCCAGACATCCTGCAAGGGCTGGGTTTTAAACCCACCAGTGTCAGATCTCAGCCCCTGAGTATCTTGGATGACAGGGCTGAGTAAGCCAGCAGCATCTGGCTCCGTGGGGCTGGGTTGCAGTGGTTTATTTCTGGCTAAGTCAGGTTAGATGTCAGCTGTCAGCACCAGACTCCTGGTTTGCTCTGTGATGAGGTATTTGCAGTCCTATCCTTATATAGTTGCAGTTAGAACATTCTATTTTCTATTTTTTGGTGCCAGACCTGGTTCTTGAGTAAGGGTCTAGACACAGTCCCTAAGCTTTAATGCTCAAAGCTAGTGCTCGACTGCTTGATCAACAGCATGACTTCCATATTTTTCTGTGCACGCGGTAGTGAGGAATTGAACCCAAGGCTTTGTATGTACTAGGGAAGCAACCTACCACTGAGCCCCAGGAGTGACAAGAATAAGAACAGATAAATGTGTAGACTGGTTGACAGATAAATTGATGTATGTTTATACAACAAGAGAGAGATGTCTATACTATGTAACTGCATATAGAAAATTACTACCGATTATTGGCAATTAAATTCGTTCCTTTTTAAAGTATCATGATTGAATGCATAATAACATATTAATTGAAAATTAGTCAATGTAGTATGATTGTGTATAATTTTGTAATATAATCGTACACTAACTACTAATTTAATTGTTACTTTTATAACATTCCATTCCTATGGATGCATATGGGAATGGGTTTCTTAGAATCTCCCACCATTCATTAGTGGCAGTCCTGGGATTCGACCTCCAGACCTAATTTGCCGGTTTTGGCTATGGCTTCCTTAATAGCTGCCAAACATCAGCAATACAAGGTCATGTACACTTTCTGGGCCTTGGCATTTAGACCCAGGATGGTTACAATACAAAGGAAATAAAAAGGTAAAACTACCTTCTTGAACTTCTCAGTGTTATGCTCCTCCTTTTTATTTTTTATATTTTTTGCCTGTCCCAAGATTTGAACTCAGGTCCTAGGATCCCAGTGCTGGCAGTGGCAGAGATGCCAAGACCTGACTTCAAGCCCCGTACTTGGCAATAATAATAATAATAATAATAATAATAATAATAATAATAATAATAATAATAATAATAATAAAGACCCTGGCTTGAATTTGCCCAATTTTTCTGGCAGGCATGGGATTTGAACTCAGGGTCTGGGTAACTCTGTGACACTGTGGGTGAAGGGGAATGGCTCAATGTCCTTGAAGACAAGAAATTCAGACCACTTCCTAGGGCCTGAATTGAAGCCTCAGCACTGGAAAAAAATAATGTTCATATATGAGATCTATTTACATACATGGGTTTACTGCGTTGGCATTTATTACCCTTATTTATTTAGTATTATTACACATATAACATTCTTTTTATTATATCATATCACATAGAATATATTTTATACATCATACTGAGACCAAGGACTTTCACAGAGAAGGAAAACAATGTGTCAAAATTGGCTTCTTAGTACAAGAATAAATTTTTGGCCATCCTGGGATTTCAACTCATGGCCTACAATGCCCAATACATAAGCGGGGTCACAGTCTTAGCAGAACATCCTCTGGAAACTGAGCTGCCAGGAAGTTCTGAGGACCTATAATCAAATCCACTATATGGGACTACATATATATATATATATATATATATATATATATATATATATATGTGGGACTAGTGTGGCTTGATCATAGGTATGATGACATATGTATATATATTTATATATATATACAAATATACATATATATGTTGATAGATGTGTAGATTGAGATATATATGTATATATATTTATATATACATATTTATATACATATATACATGTATATACATATATATATATAGAGAGAGGGACTGTGAGGATATTAAATTATATATATATTATTACCAATTATTAGTTATTAAATTATGCTTCCATTTAATGAAGTATCCTTGGTTGAATACTTATGAAAGCATTAATTAAAAATTAGTCAATATCCTTAATCATACCATGATGCTAGAATGGAAGATATAAATACAATAATTATTCTGTGGCATTCTAAAATAGAATCATGAAGCAACTGCACATTTAATTGTTACTTTTATAACATTCCATAAGCATTCACATGAACAGGAATGAGTTTGTCAGGATCTCCCTCCATTTGTGGGTGGCAGACCTACATTCAAACTCCAAGCCTGAGTAGTTTAATTTGAATGCAAACCATTGGTATGACACCGTGAAGATTTCAGATTGTTATGATTCAAAAAAAAGAACAAGAATAAAAGAAAGCAAGGTGTCAGTGGCTCCTGCCTGTAATCCTAGCTCCTTTGAAGACTGAGATGTAGAGAATGCCAATTTGAATTCAGCCTGCGTGAAAAAGTCCATGATACCCTTCTTTCTAAGAGGTCTCATGAAAAAGAAAAACCATGAATGGGTCTGTGGCTCAAGGGCAGAGTGCTACACTTGAGCAAAAGGAGCTCAGGGACAGAGCCTAGTCTCATAGTACAACCACAGACCTGCCAAAAAAAAGAGGAGGCAATAACTCCTTGTATCTTTGTATGGATGATGAGCATTCAGCATGTTGCCCATGCCCAGACACCCAACCTGGGCAAGCTGGGACAAGCCCTCAGAGAGTACTAAGTCTGAGCCAGCGACTTGAACAAAGCATCCTTCTCTGCCATTTAAAGAATTGAAGCCTTATGTTCTGGCTGAGGTGTCCCATTGGGACACCTAGAAGCCAGACACTGCCTTTAAGGAGACCACATTTCTAGGCTATAGGAGTTGTCGAAGGTTCTGGCTTCATATTCTCTATCCCTCTGTATGATGTGAGCCTAGACCTCCGGGGCCTGGTGGCTATCACTCATTTATCATTCCTCATTGCCAAGTCACAGGCTGGTCCCAAATATTGACAAAGATATGAAATAGTCAGCGATTTCTACAACGAAAAGGGTAAGCTAATAAACCCCACCCTCATAACTCCCATTAGTAGTGAGCCTTGGGTTGTGTCTGTGGTTTAGTGGTAGAGTGCTTACATAGCACGCATGCACAAAGCCTTGGGTTCTATTTCTCAGTACCACAGAAACAGAAAAAGCCAAAACTGGCACTGGGGCTTAAGTGGTAGAGTGCTGGCCTTGAGCAAAAGATGCTCAGGAACATGCCCAGACCCTGAGTTCAAGCCCCAAGACTGGCAAAAAAAAAAGTCAGCCTGGTGAGATATATTGTTCTGGGACTCAGAGGAGGGCGTGGTTATAGGTAAGAGGTAGGGTAGAGGGCAGGTGGTGGTGGGTCACCCTTGTAATCTTAGATATTTAAGAGGCTGAGATCTGAGGATGACAATTGCAAGCAGGAAAGTCTATATGAGACACTTTTCTCCAATTAAACACCCAAAAAGCCAGAAGTAGACCTGTGGTTCAGGTAGTAGAGTCCTAGCCTTAAGCACAAAGGCTCAGGGATAGAATAGCACCCAGGCCATGAATTCAAACCCCAGGAATGGCACACATATGCACACACACACACATACAACCTCACACACACATCAAGATAGAGCATTTGCCAGTCAGCCTGCACAAGTTCCATCTCTAGAAACTTAATACAAAAAAAAGAGGGAGATTGGAAGGAAAGATTTGCTCCACAAGGTGATATAACCAGTGCCAAAATTCCACAGGAGTTCTAAGATGTGAAAGAGGACAGAGAGCCTCAGGCAGAAGGTCCAGCATGGGCAACGGTCCTGAGGTGTGGTTTAGAGCAGATGGTGTGGGTGGAATGAAGGTTCTGTGGCTTCAGACAAGTCTGGCAGGACATTCAAGGCTGTGTCAAGGTTTGTACTTGAGTCACAGGTAGGGCAGAGGTTGGGGTCCTAGAATGGGGCCCAAGGGGAAGATTAGCTTGTCTTTTCACCATGGACCCCAGTCATTTCCTGTGGCTGGAAGCCTATTTTTCATAGCTCCTGACCCTCAGGCCTCCTTTGCATGGAGGAGTCAGGGCAAATGCAGGGAAGAACACTTGCTTAAGAAAAGCTTCTAGGGGCTGGGAAGGTGGCTCAGTGGTAGAGCACTTGCCTTGCATGCTTGAGGCTCTGGGTTCGATTCCTCAGCACCACATAAGCAAAAAAGAAAAAAAGCTGGAAGTGGCGCTGTGGCTCAAGTGGTAGAGTGCTAGCCTTTAGCTGAAGAGCTGAGGGACAGCGCCCAGGGCCAGAGATCAGGCCCCATGACTGGACCCCCCCGCCAAAAAAAGAAAAGCTTCTAGCCTAATGTCACTAGTGGCTCAACCCCTGTAAATCCTAGCTACTCAGGAAACTTAGATCAGAGGGAGAAAATTACTGAGACTCTTCTTGCCGATGAACTACCAAAAGCCAGAAATGGAGCTGTGGCTCAAGTGATAGAGTGCCAGAATTGAGGGAAAAAGTTAAGAGACCAAAGCCCAGATCCCTGAATTCAAGCCCCAGTACTGGCACCTAAAAAAAGTAAAGAAAACTTTCAGGAGCTCCTAGTCCACTGTAGTGAAACACCAGATCAGCCCAGCACCCGTGGCTCACACCTGTCCTCCTAGATCCTCAGGAGGCTGAGACTTGAGGATCACGGTTCAAAGCCAGCCCAGGCCAGAAAGTCCAGGAGACTCTGATCTCCAAGGAACCTCCAGAAAACTGGAAGTGGTGCTGTGGCTGAAGTGTAAGCTGAAGAGCTGGGGGACAGCGTCCAGGCCCAGAGTTCAAGCCCCATGACCAACACCTGGCCTGCTTGGACCTCACTTTGTGGCAGAGTACTTTCCAGTGAGCCCCTGAGGGTCTCCCAATGTCTAGGTGTCCCACCAGTCTTCAGAGCAGCCTCTTTGGAGGTCTTTTCCTACAGAATAGGCCACAGTATCAGAGAAGGGTCAAGCCTTGGGCCACGGAGGTCATTGGTTGAGTCATCAGAATGGCATCTCTCATGGGTGCAGTATGGATCTGAGCAGTAAATCGATGTCTCATACCAGGGTTCTGGGCCAGGAGGGGCATGAGCTGCAAGATGGCACAGCAAGTAATGCCCACTCACGTAAGTATCACAAAAGTGCGAATCTGTCAGGCACACCTTTGACAAGTGTTGAGTTGGGCTCATGAAAGACTTGTAGGCTCAGGAATCCACAGGTGGCTGGCTGCTGCTTGTAGCAGTCACTACCCCTGGTGTCCCAGGGCTTGGAACCCTGCTTTCCTCACCAGTGCTCTGGGCAGATGAAGGTCTGCAATCGTGGGTCACCTACAAAGGAGCATCCATAGTGTCCTTCCCTTGGTCCTGTGGCCCCGTGCATGGATGGAGGGGCAGGTTCCATGGAACTTACTGACATGACTCAGACCCCTCAGCCCAAGAAGGACTTAGGGAGAAACAACTTGATCTTCCTTGAGAGTTTACCCTGATTATGCCTCAGGACTGCCCACAGTTCTACCTCAGCTCATCATTAACACCTGTGGTGTGTGTGTGTTTGTGTGTGTGTGTGTGTGTGTGTGTGTGTGTGTGTGCATGCATGTGTGCATGCACATATTGGTACAGGGGTTTGAATTCAAGGCCCGGGCTCTGTCCCTCTGAGTTTTTTCATTGAGGGCTAGCACTCTACCACTTGAGCCACAGCTTTTCTTCCAGCTTTCTGTGGTTATTTGCAGAAGAGAGTCTCACAGACTTTTCTAGCTGGGCTGCCACTGAATGGCAATCCTCAGATCTCAGCCTCTGAGGAGATAGGAATATGAGAGAATGAGCTATTAGTATCTAACTGGCCACACTTTCCTTCTTGGATAAAACAGAGTACCTCTCTGTCCCAGCCAAGCACCCATGTACAGCTACCCCTCCATCCTCGGCTTCAGACAAAACATACCCTCCCCTGAGGACAAACAAATGGGATCAGGATTGAGCTTTATGTTCTCCACACAGTCAGGGGCTGCTATGAGCTGATGTAGAAGTCAGAGATCTAGGCCAGGGCAAATAGACAGCTGTTAGAACAGAAGAGCTATGAAAAGACATCCTTGCAGCTGGGTGCCAGTGGCTCATGCCTGTAATCCTAGCTACTCACGGCTGACACCTGAGGATCAATCAAGATTCAAAGCTAGCCTGGGTAGAATCTTATCTCCAATGAATCATCAAAAAGCTGGGAAGCGGAGCTACCCTAGTTCACATGGTACAGCACCAACTTTGTGCAAACAAACTAAAGGATAGCACCTAGGCTCTGAGTTCAAGCCCCGGTAAACAGGTAAACAAACACACACACACACACACACACACACACACACACACACGCACACACACACACACACTAACATCTTTAGCAGGTGCCAATGTCTCATACCAGCAATCCAGTACTCAATAGGCTGAGCTCTTAGGATGGCAGCTTGAAGCCAGCCCAGGCAAGAAAGCCCGTGAGACTCTTCTCTCCACTAAACTACTAAAAAAGATGAAAGGTGAGCTGTGATTCAAGTGATAGAGTCTTAGCTCAGGGACAGTGACTAGGCCCTGAGTTCCAGCTCTGAGATTTTTTTTGGGGGGGGGGGTTTCCGGTTGTGGGGCCTGAACTCTAGGCCTGGGCACCGTCCCTCAGCTCTTCAGCTCAAGGCTAGCACTCTACCACTTGAGCCACAGCGCCACTTCCGGCTTTTTCCTTTTTGCTTATGTGGTGCTGAGGAATCGAACCCAGGGCCTCAGACATGCAAGGCAAGCGCTCTACCACTGAGCCACCTTCCCAGCCCTCTGAGATTTATTTTTTAGTAAACACCCTTTGCCATCCCCAACCCCACAGGCCATAAATGTAGATTTTGGTCATCCTAGATCTCACTTCCATTCCTGCCACTTCCACAGCACTGCCACAAGTAGCCAGTGTGTGGCTAGCACTGGGTTAAGAATTGAACTTACACAAGGGGGACACAACCTGGTCAAGGCTAATGCCCCAGAACATTGAGGTACTGGCCATACCAGTCTCTCACCCCCTCTACCCTGACCCTGGAATTTAGTCTGTGCCACTGTATTATGGTTATCTGGAATTGTGTAGAAGGACCTAAGAGGCCCACACCAATGGATACTTCCAAGACAAGTTGGCCTCACCTTCCATGTAGCCCCAGATCCTCCTTGTTTGGACAGCCTTCAGTCAGCTATCAATCAGGCTGAAGTTGGCCAGAGCCATTGGCAACCACCTTTCCCCCACTCCACTGCCAGCCTGCTAGGATGGACATATATCCAGAGGCCCAGCTGAGGAAATGGAAAGGACATGGCATGACTGAGCCCCTCCCCTCCAGGGGCAGGGGAGAACCTATGCCAGCTGGCCCTGCTGACCCAGAATCCTCTGGAGGCGGCCAAAGTTATGGACAGACAGACTTGGGCCCCAACAAAAAGCTAGGATATACAGGTCTCTGGCAATTTAGGACTCATTATAGACCCAAATAGGGGGATAAAGGCAGGGTGCCATGGAGGAGGGGCTCCCTCTGAAGTCAGGAAGAGGCAGACAGGCGCCCAGGAAGGGGACAGAGAAAGATGAGGGAAAAATACACACACACACACACACACACAGGGGTAGCCCAAGGCCTCAGCAGTCCCTGAGCACCTGAACATCCCAACCCCCGAGAAGATAGCACTAACGTTCTCAGACCAACTGTAGAAAAACTCAGAGCCTCTCATATGTCTGGAATGGCTAATAATACAGCATGGCATTTCCTACTGTACACACTGCTATGCAGGAAATTCAGCTACCTTATTTTTGGTTGTTGGTCATGGGGTTTGAACCTTGGGCCTTCACACAGTCCTTTAGCTCTTCAGCTGAAGGTGCGAGCTCTACCACTGGAGCCATAGGACCACTTCCGGTTATCTGGTGGTTCAAAGCCAGCCTAAGCTGGCTTTGATCCGCGATCCTCAGATCTCAGTCTCCTGAGTAGCTAGGATTACAATTGTGAGCCACTGGCAGCACCTGGCTTCAGTTACCTTCTTATACCCAGGGGAAACCCAACTTGTCAGGCTACAAATCACATGCAATCCTTCACTTCAGACTTTGACACCAGCATCCAAAACCATACTTCCATGGATGGAGAGAATAAAATTGACACTACTCTCCCACCCTTGCTCACATTCACCTCACTCCCTGACTAAGACAGGCCACAACCTCTGGAGTTCTTGGTAAGGCAACGCCCACCCTGCTGTAATTTCACACTCGGGCAAACCTGGGGAGATCTTAGAAATTTCTGTACATTGAGGCCAGCACCTGGTCTCCCAACCACAGCACCTCCACTGCTTCCCCATCTCTTGCAGGCAAAGGGTGTCTTTCTGGGGTTTTTGGTTGAGGGCCTTGAGCTCAGGGCTTGGGTACTGTCTCTGATGGGGTCTCAAGGACTTTCCTGCCTAGGGTGAATTTGACCATGATCCTCCTATCACAGCCTTGTAAATATCAAGGAGGACTGCTGAGAGCCACTAGTTCCTGCTTAATCATTGATCTTGCTGTTCTTGGACAGACCAGTGAGTTCCCTATCCTCGGGTTTAAGTGGTGGGAACTGGAGCCCACAGTTTGAATCCTGGTCCTGCCACTTCCAAATGGCAGAAGAGCCTTAGAAATTCATTCCTATCTATACGAATACCAATGGAATGTGATGTATGTTATGACTGAATGGGCAGTTCTTGAAGGATAAAATTATACACAATTTTATTATAGAACACTGATCATTTTATTCAATATTTTATGAAGCATTTAAACAATCACATTCATTAAATGGAGGCATAATGAAATACCTAAGAATTAGGCCTCACATAGTATAAAGGTGCCATTTTTTTCTGCCAGGACTGAGATTGGAACTCTTAGTCTGGGTAACTCTGTTGCACTGTGTGGAATGGGGAAGCTGGCCTCCTTGAAGTCAAGAAATTCATGTGTACACCTCAGGTCTAAAATCGATCCCCAGCACTAGAAAACATCCTATTCATGTACATTTTAAATATGTGATTTATGTTTACATACATATGTTGACTCCATATTGCTTTCAGTGTAGTTATTCATTTTATGTTTTCTTTCATTCATGTAGTGACTGTTTATTTTATTGATTATTATGGCACATAGAACATTGATTACATTGATTACATAGGATATAGGTCTGCATATATATTACACTTATACCTGACACCCAGGACTTTCACAGGAAAGGAAAACATTTGTCACCATCAGCTTCTTACTCCACGATTCATTTTGTGGGAGTGCTGGCATCTGAACTCACGGCCTACAAGGCCCAATTCATGAATGGGTGAGTGTCAACACACCATCCTGTGGCAAATTGAATTGACAGGCAGTTCCTAGGACCTTAACTCGAGCCCCAGGTTTTGAAAAAATAAGAACAAAGTGACACCTAGATGGTAGTATGCTAATAAATATATATCTTTATAGAATGTCAGTATGTCTATCCATTATTCAGTTATAATGACTACATTCCTACCAATTCTTAGGTATTTATTATGCCTCCATGTAATTAATGTTATTATTTTCATCCTTAATAAACTATTAAGTAAATCAGTGTCCTGAAATTATTGCATCCCTGTGAGAAATAGTATTCTTTTAATGCTTCATAAGATAATTAAATAAAATCAATCAGCTGACTGAAATCATGATGTCTAATTTTATTCAAGTATCTTTCATGAGCAACTTATTCAACTGTGACATTGATAACATTCCATCGTTATTCCTGTGAATGGGAATGAGTCTTTTAAGATCTTCCACCATCCAGAAGTGGCATGACTGGGATTCGAACTGCAGGCTTATGTTGCTATAAGGGACTATGGCTTCTTCAAATGCCCACATTTGAAAAAGAAATATTTAGCTCCCTGGTTCGCAATTTGTGCCATTTTTTCTGCCAGGCCAAGGATTTGTATTCAAGGTCTGGGTAAATATGGAGCACTGTGAGGGATGGGAATCTGACCATGCTTGAAGACAAAAAAGTCAGGCCTGTTCCCTAGGCCCGAATTCAAGTCTCAAGCCTGGAAAACATACTCCTTATATCCATTTTAAAGACAGAATTTATATTTCCATACAGATATTCAGTCCATATTGTGTTTGATGTGGTTATTCATTTTATGTCTTGTTTTATACATTTATTTACCAATTATTTTATTGACTCGGATGACACCTCTACCATTTATTACATTGTTTACATCCTATCACATAGCATATAGAATTGTAGATATGTTCTCCATCATATCTGACCCCCAGGACTCTCCCAGAAAAAGAAATCATGTGTCACACTCGGTTTCTTACTCCAAGATTAAATTTTTGGCAGTGCTAGGATATGAACTCAAGGCCTAGCAGGCCCAATTCATGAATGGATGAGTGTGAGCATGGCAGCCTCTAGCCAATGAAGCTGTTAGGTGGTTCCCAGGTGCTGAGATTGAGCCCCAGGTTTGGCCAAAACAGTGATACATGTATAGGCAGATGGTGCTATACAAATAAATTTATATTGGTAAAGAGCACCAAAGCTGTCTATCTATGATTGAATAACACCTAGTACGTTCCTACCAACTCTTAGGCATGTATTATACCACCATTGAAGTAATATTATTCTTTTCATGCTTAATAAACTATTAATTAGGATCAATCAGCTTGCTAGGATTATTGCATCCAATTTTAGACTAGACCGAAGCATGAACTACTCTTTCAATTGGTATTCCTATGCATAGGAACGAGTCTCTTGTGATCTTCTGCCATTGGTAGGTGTCAGGACTGGGATTTGAACCCAGGGCCTATGTTGACAGGTAGGCCTATGGCTTCCCTGATAGCCCGCCAGCCTTCAGCAGTGGCAGGTCAGGTCCACTTTGCAATCGTGTCATTCAGACCCAGGATAGTCACTGTGCAAAGAAAAAAATGTAAAACCCCCAGCCCTCTGCAGCTCACCACTTTTTTTCTATGCTACTTTTTTTTTCTTCCTGCAGGCCCTGTGGGCCTAGGATCCCAAGATCGGCTATGGGTCCAGAAGTTACACTCCAGCCTAGGGCAATCGAAGCTGAGGCAGAGTTGCCACGACCTGAGTTCAAGCCCCCTGTTGGCAAAATAAAGAATAACTTAAAATTAATTATTTAACTAAATTAAAAAGGAAGAAAGCTCCCTGGCTTGGAATTTCTGCCAGTGTTATTTCCTAGCCTGGGATTTGAACTCAGGTCTCAGTAAATCTGTAGCAGTGTGCACGAAAGGGCAGAGTTGCCACTTCTTGAATTCAAACCCGGTGCAAAGCCAAAAATAAAAATTAAGTCACTGAGCTCGGCAGGGGGAGTAGATGTCCAGATGGGAGGGGGGGAACACAAAGGAGGAGGCTACAATCCTCAATCGGAAATATAATCATTATCTTGCTCATTTAACTATAACCTCTCTGTACAACATTTTTACAATAAAAAATGAAAAATGTCGTCCTCAGAGAAGCAGTTTGGGGGTAAGGGAAAGAGGTCTGAATAGATGTACAAAATTCCACACTGATTTTATTTTAATATTCAGTATGGAACTGAATAAACATAGCTGCTTCCATTAAAAAGAATTAAGTCACTGCCTTGGAAATGGAGCCAGTATTTCCTTCAGTGCTGGGATTTGATCTCACCATCCAGATAACTCTTTTGCACTGTGGGTGAAAGCAAAGCTCACTGTCCTTGAGGAAAAGAAATTCAGGTTATAGTTACCAGGGTCTGAATGAAGGCCCTGCAATGGAAAAATATTTCTATATATGTGTAATATATGATATATATTTTCTTATGTATGTTTATAACATATTATGATTTTTATTATTGATTTTGTATTTATTTTAGTTTTTACTTGATTTGTAATGCACAGAGACTTGGAGCGCCCGAAAAGACCACCAGGGACCAAAGATCAATGCAAGCAGCAATGAGTCATTTATTGACAAGCTCGAGCACAGACCACTCTGTGCACTGATGTCTGAGTGCAGAGAGAGGCCCCCAGCACAGGGTTACAGCACTTTTTATATGTTCTTTGGTAGGGGTAATGCCTCAGTATGTATAGGCAACGAATCAATACACCACGTGGGAATTTTAAATCATAATTCTAGCAGATGATTGGCATGATACAAAGCAAGAAAAAGGCTGGGTCTGATAATTGATGGGCTAGCAGACTAAGCCAAATGGCCACTATCTCTGATCCCAGGCCTGGGTGGAAGTGGTTGCCAAATGGCCACTGTCTCTGATCCAGGCGCGGGGGAAGTGGTTGCCAGATAGCCACTATCTCTGATCTCAGGCCCGGGTGGGGGGTCTGGAATGTGTTAACTTCAGCTCCAGATCCTGGAGTGTCTGGGGCTCAAGGGCCTGTAGAATAGCAGCTGCATTCTTCAAGCAGGTCTAATACAAAATGGCAAATACAGGTCTATCTGGATATATATATATATATATATATATATATATATATATATCATGCTTCTCAGATTCATTTACTTATTGTCTATTGTATTTAGTATTTTGGGGGGAGAGAGTCCAGTCGTGGGCCTGAACTCTGGGCCTGGGCACTGTCCCTCAGATCTTCAGCTCAAGGCTAGCGCACTACCACTTGAGCCACAATTCCGCTTCTGGCTTTTTTTTCTGCTTATATGGTGCTGAGGAATTGAACGCAGGACCTCATGCATGCAAGGCAAGCACTCTACCAGTGAGCTACCTTCCCAGCCCCTATTTAGTATTTTTATACACATAATATTTAATATATGTTGTATATCTATTATAAAATTATACACAATAATATAGGACTGAGTTCCAGGAAGATGGTGGAGGAGAAGCTGGGGGCTAAACAAGCTCTCTATAGAAAGCAGTTTTAGTGCTCCAATGAACAGTCCTAAGCCAGAGAATCACACAAAGTGTGCCATCACAGTAAAGAGTGTTAGGCTAGAGAGGGAAAATCCAGGCAAGGAGACAGATCTGAGCACTTGCCAACAGCTGTGGCTGCAGCGGCTGTGGCAGTGGCACTGGCAGTGGCAGCAGTGTTGGCAGCAGCCATAGATGCCATACCTGGAACACAGAGAGTCCAGGACAAAGGTGCCAGATGCGGCCAGTGAGTGGATTCTATTCAACACCAGCAAGAACTGACAAGGAGCACACATCATCATCCTGCAGTTCATAGACCAGAGACGACCCAGGAACCAAGACTCCCGCTTGAGTAGAAGCCTGACATCCTCTCAGGGAGCAGAGGAGGGAAGGCCACCCCTCCCCCCCCCACTATGGGAGATCTCCATCTTTGATAATGACAAAGGGCTGGCTGAGCAGCTAGCTCCAACTCAGGCCTTGGAAGAAAACAAAAGAGTCATTAAGCAGGTCACAGGAACCTAACCTGACCTGCCAGGCTCAGCTCGACCCAGGGAAAAGTCACCGAGCCTGGGCCACCAGCCCCAGGAGTGTCTTTCTTCACTGGGTAAACAGAGACAGAGGCTTCCCCTCCCTACAGCAGCCTTGACAATCAATTGAAATTCATTAAACATAAACCCTGAGAATGGCTCCAGGCAGGCTCTGTGAGTGTCTCAGAAGCTAGACCCTCAGGGAAAAGCTAATGTTTGCTGAAAGGCCTCAACTCTACCCAGAACATAGCCTCATCACAGCATCTCCAAACTAGAGAAAACAGCCATCTCCCTCTTCTGTGATACTCAAATAAGCTCTCCCTCCCATTGAACTAGCCTGGGAGGAGGATCACAAAATCCTGGGTAAACCAGAGCATTTTTCTGCTTGCTCAAACAAACTGACTTAAGACACCAACCAAGCCACAGGAAAATCAAACACCACAAGCAGACAGGAGACTTCAACTAGAGACTGGTTATGGACACAAGGGAGATACAGGATCTTCCCATTCCACCCAAAAAACTCAAAAAACTCTTTTTTTGTACCGTTTATAAAGAAATTTTTTCTAAAACTGTTTTTTATTTTTAACTTAAAAAATTTGTTTTCTATTAACATTTTCTTCCTCTTATAATTTTTATTTTAGGGGTATATGTGTGTGTGCTTTTTTTTCTTTTTTTTCTTTTTCTTTTTAAATTTTTTTTTGTTTAGCTTTATTGACCTTTTGATCCGTTTTTTTCTTTCCTTCTCATTCTTTTCACCTTTTCTTCTCTTTCATTCTTCTTTGCGTGACTTAATTGATGTTCTGCTCATCCTCAGATATACCCATAGTCTATTATTAGACATTATATCCCATTGTGCACACATTTAATGCAGAAATTTATTACTCAATTCAAAACCTCTTAGACTTAAATTCCTTAATAGCAGTACTACCTCTTTATACTTATATAATATAAGCATTTTAATATTTAAGTTTTTCACATCTCCTTTCTATCCCTACCCTTCTCTTATCCTATCCATGTTCTTCTCTGAATATTATGTTTTTAAATTTGCATAATTTTTGTTTTTAAGTGTTTCACTTTTTAACTTTTAAATTTTGTTTTTCTATTTTTTCTTGTCTCTTTTTTTCTCTTTCTTCTTTTTTTTCTCTCTCTACTATCATCCTATCCAACCTATTTCCCACTTTGAGATTAGTACTTAGTTAAGTTAACCTTCCCTCTGCCTGCCCACATCCCTCTAATCCTATTTTTACCCACATCTTTCCCTAAACCTAATAATTTCTGGTTTGCCAAATTCTTCTTTGCAGTTCGTAACCCATTAATACATAGTTGTTGGATGTTGAATAGATATAGCTGTTGAACTAGATTTTTTTGTATCTGCAGATTTTGACTGTGCAACTACAGACTTTGGTTGATGCTTGACTTAAGATAGTGTTCTAGCACAAAACTGGTATTACTTTCATCCCAAATGGGCAGGGCTGAGAACACTCAAAGAGAACTAGGGGAATTGCATGAACGTGAGGAAGCTAATCAAAGAGTAATACAGGAAATGAGAGAGCAGGATGAGAATACACAAAGATCGCTAAAGGCATTCATGGAATCCATAAAGAGAAAGTTGAAAGAAGTCAGGGAGACCGTAATGGGAATGCTGAATGTAACCCAACAGAAGGAATGACAGTCCAAGGAAACCATAACCAATTAACTAAGTGATTTGAAAATAAAGACTGATAACCAAATTAAGGAAGTAAAGCAGTTCATACAAGATCTAAAACAAAGCTCCAACAAAGAATTTGAACTAATCAAAGCCAGCCAACTAGAAGGAAAAGAAATAAAAACAAAGTAGAAAGTCTTGATAGTAGGTTAGACCATGAAGAAGATCGAATCTCGGGAATTGAAGACAGCCTAGACATTATAGAGAAAGAACATACAACCATCTAAGACAAATCCAAGAAATAGGATAGATCTATTCAACATTTGGAAGACACCATGAGAAGGCTTAATCTGAGGATAATTAGTGTAGAGGAGCACCTAGAGACAAAAGTTAATGGTCTGGGAAATTTAACAGGATCTTAGCAGAGAATTTCCCAAACATGAAAAAAGATAGGCCTATTCAGATAGAAGAAGCTTTTAGAACTCCAAATAGACCAGACCAGAACAGGACAACCCAGCATCTCATCTCATTATAATCCTCACAGGATCAATTCAGACCAAGGAAAACATCCTTAAAGCTCTCAAGGAGAAAAGATCAATCACTTATAAAGGGAATCCAATTGGAATCACTTCAGATTTCTCAGCAGAGACGGTTAAAGCAAGAAGAGCCTGGAATGATGTATGCCATGCCGTAAACACAAACAACTATCAACCATGTATATTGTACCCAGCTAAACTCTCCTTCATAACCGAAGGTCAAATAAAAACTTTCCATAGCAAAGAAAAATTGAAATAATTTATCTCCACCAAACCAGCCCTACAAATGATTCTTAAAGATGTCATACACATAGAAAACCAACAAGACCACAAAAAGGTGAAGAAACCCAGCCAAACTGAGAATTCAAGAACCATAGAAAGAACCCAGTTGCCACAACCCCCAAGAAGGTGGATAAAAAGCAGGAACTCCCAAACACTTCTCAGTTCTATCTCTCAACATTGACGGACTTAACTCTCCAATTAAGCGACATAGACTGTCTAGTTGGATTAAAAAGCAAGATCTTTCTATCTGCTGCCTTCAGGATTCACATTTTGCCCAAAAAAAATCAAATACATTTTCAATGTGAAAGGCTGGAACAAAATCTACCAAGCAAACGGCCCCCATAAACAGGCGGGAGTTGCAATCCTAATATCAGATAAAATAGACTTCGAATTAAAATTAGTGAGAAGAGATAAAGAAGGTCACTACATACTTATTAAGGGATCTCTCCTTCAGGAGGATATTACAATTCTAAATATCTATTCCCCAAATAACGAAGCATAAAAATTTATACAAGAAACACTACTTTCAATCAAATCCCACATAGATCCAAAGACATTAATTGTTGGGGACTTTAACACACCACTTTCTGCACTAGATAGATCAACTTGGCAAAAACTCAACAGAGAAACCACAGATCTAACCACCTGCATACATCAAATAGATTTAATAGACATCTACCAAATATTTCACCCAGCAGCATCAGAATACACGTTTTTCTCAGCAGCACATGGAACATTTTCCAAAACAGACCACATTTTAGGCCACAAAGCAACCTTGTCCAAATTCAGAAACATTGAAGTTATTCCTTGCATTCTCTCTGACCACAAGGGAATAAAATTAGAACTCAAAACCAAAAGCCATCAAAGAAAGTCTTGTAACACATGGAGGCTGAACAACACACTACTGAATCACGAGTGGGTCATGGAAGAGATTAGAAAGGAAATGCAAAAGTTCATGATATTCAACAAAAATGAGCACACAAATTACCAGCTCCTCTGAGACACATCAAAGGCAGTACTCAAAGGCAAGTTTATAGCTTTAAGTTCCTACATCAACAAATTGGAGAGATCTGAAACCAACAATTTAATGAGATATCTGAGCCTCCTTGAAAAAGAGCAGCAAGAAAAACTGCAATCCAGTTGATGGAAAGAAATCATTGAATTTAAATCAGAATTAAATGAATTAGAATCCAAACAAACCATAGAAAGAATAAAAAACACCGAGTTGGTTCTTCGAAAAAATAAACAAAATTGACAGACCCTTAGCAAATCTTACCAGAAAAAGAAGAGAACACACCCAAATAAATAAACTCAGAATGAGAATGGAAACATCACCACAGAACAACTAAGATTCAAAACATTATAAGGAAATACTTCTCAAAACTTTATGCTAATAAGTTTGAGAACTTGGCAGAAATGGACCTTTTCCTAGCAAATACTGACATTCCGAAACTAAACCAAGATGAGTTAAACCATTTTAACAAACCCATATCAAGCATTGAAATAGAAACAGAAATAAGACATCTCCCATCTAAGAAAAGCCCAGGACCAGATGGATTAACAGCAGAAGTCTACAAGGCATTAAAAGCAGAGCTCACACCAATACTCCTCCAACTCTTCAATGAAATTGAAAGAGAAAGTTCACTACCGAACTCATTCTATGAAGTTATCATAACCCTCATCCAAAACCAGGCAGGGACTCATCAAAGAAAGAGAAGTATAGACCCATTTCTTGGATGAAAATTCATGAAAAACTTCTCAACAAAATTCTGGCCAATTGACTTCAACAATTTATTGAAAAAATCATAAACCAAGATCAAACAGGATTCATTTCAGAGATGCAAAGCTGGTTCAATATACGGAAATCAATTAATATAATTCATCACATCAACAGGAGCACGGATAAGAACCACATGGTTATTTCAATAGAAGCAGAAAAAGCATTGGACAACATTCAACACCACTTTATGATGAAAGTTCTGGAAAAATTAGGAATTCATGGAACATTCCTCAACACAATAAAGGCTGTATATGACAAACCTACAGCCAGCATTATACTTAATGGTGAAAAAGCCATTTTTTCTTAGCTCAGGAATGAGACAAGGATGTCCACTCTCTCCACTTTTCTTCAATCTAGTATTAGAATGACTAGCTACAGCAATAAGACAAGATGCAAACATAAAGTGGATCCAAATAGGGAAAGAAGTAAAACTCTACTTCGTTGCAGATGACATGATCTTGTATTTAAAGAATCCCACAGACTCCACTCCTAAATTACTCAAGTTGATTCAAAAGTAACCCTCAAAAATCAATGGCTTTTCTGTATGCCAACAATGAGAAAAGTGTGGCTGAAATTAGGAAAGCAACTCCATTCATAATAGCCACTCAAAAAATAAAATACTTAGGAATTAACTTAACCAAAGAAGTGAAGGAACTCTATGATGAAAAATTTAAAAACCTCAAAAAGGAAATCAAACAGAACTTCGAAAGTGGCAAAAACTCCCATGCTCCTGGATTGGAAAGATCAACATCGTGAAAATGGCAATACTTCCCAAGGCTATCTACAAATTCAATGCGATACCTATCAATATTCCAACCTCATTCTTCAAGGAAATAGAAGACGCAATCCAAAAATTCATATGGAATAATTAAAGTCCCCGAATGGCAAAAACAATTCTCAACAGAAAGAACAGTGCTGGAAGAATATCAATACCAAATTTCAAACTCTACTACAAAGCCATAGTAATCAAAACAGCTTGGTACTGGCACAAGAAGAGACCTCAAGACCAATGGAAGAGAATTGAAAACCCAGAATGAATGCATAGACCTATAGCCATCTAATCTTTGATAAGGGAGCTAAAATAATAGAGTGGAAGAAAGACAGCCTCTTCAGTAAATGGTGCTGGCAAAATTGGTTAACTACTTGTAGAAAACTAAAGCTAGATCCTTATATATCACCCTGCACCAGAATCAACTCCGAATAAATCAAAGACCTCAGAGTCAAAGCAGACACTCTGAAAGTATTACAGGATGGAATAGGAGAAACCTTAGGTCTCCTTGGCACAGGGCGAAATTTTCTTAATAAAGACCCAGAAACACCACAAATCAAAGAAAGTTTGGACAAATGGGGTCGCATGAAATTGCAGAGCTTCTGCATGGCAAAGAACATAGCAAACAAGATTAATAGGAAGCCCATGGATTGGGAGAAGATCTTCACTAGCCATACAACAGACAAGGGTCTCATATCTAAAATGTACCTGGAACTCAAAAAATTAAATCCCCCAACAACAAATCTTGAAAAAAAACAACTGCCCAATAAATAAGTGGGTTAAAGACTTAAAGAGAAACCTTTCTGAAGAGGAAAGAAGGATGGCCAATAGACACATGAAGAAATGCTCAACCTCCCTAGCCATTAAAGAAATGCACATCAAAATAACATTGAGATACCACCTTACCCCAGTTAGAATGGCAATAATCAAGAACTCTAATAACAACAGATGCTGGAGGGGATGTGGACAGAAGGGAATCTTACCGCATTGTTGGTGGGATTGTGAACTTGTTCAACCTCTTTGGAAAGCAGTATTGAGTTTCATCAAAAGACACATAGAACTCACCTCTGACCCAGCAATCCCACTTTGGGGCATTTACCCAATTGTTCAAAACAAGACCACAATAAAGCTACCAGCACGACTATGTTTATTGCTGCATTATTTACCATAGCTATGATATTGAATCAGCCCAGATGCCCCTCAGTAGATGAATGGATCAATAAAATGTAGTACATATGCACAATTTAATTCTATGCCTCCATCAGAAAGAATGACATTGCCCCATTTGTTAGGAAATAGAAAGACTTGGAAAAAATTATATTAAGTGAAGTAAGCCAGGCCCAAAGAAGCATAGGTCCCATGGTTTCCCTTATTTGCAATAATTAGTTTATATAATTAGTATATATCTGAGTCAAGCAGAAAAGATCAGATAAGTTGATGTTAGGGAAATGAACCCTAAGATATGTGTTCAAATGTTTTGTTTTTTTCTTTCATGCTATTGTTTCTAACACATTTATAAGATTATTTCTTTGTTGCTTTGTATGTCCCTCCACACAGTAAAGATTATTTCTTTGTTGCTTTGTATGTCCCTCCCCACAGTATAAACCCTGCTTTCACTGAATTTGATGTCAGTGTAATTTGTGGAGGGGAAAGGAAAAAACAAATTGTTTAAATAAGGATACAGGTGGACCCACTGCAACAATGAGATGTACAAGTCGTTATGTTGAAAACAAACTTTACAACTTTGGTGGGGAGGGAGGACTTAGTAGGGGGGCAGGGGGGAGGATGGGAAAGGATAGGAAGGGGAAACAAAGGAGAAGGCTACAATGCTTGATAAGAAATGTACTCATTATTTTGCCCATGCAATTTTAACCCCTCTGCACAGTATTTTCACAATAAAAATATTATACAGCCAAAATTTAATAATATAGGACATTGACTCATTTTTCATTAATACTTTTTTGTGTTGAAATATGATACATAATTAAATGGTAGCATTGTCATGGTCTTCACGTGTTTAGAGTGTCTCCCAAGTATGAGCTTTGTCTTCTTTGTCTTTGGACACCTTCCTATAGAGATTTCTTTAAATGATTTATACTCAGAAACCTTTTCTTGAGGATAGGCAAGTTAAGGGATAAAATTGTAAGGGTGGGGCTAGAAATGTGGCTTAGTGCTAGAGAACTTGCTCAGCATGCATGAATGCCAGGGTTTGAATCATCAGTGCCACATACAAAGAAAAAGCCAGAAGCTGTGGAGAGGCTCAAGTGGTAGAGTGCTAGTCTTGAGAAAAAGAAGCTCAGAGACAGTACCAAGGCCCTAAGATAAAGTCCCAGACCTGTCAAAAACTATTGGCCAGATGCCAGTGGCTCACAACTGGAACACTAGATTCTCAGCAGGCTGAGATCTGAATACCACAGTTCAAAGACAACCTAGGCAAGGAAAGCCTGTTAGCCTCTTACCTTCAATGAACCACCAAAAGACCCCATGTGGTGCTGTGGCTCAAGTGGTAGAGTGTTCGCCTTGTGCTGAAGTGTTCAGGGACAGTGCACAGGCTTGAGTTCAAGACACACAACTGGAAAAATTGAGGGTTAATCAAAGTACTTTTCCTATCTGATAATTAGGAGAACATTCTCTGGAAAATGAATCCTGATGTACACCAGAATTTGAGTCAGAGCTCAAGGTTCAAGTGTAGCTCATCCATATGAACAGACTTTCAGGCTCTAGCATTATAACCTTATGTCCTAAGGGTTCTGAAAGGTCCAATGTTAAAAGGCTTAATTTGCTCCACAAGCCCTTTGTGATAAGCATTTGACTTGTATTGTCAATCTCATTACAGTTCTGAACCTAGCAGAGAACCAATAGCTCATGAGTGTCACCCTAGCTCAGGAGGCTGAGGTCTGAGGATAACAGAGTGAAGCCAACCAGAGAGGGAAAGTCTATGGCACTCTTCCACTGCTGAAAGGTCAGACGTTCAAGAGCTTCCTGGGTTTTCCTTGGTGATAAGTTACTTGTACTCTAAATGTTCTTAGACTTCTTGAGCTATAGAAGCAGGAAAGAAACATTATTTACCCATCCTGGGTTCAAATGAAATTCTCAGGATCCAAGCCTTAGCCCTGTTAGCAGGAAGAACTCCAGTGTAACACTGTATTTGAAGGACAGGAAACAGTTTACCTCAGGATTAGGAGGCAGATTGTACACACTCAACAGGGAAGTGAGCTGCAAAACCACTTCATTCATTCCAGGCACACCAGCAATGAGGGGAAACCTGAAACATTTGTTAGAGTTACACCAGGGTCAGGCTTTTCTCAGTCTCTTCAAACAATGACTAATTATCCTTCCTCCCTCAGGTGAAGGGAGCCTCGGGCTATCTTTAGGTTAACAATAGAGAGCCAATTTATTGGGGGAGAGGGGAGGAACAGAATACAAAAACCCTGCTCTCTGATCTTAGCAAGTGGGTTTTTGATTCTCTATCTGGCAGATTTGAAGGCCCTTCTTCTACTCTGCCAATCCATTCTCCTTCCTTCATTCTTCATGTACTTAATGCAAATACCCAGTCAAGGAGAGGCAGGGCCCTTTCTCTACTGACTCCAAGCACCTGAGTTAGAACCTGGCTCTGCCCTCTTGGCTTTGGTGTCTTTGGCTGCCTGAGAAGTGGGATAGAGACAGTCTTCCTGCTCTGTGTTTGTGTGAAGGTGATGCTGAGTCCTGGCACACTTCAGAAGACCTCATGACTGGGAATTGTTCCCTTCTTTCCTCTATCTATCTATCTATCTATCTATCTATCTATCTATCTATCTATCTATCTATCTATCTATCTATCTATCTATCCATCCATCCATCCATCCATCTCTCTACCTACATACCTACCAACCCAACTAGCTATCTGTTTGCCAGTTTTTGGGTTGAACTCAAGGCCTGGGCACTGTCTCTAGCACTCTGCTACATGAGTCACATCATGAATTCTGGTGTTTTGTGTGTGTGTGCTTCTGAGGAATCAAACCCAGGGCTTCTTGCATGCTAGGCAAGCACTCTCTCACTAATCCACATTCCCAGCCCCCTCATCTTTTGCTTAGTGGAAGTTTTTACATAAGTATGCTACCATCTTACATCTCCAAGTTTAATTTTCTGAATACCGGTTATTTCTACGAAACCTAACCTTTTCCCCTACCTGATTTGTGACTGTACCGTCCTTGGCCTCATAATAAAATATAAATAAAGTCTGCTGAGATTTTAAGTACATCATATAAGGACACAAGCCTGGAACCCTAGAAGAGAAAAGTGATGGGCCTGAAATGAAGAGAATAATGTGGTATGTGCAACAAGCATATCTGAAAAATGAATCAGTAAATAAAAGCAGAAGCATTGTATATGATCTGTTTGCCCTCGGGGAGGTAATATGCACACATAAGTAGGTAGAGCACTAATACATAACATGACCTTCTCTTTCTGAATTTTTATGGCCATCCCAGGGCCTAAAGTCAGGGCCTCATGTATTCCTCAGATGTTTTGCTCAAGGCTGAGGCTATACCACCGCCACAGCTCCACTTCCAGCCATCTGGTCATTAATTGGATATAAGGACCACCCAGGCTTGCCTGGTCGGGCCTGTATTTCCTGCTAGGCTCTCTCACAGCTGGAGCTCTACTATCTGGGCCACTGCTCCACTTCTGGTTTTCTAGTGTGTTCTAGATATTTAAGGTTGGAGACACATAACACTCATAACTATTACATCATTTTATAGGCAAAAGGACCAATGAAGACAATGTAAGGATCACTTCAGCTTTTGGTCCTCTTATCTGGAGACAGTAAATTCACTGCAGCTCAAAGCTAAGTGACAGAGCTGGCATGAACTGTGAATCTTAGCTCCCAAATCCTATGACACTCATTTTTCACTTTTGGCTTCTAACCTGTTAGCAGAGGGGAAGATGAGGATAGCGAATCCTTCTCAGAGAAAGCAGCAATAAAGAATATTGGGCAGTTTACTTATAAATTCAAACCATTGGAATGACCCTGTGAAGAAGTCAGATTGTCCAGATTAAAAAATGAAGAAGAAAAGAAAGGCAGGTGCCAGTCTCTGCTGACTATAATCCCAGCTCCTCAGACGATGAGATGTAGAGATTATCAGTTTGAATCCAGCCCAGTTAGGAGAGTCCTTGACATGCTTATTTCTAAGAAATCACAGAAAAACCCAGAAGTGGGACTGTGATTCAAGGGTAATGAGCTACCCTGGAGCAAAAGGAGCTCAGGGACAACCCCTAGGCTCATAGTTCAACCCCAGTACCTGCCCCACCAAAAGAGCCTGTACCTCCATATCTTTGTGTATGTATGGATGCATTCCTATAGGTGAAACTCCAGAGTAGTATTTGTGAATGGCACCAAGTTAGGAAAGTTGTTTTCAATACAATGATTTCATAGCACAGAGATGGCTTTCATGACAATGTATGTTCTGGGGCTCCCCTCACTGGGCCCAGTGTAGTTTGAGGGTTTCTCTGCACCCCAGGCCTGCTGGAAGAAATCTCTCACATTGTCTGAACAGGCAGACTAAGGGCCTCACTCCTGTACAGCTATGTAACAAACGACTCCATCTGGGCCAATTAGTGAGGATGAGTGTGGGCAGGCTCTGAAGGTAAGGAGAAAAAGGCCTCTTTGTACTCCAGGCTCTCTCTCTCCCCAGTGCTCTGATTTGACAGGAAGCCTTCATCTGTGCCACCTCCTGTGGCAGGCCAAGTTCCCTGCACTTATTCTGCCTTTGTGAGGCTATGTTCTGGTGTTCATATACAGTGCTAAATGTAATTCAGGAGTCCTTCAAGAACACAACTAGGGCACTGAACCTAAGGAAATGTTTCATTGCAGATCATGATTAGCCTATGATGCCTGTCCTAGGTTTCCGGAAGCTTGGGAAATCCAAGCACATGTCAGATATCACAATAATTCCTGTCATATGGGACTGGTGAAGCTCATCTGGTTTTGAAACCTTTGACATCTCCTAGTTAAGCAGTGGATGGCTAGGTTTGATTGTGAATACAGGGCCTGGATGCTGACCATGAGATCAGAGCAGAAGACTAGTGCTTTACCATTTTGTGTCACAGCTTCACTTCTGCTTTCTGTGTGTGTGTGTGTGTGTGTGTGTGTGTGTGTGTGTGTGTGTGTGTGTGAGTACACTAGTCCTGCAGCTTGAACTCAGGACTTGAGCACTGTACCTAGTTTCTCTTGTATAAGGATAGCCCTTTCCCACTTGAGCCACAGAGCCAGTTCAGGCTTTTTCCTGGTAATGTGGTACTGAGAAATCAAGCCCAGGGTGTCATATATGCAAAGCACTCTACTCCTAAGGCACATTCCCAGCGCTCTACTTCAGGTTTGTTAGTTTGTGTTTGTCTTTTTGTTGTTGGTGGTGGTGGTGGTTGTAGGAGTTGAAGTCTGGGCTTGAGTGCTGTCCCTGAGGTCTTCAGCTAAAGTATTGTGCCTTACCATTTGAGCCAGAGGCCACTTCAGGTTTTCTGGTGGTTTATTGGAGCTAAATGTCTCAAGGACTTTCTTGCCCAGGCTAGCTTTGAACCATGATCTTCAGATCTCATCCTCCTGAGTAGCTAGTATAACAGGCATGAGCCACAAGCACCCAGCTTCCACTTCAGTTTTCTTAGTTGTGAATTGGAGATATAATCTCATGGGACCTTTTGTGTTTGGAATAGTTTGGAACCTTGGTCCTCAGATCTCAGCTTCCTGAGAAGGCAGGATGACAGACCTCAGCTATCCACCCCTAGGCCGTGGCACTCTGCTGCAAGGGGGTCCTTGGCTCCACGTGGTGGAGTGTCATCCATGAGCCCAAGAGGTAAGGGTCACTGCTAAGGCTGCACTTTCAAGGTTCATGTCTGAGAAAAAACAAAATGAAACAATTGTCTGCAGGAGACAACTCACCCACTCTTTAGTAATACAAAATTTTGTCCCTGCTATGGGGACATATCTGAGCCTCAATATTCTTGTCTGCTAATCATCTCAATTGTAGAGCTCTTACAAGGACCAGATGAAAGAATGCACCCTGTGAAGGACACAGCACATGGCACTCTTTGAAGGACTCAGCACACAGCACCATGTGATAGACTCAGCACACAGCACCCAACGCAGGACTCAGCACACTGCACCCTATGAAAGACTCATCACATAGCTCTATTAAACAAGCTGTCATTAGAATTAGGGTGCTTTCATCAGTATCACCATTCTTTGAGGAACATTTCATAAACCATATAAGTTCAAATCTAATGTTTTAGTGGGGTAGTTTTTTGGAGGGATTACCAATGGGGCTTGTACTCAATGCATGGGGATACTGTTCTAATACCATTTGTTCAAAGCTAGAGATCTACCACTTTGAGCCACATTTCCAGGAGTCTCACAGACTTCCTGTCAGGGCTGGGTTTTAAAGCCCCCTCACAGCCAGGATGACGGCGGTAAACCAGCAGCGTCTGTTTTCTTGGAGCTGGGTTGCAGCGGTTTACATCTGGCTAAGTCAGGTTAGGTGCCAACTGTCAGCGCCAGACTCCTAGCTTGCTCTGTGGTGATGCATTTGAAGTCCTGGCCTTATATACTTGCAGTTAGAACATTCTACCTTTTTTTGGCAGCAGTCCTGGGCCTTGAGTAAGGGCTTAGACACTATCCCTAAGTATTTGTGCTCCAGGCTAGCACTCAATTGATTGAATGACAGCAGAACTTTTGGATTTTCTATTTATGTGGCACTGAGGAATTGAACCCAGGGCTTCCTGCTTACTAGGGAAGCACTCAACCACCGAGCTCCAGGAGTGAACAAGGTATAAGTATATACAGATTGCTGTATATAAATATTATGTACACAAAAAGAGAGATATCCCTATATTATTAACTTATAGATATTACTGCTAATTACTAGATATTAAATTATGTCTCCACTTAATGATGTGTCCCAGTTGAACAATTAATAAAGCATTAATTAAAATTACTCAATATCCTATTATTATCCTATCTGTACATATATACATACATATATTTACATATTTTATAGAATGAGACAGGTGTCTATATATAATTAAATTATGCATCATGTGTCACTACCAAATAATAGGTATTTAATTATGACTGCATGCAATTTTTATTCTGTTAATGCTTAATAAAATATTAATAAAACTTAATACACATCCTATAATTATTGCATCTAATTTTATTTACAATGATACACTAATTCAACCCTTCATCATTTATTGTAGTGACAATTATTCCACCTATGACATTTATTACATTTATGACATCCTATTACATAGCATATAGATTTGCACCCGAATTATACATCCTACCTGTCACCGAGCACTTTCAAAGAGAAAGAAAACGTGTTATGCTCAGCTTCTCACTTCAAGATTACATTTTTGGCAGTGTTGGGATCTAAACTCATGAATGAGTAATTTTCAGTGCAGCAGCCTCTCGCCAATTCAGCTCCTAGGCAGTTCCCAGGCCATGAGATCGAGCCCCATATGTTGACGCCATATTGTTCTTAGTGTAGTTATTCATTTAATTTTTTGTTTTATTCATCTATTTACCATTTATTTTATTGACTGTTATTACACATGGAATATTTATTAGATTTATTACATAGGATATATATTTGCCTATGTATGAAACTTCACACCTGACACTCAGGAATTTCACAAGAAAGGAAAATGTGTCACCATGGGCTTCTTACTCCACGATTCAATTTTTGTGAGTGCTGGCATCTGAACTCACAGCCTACAAGGATCAATACATGAATGGGTGATTGTCAGCACGCCAGCCTGGTGCACATTGAGCTGACAAGTAGTTCCCAGCACTTGAGATCGAGCCCCAGGGATTGACAAAATAAGAACAGATTGACATGCAGATGGTAGTACACAAATAAATATAGATCTTTATAGAGTGCCAGAGATGTGTATACAATATTCAGTTATATACGTTACATTCCTACCAAATCTTAGGTATTTATTATGCTTCCATGTAATATTATTTTCATCATTAATGAATTATTAATTAAATCAATCACTTTCCTGGAATTATTGTGTTCATGTAATTAATAGTATTCTTTTAATGTGTCAAAAATATTCATTAAAATCCATCAGCCTCCTAAAATCACTCTAATTTTATAGTAGTATCATTCAGGAACAACTAATTCAACCTTGACATTCACAACCTTCCAATGGTATTCCTATGAATAGGAATGAGACCCTTAGGATCTCCCTCCATTGGTAGGGGTCAAGACCCGGCTTCAAACCCAGGGCCTATGTTGCCATGTTGGCCTGTGGCTTAACTGGAAACCCGCCAGCCTTCAGCAATGCCAGGTTACCAACACTTTTCAGTCATGTCATTCAAACCCAGGAAGGTCACATTGCAAAGAAACAAATGTAAAACCTGCAGCTCTCTGCAAGTTGCTGTTGGTTTTTTTTTCCTGTGTCGGTTTTTTTTTGTGTGTGTTTTTTTTTCCCCTGTCAGCTTTTGGGGCCTAGGATCCAGGTTCTGCTGTGGGTCCAGTGGCTGCACCCTAGCCTAGAGTGATCGAAGCTGAGGCAGAGTTGCAACGACCTGAGTTCAAGCCCTGTCCTTGACAAAATGAAATATATATATATATATATATATATACATATATATATATATACATACATACATACATAAATACATTAAAAATATTTAAAAATTTTTGAGGCTCTTGGCTTGGAATTCATGCCATTTTTTTCTGTCAGAACTGGGATTTGAACTCAGGGTCTGGGTAAATCTGCAGCATAGTGGGGGAAGGGGAAGCTCACCATGCTGGAAGACAAGAAAGTCAAAACTGTTCCCAGAGCCTGAATTCAAGTCCTAGCACTCATATACATTTTAAATCCATGGTTTATATTTACATACATATGTTTAACGCAGATTGCAGTTAGTGTATTCATTTTATTTTGTTTTATTTATTTATTATGTATTTTAGTGAATATGATTGCACATATAATAATATTTTTTACATCCTATTACATAGGATATAGATTTGCCTATGTATTATACATCATTCCTGAGCCTCAGGATTTTCACCAATAAGGAAAATAAGTGAGACAATTGGCTTCTTCCACCAGGATTAAGTTTTTGGCAGTTCTATGATTTGAACTCAGGGCCTAGAAGGCACACTTCATGAATGGTCAATGTTAGCCCACCAGTCTGATGCAAGTGAAGTTGTTGGGCTAATTTGAGGACCAGAGATCAAGCCCTAGGAGTGGCCAATACATAAACACATAGATGTGTAGATTGAAATGTGTGTGCATTTACATATGCATATGCATCTATAAATGTATACAGAGACAGAGAGGTATTTATGTAGATTCTAGTGTATAGCTCTATATAAAGAGTGATGTCTATATCTTATTTTCATATGTTCTATTACTATCAATTATTCGGTCTAAAATTATGCCTCCATTAATTAATCACAGTAGAAGACTTAATAAAGTATTAAATTCATCAGTGGTCTGTATTTACTGCATACAATCTTATACTACAATGACTAGCTAATTAATAATTCAATTAGTACATTTCAAACATTCTGTTAGTGTTCCTATACATAGGAGTGAGTATCCTAGGATGTTCAGCAGTTTCTAGGTGCCAGTCCCAGGATCCAACTCAGGGCCTAGATGTGTGGGTTGGGCTCGGGCTTCACTGACAGCCCACCAGCCTTCAGCCATGCAAGGTCAAGTTCAATTTTCAATTTTCAAGCTGAGTCACTGAGACCCAGGATGGTCAAGTGCAAAGGAAACAAAGGTAAAACAGATATGTAAAACGTCCTGGTTTTTTCCTTCTCCATTTGTGTTGGTTTGATGTTTTTTTTTTTTCCAGTGCTGGGAGTTGAACTCAGGCTCTAGGATCCCTGGATCATCTGTGGATGTAAAAGCTGCCCCCTATCCTAGGGTAATAATGGTTTAAGACACAATAAAATGCTTCCTTGAGCAAAATCAGTTCAAGGAAAATGTCTAGGGTAACAGTTCAAGCCTCAGGGTCTGCCACACAAAAATAGAGCCAGTAACTCCATGTGTCTGTGTATGTATGCATGTATTTCTATTGGTGAACATCCCGAGTCTCTATGAAGAAAGGCACCCAGCTAGGAAATTTGCTTTGAATAGAATGATTTCATAGCATAGAGAGTGCTTTCAAGACAGTGTATGTTCAGAGGCTCTCCTCACTGTTCCCAGTGTAGCCAAGGGTTTCTCCATACCCCAGGCTGCTGGAGGAAGTCTGTCTCATTGTTGGAACAGGCAGACAAAAATCCTCACTCCTGTACAGCTGTGAAACAAACAATTCATCTGGGGGCAATTAGTGAGGATGAATGTGGGTGGGCTCTGAAGTCCAGGAGAAAAAGGCCTCTTTGTAACCCAAGCTCTTTCTCTCCCAGTGCTCTGTTTTGATAGGAAGCCTTCATTTGTGCCACCTTCCATGGCAGGCCAAGTTCTGTGCACTTATCCTGTCTTTGTTAGACTATGTCCCCTTGTTGAAACAAATTGCTACAATTAATTCAAGAGTCCTTCTGGCAGACAACTAGGGAGCTGAACCTAATGAAATGATTCATTATTGGCAATGGTGCATCCCTAGGTTTCCAGAAGCTTGCTAAATCTAAGTACATGTGTAATATCACAATGTTTCTGGTCATCTAGGGCTGGTGAAGCTCATCAGGTTTTGAAACCTTTGACCTCTCCTAGTTGGGCCCTGGCTGGCTAGGTTTTGCGGTTGAACACAGGGCCAGGGTGCTGATCATGAGCTCAGAGCAGCACTTTGCTTTACCATTTGGTGTCACAGCTACACTTCTGGTATCTCTCTGTCTCTGTCTCTGTCTCTGTCTCTGTCTCTGTCTCTGTCTCTGTCTCTCTCTCTCTCTCTCTCTCTCTGTGTGTGTGTGTGTGTGCATACACCAGTCCTGGAGATTGAACTCAGGACCTGAGCACTATACCTGAGTTTCTCCTGTATGAAGATAGCACTCTCCCACTTGAGCCACAGAGACACTTCAGGCTTTTTTTCTAGAGATGTGGTACTGAGGATTCAAACCCAGGGTTTCATATATGCAAAGCACTCTACCCCTAAGACACATTCTCAGCACTTCACTTCAGGTTTCTTGCTTTCTTTTCTTGTAAGTTGGAGGAGTTGAAGTCTGGGCCTGGGTGCTGTCTCTGAGCACTTCAGCTGAAGTCTAGCACTCTACCACTTGAGCTACAGCACCCTTTCAGGCTTTCTGGTGGTTCACTGGAGATAACCATCTCAAGAAATTTCCTGCCCAGGCTGGTTTGGACCCTGATCCTCAGCTCTCTGCCTCCTGAGCAGCTAGGATGTCAGGGGTGAGTCTGTGGCACCTGGCTTCCATTTCAAATTGCTAAATGGTGAGTAGGGACCTTTTGTGTCCGGGATCGTTTGAACCCTGATTGTCAGATCTCAGCTTCCTGAGTAGGCAGGATGATAGACCTCAGCTACAGATGCCTAGGGTCTTTGACTCCACATGATAGGGCACTAGCCCTGAGCCCAACGGGGAAAAGTCAGGCCCTGAGTTCAACATTTACGACCAAGAAAAATAAACCAAAACAATTGTCTGCAGGAGACAACTCATTAGAGTTCAGTACATACATAATTTTGGCCCTGACATGGGGCCTCAGCTTTTTCATGTGCACAATCATCTTACTTGTGGAGTTTTTACAAGGACCAGATGAAAGGACTCAGCACACAACACCTCTTGAAGGACTTATCACATAGCTGTCTCTCACAAGGCTGTCATTAGAATTAGGGTGTTTTCATCAGTATCACCATTTTTTCAGAAACATGTCACAAACTGCACAAAGTTCACATCTAATGGTTTAAAGGAGTGGTGTTGTTTTAGGGGGGAGTTAGCCACGGGGATTGCACTCAAAGTTTGGGGCTACAGTCCTAAAACCTTTAGCTCAAGGCTAGAGCTCTAACACTTTGAGCCACAGCTCAGAATTTCACAGACTTCCTGCCAGGGCTGGATTTTAAACCCACCAGTGTCAGATCTCATCCCTGGACTATCTTGGATGATAGGGGTGAGTGAGCGAGCAGCATCTGGCTCCATGGAGCTGGGTTGCAGCAGTTTACCTCTGGGTAAGTCAGGTTAGATAGCAGCTGTCAGCACCAGGCTCCCAGCTTGCTCTGTGATGAGATATTTGCAGTCCTATACTTATATCGTTGCAGTCAGAACATTCTTTTATTTTTTGTTTTTGGTGCCAGTCTGGGGTCTTGAGTAAGGGTGTAGACACAGTCCCTAAGCTTTTATGCTCAAAGCTAGTGCTCACTGCTTGAGCGACAGCACAACTGCCGGATTTTTCTGTGCATGTGGTAGTGAGGAATTGAATCCAGGGCTTTGTATGTACTAGGGGAGCACTCTACCACTGAGCCCCAGGAGTGACAAGTGTATAAACAGATAAATGTGTAGATTGGTAGATAAATAGATGTAAATGTATAAACTAAGAGAGATGTCTATATTATGAAATTGCAGATACCATATTACTACTAATTATTGGCAAATAAATTAGTCCTTCCTTTTTTAATTATCATGATTGAATACATAATAAAGTATTAATTGAAAATTATTCAATGTAGTATAATTGTGTAAAATTTTATAATATGAAAATAATACACTACTAATTTAATTGTTACTTTTGTAACATTCCATTTGTACAGATGTATCATCAGAATGGGCTTCTCAGAAACTCCCACCATTCATTAGTGGAAGTCCCGGGATTAGACCTCCAGGTCCAAGTTGCTGGTTTTGGCTATGGCTTCCCTAATAGCCCGCCAAACATCAGCAATGCAAAGTCATGTGCATTTTCTGGGCCTTGTCATTTAGACCCAGGACGGTCACAATACAAAGGAAAAAAAAAAAGTAATATTACCTTCTTGAACTTCTCAGTTTTATCCTTCTCCTTGTTTTTTTTTTTTGCTTTTTGTTTTTTGCCGCCCTGATATTTGAACTTGGGTCCTAGAATCCCAGGTTTGGTTGTGGCAGAGGTGCCAAGACCTAAGTTCAAGCCCCGTGCTTGGCCAAAAAATGAATAAATAATAATAATAAGGCCCTGACTTGAAATTTGCACCATTTTTCCAGCAGGCCTGGGATTTGAATTTGGGACCTGGTTAACTCTGTGACATTGTGGGTGAAGGGGAAGCTCACCGTCCTTGAAGACAAGAAATTTAGACCAGTTCCCAGGGCCTGAATTCAAGCCTCAGCACTAGAAAAAATAATATTCGTATATGAGATCTATTTACATACATGGGTTTACTGCGTATGATGTTTATTACCCTTATTTATGTAGTATTATTACACATATAACAGTTCATTCATTACATCATATCACCTAGATTATATTTGCATATGGATTATACATCGTACTGAGTCCCAGGACTTTCACAGAGAAGGAAAATAATGTGTCAAAATTGGCTTCTTACTTCACGAATAAATTTTTGGCCATGCTGGCATTTCAACTCACTGCCTACAATGCCCAATCCATAAATGGGGTCACAGTTTTAACACATCAGCCTACAGGAAACTGAGCTGCCAGGAAATTCTGAGGACCTTTGATCAAGCCACAGTAGTGTCCAATATATACATTGATAGATATGTATATGTGTATGTGTGTGTGTGTGTCTCTCTCTCTTTATATATATATATATTATATATATAATATGTCATATAATATTATATATAACATATAATGTATATAATATATCATATGATATATATATTATATGATATAATATATTATAAAATATTATATGATATATTATATATCATATAATATAATATATCATATGATATATTATATTATATGTATTATATATATTATATTATATTACATATTATATATTATATACATTATATATAATATAATATATTATATTAAATATTATATTATATATTATATAATATTATATATAATAAATATAATATATAATATATAATATAATATTATATATAACATATATAATATATCATATAATATAATATTATATATAATATATATAAAGAGAGAGAGGGAATGTGAGGATATTAAATTTTATATATATATATTATTACCAATTATTAGTTATTACATTATGCCACCATTTAATGATGTATCATGATTGAATACTTATAAAAGCATTCATTAAAAATTAGTTAATATCCATCCATTAGGGGAATCATACAATAGTGCTAAAATGGAAGATATAAATCCAATAATATTTGTGTGGCATTCTAAAATAGAATCATGAATCAAGTGCAAATTTAATTATTACTTTTATAGCATTCCATTATCATTAAAATCATTAAGAATGAGTTTGTCAGAATCTCCCTCCATTTGTGGGTGGCAGTCCTAGCATTTCAAGTCCAAGCCTGGGTAATTTACTTCGAATGCCAATCATTGGAATGACACCATGAAGATTTCAGATTGTCACACATAAAAAAAGAACAAGAACAGAAGAAATCCAGGTGTCAATGGAACCTGCCTGTAATCCTAGCTCCTCAGGAGGCTGAGAATGTAGTGAATGCCATTTTGAATTCAGCCAGGGCAGGAAAGTTGGTGACACTCTTATTTCTAACAGATCACCGGAAAAAAAAAATGAGTGGGATTGTGGCTCAAGTTTCAGAGTGCTACCCTTGAGCAGAAGGAGCTCAGGGACAGGGCCTAGGCTCATAGTACAAACATGGAACTGCCCACCCCCCCCAAAAGGAGGCAATCACTCCATGTCTCTGTGTATGGATGGATGAGGTATGGATGATGGGCATTTGGCAGCTTGCCCATGCTCAGCCCATCCAACTTGGGCAAGCTGGAACAAGCCCTCAGAGTTCTTAGGCTGTAGGAGTGGTTGAAGGTTCTGGATTCCTATTATCTATCCCTATGTAGTACGTGAGCCTAGACCTCTAGGGCCTGGTGGCTCTCACTCATTCATCATTCCTCATTGCAGAGTCACAGACTGGTTCAAAATTTCGGCAAAGATATGAAATAGCAATTTCTATGCCGAAAGGGGTAAGCCAATAAATCCCACCCTCATAACTCCTGTTACAAGTCAGCCTTGGGCTGCACATGTGGATTAGCAGTAGAGTGATTACCTAGCTTGCACGAAGTACTGGGTTCGATTCCTCAGTTATACAGAAACAGAAAAAGCCCAAAGTGGCACTGTAGCTAGCCTTGAGCAAAAGAAGCTAAGGAACATGCCCAGACCCTGAGTTCAAGCCTGATGACTGGCCAAAAAAAAAAAAAGTGAGCCTGGTGAGACATATTCTTCTGGGACTCAGGAGGTCCGACGTGAGAGGTAAGAGGTAGAGGGCAGCTGCTGGTGGCTCACCCCTGTAATCTCAGCTATTCAGGAGGCTGAGATCTGAGGATCACAATTACAAGCAGGAAAGTCTATATGAGACACTTTTGTCCAATTAAACACCTAAAAAACCAGAAGTAGAGCTTTGGTTCAAGTAGTAGACTGCTAACCTTGAGCAGAAAACGGATAGCATCCAGGCCATGAATTCAAACCCCAGAACTCACACACACACACACACACACACACACACACACACACACACACACACCAAGATAGAGCATTTGCCAGTAAGCCTGCACAAGTTCCACCTCTAGAGAGAGAAAAGAAGGAAAGATTTGCTCCAAGAGGTGATATAACCAGTGCCAAAATTCCACAGGAGTTCTAAGGCTTGGAACAAGACAGAGAGCCTTAGACAGAAGGTACAGAATGGGCAAAGGTCCTGAGGTGTGGTGTAGAGCAGGTGGTGTGTGTGGAATGAAGGTTCTGTGGCTTCAGACAAGTCTGGCAGGACATTCAAGGATGGGTCAAGGTTTGTACTTGAGTCACAGGTATGAAAGAGGGTGGAGTCCCAGAATGGGGCCCAGAGAGAAGATTAGCTTTTCTTTTCACCATGGAACCCAGCCATCTCCTGTGGCTGGAAGCTTATTTTTCACAGCTCCTGACCCTTAGGCCTCCTTTGCATTGAGGAGTCAGGGCAAATGCAGGGACGAATACTTGCTTAAGTAAAGCTTCTGGGCTAGGAAGGTAGCTTAGTGGTAGAGTGCTTGCCTTGCATGCATGAGGCTCTGGGTTCGCTTCCTCAGCACCACATATGCAAAAAGAATAAAACAGGAAGAGGTATTGTGACTCAAGTGTTAGAGCACTAGTCTTGAGCTGAAGAGCTGAGGGACAGTGCCCAGGCACAGAGTTCAGGCCCATGACCGGACCCACCCCTACCCCCAAAAAAAAGAAAGAAAAGAAAAGCTTCTAACCCAATGCCATCAGTGGCTCAACGCCTTTATATCCTAGCTTCTCAGGAGACTGGGATCAGAGACCGCGGACCAAAGCCAGCTCAGGGAAGGAAAGTTAGTGAAACTCTTCTTACCAGTGAACTACCAAAAGCCAGAAATGGCGCTGTGGCTCAAGTGGTAGAGTGCCAGCCTTGAGGGAAAAAGTTAAGTGACTGGAGCCCAGACCCTGAGTTCAAGGCCAGTAATTGCATTAAAGAAAGCTTTCAGGAGCTCCTTGTCCACTGTGGTGAATGGCTAGATGAGCTGGACATCAGTGGTTCAAGCCTGTCCCCCTAGCTCCTCAGGAGGCTGAGATCTGAGGAGCATGGATCAAAGCCAGCCCGGGCAGGAGAGTCTGGGAGATTCTGATCTCCAAGGAACCACCAGAAAACTGGAAGTGATGCTCTAGCTCAAGCAATAAGCTGAAGAGCTGAGGGGACAGCGCCCAGGCCCAGAGTTCCAGTCCCATGACCAACTCCCCTGGCCTGCTTGGAACTCACTTTTTGGCTCTAGCCAGAGTACTTTCCAGTGGGCCCCTGAGTTTCTCCCAATGTCTAGGTGTCCTACAAGTCTTGAGAGTAGCCCATTTGGAGGCCTTTGCTTACAGAGTGAGCCATATTATCAGAGAAGTGTCTAGCCTTGGGGAACGGAGATCATCAGAATGGCAACTTTCATGGGTGCAGGGTGGATCTGAGAGGTAAATCAACTTCTTGGACCACGGTTTGGGGCAAGGAGGGCCAGAAGCTGCAAGATGGCATGGCAGGTAATGCCTGCTCATGCAGTATCACAAGAGTGCAAATCTGTCAGGCACACCCCGAGCGGGTGTTGAGCTGGGCTCATGAAAGAATTGTGGCCTCACAAATCCACAGCCAGCTGGCTGCTGCTTGTAGCAGTTGCTATCCCAGGAGTCCCAGGGCTCAGAGCCCTGCTTTCCTTACCAGTGCTCAGGGGCAGATGAAGGTCTGCAATCGTTGGCCTACTATTAAGGAGCATCCGTAGTGTCCTTTCCCTTGGCCCTGTGGCCCCGTGCACTGATGGAGGGGCAGGTTCCATTGAACTTACTGCCATGACGCAGACCCCTCAGCCCAAGAAGGAGTTAGGGAGAAACCACTTGAACTGGCTTAAGAGTTTACTACTACTATGCCTCAGGACTTCCCCCAGTTCTGGCTCAGCTCATCATTACCACCTTTCTGTGTGTGGGTGCATCTTGGTATTAGGGCTTGAACTTAGGGCCCAGGCTCTGTCCCTCAGGTTTTTTCATTGAAGGTTAGCACTCCACCACTTGAACCAGAGCTTTTCTTTCAGTTTTTGGGTGCTATTGGGAGAGAAGAGTCTCACACACTTTTCTAGCTGGGCTGCCTCTGAATGGCAATCCTCAGATCTCAGCCTTCTGAGTAGCTAGGAATATGAGAGCATGACCTATTAGCACCTGGCCACACTGTCCTTCTTGGCTAAAGACAGAGTGCCTCTCTCCCAGCCTAGCACCCATGTACAGTTACCCCTCCTACCCCACCCCTAATCCTCCAGGCTTCACAAGAATCATACCCTCCCCTGAGGACAAAGAAATAGGATCAGGTTTGAGCTTTTTGTTCTCCACATAGTCAGGGGCTGCAAGGAGCTGATGTGTACTGTAGTTCAAGTGGTAGAGCACCAACCTTGTGCAAACCAACTAAAGGATACCACCTAGGCTCCAAGTTCAAGTTGGTAAACTCACACAAACACATGCACACACGAAAATATGCACACACACACACACACACACACACACACACACACACACACAACACACACACAAATATCCTTAGCAGGGCCCAATGGCTCATACCAGCAATCCTAGCTAGTTAAGAAGCTGAGCTCTTAGGATGGCATCTTGAAGCCATCCCAGGCAGTAAAAATCCGTGAGACTCTTCTCTCCACTAAACTACTAAAAAAGATGAAAGTTGGGCTGTAGTTCAAGTGGTAGAGTGTCAGCTTTTAGCAGAGGAAGCTCAGATACTGTGCCTAGGCCCTGAGTTCCAGCTCTAAGATTTTTTAAGACACCCTTTGTCCCCACTCCACCCCCAATCAGGTCATAAATCCAGATTTTGGTCACCTTGGATCTCACTTTCATTCCTGCTCCTTTCACAGCACCGCCACAGTGGCCGGTGTGTGGCCTGCACTGGATTAAGAAGTGAACTTACAACCAGGGGGGCATAGCCAAGTCAAGGCTAATGTCCCAGAACATTGAGGCATTGGCCATACTAGTCTCTAATCCCCCCAGTTTCCTGGACCTAGAATTTAAAGTGTGTGCATCTGTATTCTGGGCATCCAGAATTGTCTAGAAGGACATGAGAGGCCAAGCTGGGTGGGAAAATAGACTTTGCTGCAACAAGGTACGTTGACATTTCCTAGACACCGATAGATACTTCCAAGCCACCTTTACCTCAAATCCCATGTAACCCTGGATCCTCCTTGCTTGGGCAGCCTTCAGTCAGCTATCAAGCTCGAGTTGGCCAGAGCCACCACAAACTCTCCTTCCCCCACGCCACTGCCAGCATGCAGGGAGGGACATGAGCCAGAGGCCCAGCTGAGGAAAAGAACAGGACATCACATGACTAAGGCCCCCCCCAGAGGCAGGGGAGAACTTATGCCAGCCAGCCCTGCTGACCCAGAATCCCCTGGAGGCGCAAAAGATTTGGACAGGCCAGACTTGGGCCCCAAAGAAAAGCTGGAATCCAGGCCTCTGGCAATTTAGGACTCATTGTTGACCCTGATAGGGGGCTAAAGGGCAAGGTCAGTGTGGAGGAGGAGCACCATCAGAGGTCAGAAAGAGGCAGCATAGGAAGGGGGCAGAGGAAGATGAGGGAAATACACACATACACACACACACACACACACACACACACTCACACAGGTAGCCCAAGGCCTCAGCAGTCCCTGAGCACACTGAACATCCCACCCCCAAGAAGATGGCATTACTATCCTCACACAAACTGTAGACAAAACTCAGGGCCTCTCACAAGTCTGGAATGGCTCATAACATAGCTTGGCATTTCCTAAATGTACACACCACTATGCAGAAATCTCAGCTACCTTATTTTTGGTTGTCAGTCATGGGGTTTGAACTCTGGGCCTGTGCGCAGTCCCTCAGCTCTTCAGCTAAATGTGAGTGCTCTACCACTGAAGCCACAGTGCCACTTCTGGCTTTCTGGTGGTTCATTGGAAATAAAGTCTCACAGATTTTCCTGCCCAAGCTGGCTTTGAACCGCGATACTCAGATCTCAGCCTCTACCATCTCACACCTGCTACCATTCATCCAGTCCCTGCTTGTCACAGGCCACGACCTCGGGAGTTCTTGGTAAAGCACTGCCCACTGTGCTGTGGCTTTATACTGCGGCAAACCTGGGGAGTTCTTAGAAATGTCTGTACAGTGAGGCCAGCACCTGTTCTCCCAACTACAGCACCCCTACTACTTTACCATCTCTTACAAACTTTCTTTCTTTCTTTCTTTCTTTCTTTCTTTCTTTCTTTCTTTCTTTCTTTCTTTCTTTCTTTCTTTCTTTCTTTCTTTCTTTCTTTCTTTCTTTCTTTCTTTCTTTCTTTCTTTCTTTTGGGTTGAGGGGCTTGAACTCAGAGCTTGGGTACTGTCTCTGATGTCTATTTTTCCTCAAGGCCAGTGCTCTACCACTTGAGACACAGCTCCACTTCCAGTTAGATTGGAGATGAGGCTCTCGTGACAATTTCCTGCCTGGGCTGGGAAATGAGATCCTCTGGATCTCAGCCTCCTGAGTGTCCAGGATGATAGGCGTGGGATGACAGGCATGAGCCACTGGCACACAGCTTATGGTGTCTCATCCTTCAGAATTTCCACCTAGTCCTCCTCTAGACACTACCACCTAGACACTCCTCTACCTCCCTCAGGGACAGCAAAGGGAGGCTGAGAATTTGGGTAGGGCCATAGGCTTTAAAGAGCCCCCTCCACATCACTAGCCCTCTCTAAGTTCCCATCTGCCTCCTCTGGATGGACTGGTCGTCCAGGGAAGATCAGACCCACTAGTAGTTCTGGGGCCTGCCTTGTATCCCCACGCCCCACTCAACAGGTACCTGCGGATTTCTGGGGCCAGCTGCTCCATATCCTGGTGGAAGACATTGGGAGGGTTGCTGATAACTGGGTCCAGGGGTGCCCAGGGAAGAAGAGTGTCCAGCTCCCCTCTGTCAAAGAAGGAGACACAAAGCATGGATGGATCTACTAAGAGCTTCAGGGCATAGCCATCCACATGTCACTAAGGTCCCTTGGAGAACTGTATCGGGGCAGTCTTGTACATCTATACCAAGACTCACACAACTGTACCGAGTCTCTCACCTGCAGCCCTGGCTGGAAATGAACATGCTCTGCTATGCTGTCTATCATCTGCAGCACCTTTGCTCTCTGTGTTTCCTGTCAGATCCTCCTTCTTAAGCAGGACCCCCTTTTCAAGTGCTGCCTCCAAGAAGCCTATTACGATCACCTTGGCAGAGCTGGAGCCTCTCTGCTCTGCAGTCTGCTGGCTTTGTCACACTCTGCCTTCTGGCCAGTGTGGGTTGAGAGTGCACAAAGGGGCAGGACTGGGTTCCACTACTGGATTTCTGAAGGCCCTGATACACCACCCAGGGACAGGTGATTTATCACACTCCGTGTGAGGGCACTCGAAGCCCAGGCAGTCTGTGGTCATAAGACAGGGACATTTCTTTGTGTGGGCTTGCACTGAGGATCTGGAAGCAGACTCTCTGAGTTTTATTGCTCAAGGCTGGTGCTCTACCTCTTTATCCACAGCTCCACTTCTGGCTTTTTGGTGGTTCCATGGAGAGTAGAGTCTCACGGGCTTTTCAGATTATGGCTGGGTTCAAATAGTGATACTCAGATCTCAGCCTCCTGAGTAACCAGTATGACAGGGATGAGCCTGAGCCCCAGGTGACAGGCATCAAATTATTTTTTTTGCTCCTGTTTATCTCCAGTCAACTAGGAAGCCCAAGTTAAAATAATCAGTTACTGGGGATCAAAATTCTCTCCTAGGTCAGTTAATCCAAAGAACTAAAGTGTCTTTGGAAAAGGTTAGTCTGAGTTGGCAGGGGTATTTGTGTGTGTGTGAGTGTGTGTGTGTGTATGTGTGTGTGTGTGTGTGAGTGTCAGGGATACCTACCCTTATATCTGTGGTGCCTCATCCTCCCAGCAGGGAGTGCATCAGGATCCTGACCCCAAGGAAGGTGGATGGGCGAAGGTACTTAAGGTCATATCCAGGGGGATGATCTGAATTCTGTCCTGCAACCAAAGCCTGGATAGATAATGGAGAGAAGGAGAGGTTTAGGGGAACATCAAGGGAAGCCCCTTACCTTTGGGTAGAAGTACCAGCCAGCTAGAAGACTGAATCCATCTTTCTTGGTAGTCAGATAAAAGGTGTACACTGTTCATTTTATTATGATTGTGTGAACCCTAGGGCTTGGATTCAGGGCCTGGGTGTTATCCCTGAGCTTCTTTTGTTCAAGGCTGAGGCTCTACCACTTGAGCTACACCACCACATCTGGCTTTTTTGTGTGTGGGTTTGCGGGGGGGCGAGGTGGTTTATGAGAGATAAGAATCTCAAGGACTCTTCTGCCCAGGCTGGCTTTGAGTCACGACCATCAGCCCTCAGACTCCTGAATAGCCAGGATGATGGGTGGGAGTCACAAGCTCCTGACGGCCACCATCCATTTATAATCCCTTAGTCCCAGGGCTGTGCCACCCACACTGCCCCTCCTTGTTGGGAGTGGGAAGCAGACATGAGTGTGTTTGATACTTCAACAGCCTACCTATCTTTGAGCATTGTTCCGGGTCAGTCTGATGGCGGCTTCCTCCTTATCCACAGCAATGACTTGGCTCTGTCACAAGAACAAATGTCCCCCGGGAGGTGTCAGGTCTGGGGTCTTTCCTCTGCAGCCCACCTCCCTAACAGAAATGAGGGTCTTTCTTGCCCAAGCTGGCTTTGAGTTGAACTGTGATCCTCAGATTTCCACTCCTGAGTACTTAGGATGATAGCCTGGCCAAAGATACTTTTCCAAGCCTGTCATCCTATCCCCTCAGGAGACTGAGATCTGAGGACTGCAGTTGGATGCACCCTTCTCAGCAATGTCCATGAGAACTCTTATCTCTAAACACCCAAAAAAGTTGGAAGTGGAGCTGTAGCTCAAATGGTAGAGTGCTAGCTTTGAGCATAACACAAGGGATGGGACCCAGGCCCTAGTTATAAACTTTTTCTAGCATAGACCCACCCAAGAAAGGGAAGCAGGTGGGCACACGGGAGCTCAAAGCTCACACATAATACTCCAGACTCACAGAATAGACCCCCATTCTCTAGATTCTATGTCCTAGATTATGGCAGTCTTAGATGGGACTGACCATGCACCAAGTCAGGACGTTCAAGTGCAATCTCATACTGAGGATCCCGTGACCTCATCAAGGACTCAAATCCCTCGACACTGGGCAGTCAGTTGAGGTCTAGTTATCCAGCCACAAGATATGGGATTGAAAGGATTTCTTGGCCAAGGGATGCAGACTGGAGGGCTGTAGGTCCCTCTCTCTCGGGAAGGAGAAAAGGCCTATCTATCCCAGGAATGTTCCTGGGTTATGAGTATCCTCAATGAAACAACCCTGCTCAGAGCTCAGTACCTCTGGTTTTCCCACCAGCCTCTACCCAGCCCTGCCCCACCTTCAGTCAGCCCTCTCTGAATCCTAGATCTGCCATCTAGATTTAAGGTTGAGCCAGCAAAGGGTCCCACCTCTATCTCTGAGAATGGCAGTCATGGGGCCCTACAGTCCCCTAGAGGAAGTCTTGGGGCAACATGGGACTGATTTTCCCCCTCATTCTCTGGATGTCCTGTGTCAGTGGCAGGCTTATGTCTGTCTCTGGTCGAGGAATGAACACTGGGGGTGTCATCTTCAGATTGAGCCAACAAAAGTCCCAGTCCCCAAGGATGTACCACACAGGCATCCAGCAGTGGATGACAGCCAGCTGGTCAATGGTGAACCCAAAGTGCCAGGACTTTTAACAGCCATGTGGCTGGGTCAAAGTCTCAATCACTGATGGTCTAAGTTGTTAAGTGAGGTCATGTCTCCAATGGCCTGACACACCTGACCTGGGATTGTCCTCCCTCTTCATCTTCCTGCTTATCCCTTGCCACCCACCTCTTGACACTCCCTCAGCCTATACTTCCCTATCCCTTGGACAATTTCTTCTTATCTGACTAGAAAATAAACTCGGTGGGCCAGGGGAGACTGAAATTTGGTGACACACCCTGAGCCCTAGGGTCTACCCAAGGCTGTTTCCCTCTGCAGTTGGCAACCACACAGCTCTGGATGTCATGAAGTTGCTGAGGGGTCAGTGGCTTGGTCTTACATACTGGCTTTAGGCTCTGAAACTGTCCCCACAGAGACTGTGAATGGTTGGCTCCCTTGATTCAGGGACTCCAAACCAAGGCTTGCATGTTCCGTTCTTCCTTCCTTTCCTCCTTTACTCCCTCCATCCTACCCTCCTCTTTCTCTTTCCTTTCTTTATGTCACTCCTGGGCCTTGAACTCAGAGCCTGGGTGCTGTCCTTGAGCCTTTTTACTCAAGGCCAACTCAAGGCTTGAGCCACTCATCCAATTCTGGTGTTTACTTTTTGGTAGTTTGTTGGAGATAAGAGTTTTACAGGCTTTTCTTCCTGGGACTTAAGCCTCAGTCTTCCTATCTCAGCCTCCTAAGTAGCTAGGATGACAGGTGTGAAGCACCTGCATCCAGCTCAAACCAAGATTTCTTCATGTGCTGTGGAACCAGCACTGGAACCTTTCATTGTCTATGACTGCCTGGACCTGGCACTCACTGTAATGTTTTGTTGGATAAATAAATGAGCATCTCTCTATGACAATATTACAGAAAACTCCCATCCAACTCAGGTAAGATCCTGGGGGTGGAGGGGTTGGTGGGGAAGGTGTCGAAGCCTGAAGTAGCTCTTCCACAGTTCTCCCTCGTCCCTCGTCCTGCCCTCCTGGTGCCACTGCACTTAACTCTTTTGGCTCTGAGGATGTGAGCCACGATGTACTCGCTGGATTCTGGGGCCTCTGCGATGCCTCTCTTCTCAAAAAAATTTGTCCAGAGGCTAATCCTCAGTTTGGCACTCAATTCTGCCCTCAGGTGTGAATGAGGCATGTGAGGTGAAAGCCTGGCTCAAGGGGCCTCCTCTCCTCCCCCTGGGGCCAGATAGGATGGTCCACCACATCCGGCCCCCAAGTTTCATGGTGCAGAGAAAGGATCCTTGAGGCATCCCGGTTCTCTGAATCTCCCAGATTCCAGTGCAGGTGCTGTGAATCATCTCTGTTCACATCTGGCAGGCTGGGGATGGCAAGGTCACTATCTCTGCTCCCCATGATGTCCTTGACTGTGGTGGTCACCCTAGAGAGAACCAGAGGAGAATCAGCAGCTGCTGGAGGAAGGTAGTCAAAGCAGGATGTTCATGACAGGAGATGATCTGGCTTGGGAACTCTGCCTGTGCCGCGTTGAACATTATTGTTTGGCAGCTGAAATGGTCCATCTAATTTGACCCAGAATCCCACTCATTAGTAGTAATTGCCAGCTTAAAGAAAAATTCCTGGAAAAACTGGCATTTCAGTTGTCCCAATCAAACTTAAAGGCTTCCAAAGTCAGTGGTTCCCTTTTCCTTCCAGACAGCCTACAGCAGGTTTCAGAAACTGGCATTCAGCCAGCACTAGCTAACTGCCATGGCCTGATACTGTGCAGGCTTCAGCAGGGGAATGCACTTGCCTACCACTGACCAGCTGGAAACAGCCCAGGCGGGACACAGATTGGAGTCTACAGGACTCCAGGGAGGACTGCCCACCAGTGCACTACCCTAGGAAGGAATCCATGCCACCAGTGGGGGCCTGGAGCCCCCTGCCCAGATGCCCAGGGACACCGCCAAAGCACTGGGTAAGGTTCCCCTCTCATCCTTGTTTGTGGTGAACCATCTGCCATATCACACCATTCGCCACCCACCAGACCCTCCTAGCTTCACATCTTCTGCTCTACTCCCCCCATCTCATTCTCTAATTATGTTTGGCAGACACATTCCCAACCCTTGAATTAACTCCAACTCTACACACCAGAGCAGGTGTCTGGCTGTATGAGTGTGGCTGTGGTCACACTTGCCTCACCAGCCTGAAGACAGAAGGACAGGTGTCCACACTGGTCTGTGATTCACACAGACCTCCAAGGGGAGACCCACACAGGCCCAGCAGCTACTGTGAGCTACAGGAAAGGAGAAGAGAGAGGTGGAAAGAGGTGGGAAGGAACATCTACTGAAACCTTCCCAAACGATTCATGTAACAGTGAAGGAGAAAACGAAAATTGTGGCTGGGATCATACTTGGCATTGATGACAAAAGAACAATACACATACACACAAATAAAATGCTTTTGCTCTTTTTAGACATGGTGACTTAAATATGTTTCCATTGTTCTCATCTCCCTGCTCTCCCAACACATACACACACACACACACACACACACACACACACATACACACACACAAAACACATACACACACACAAATCCAGACCTGTGACAGAAGACTGGTCCATGCAGCACCTGCAATTTGCCAACTGATGGCTCACCTGAGCACAGTCATGCTGTACAAGATGATCTTTCTTCCTCCCTCCATCCCTCCCTCCCTCCCTCCCTCCCTCCCTCCCTCCCTCCCTCCCTCCCCCCCCTCTCTCTTTCTCTCTCTCTCTCTCATACACACACACAGACTCAGAGCAGTGCCTCTCCTGAGTTTGTCAGTTCCTCATCTGGCACAATGTACAAGCTGGGGCATGGGGTTCCCTTGTCAGAACCAGGGGATCTCACCAAAGGGGAGCACCACTCTAATAACAAAGAACCACCCTGACTCTCCCTTTCTCCAGGGCCAGAATCTTCCTCTTGGGAACAACAAACCTTAACTCCACATAAATCAAAACCCTAGGCCAGGATGCTGGATAAAGGAGCCCTGAGACAGGTGGCTCCTCAGAGCCAGGACCGATAACAAGCAGGGGTTTATGGTGCCCCCAGAGGGGTGTCTGACCTGGGGTGGGGGCGGTGTTGGGGAAATGGATGGGGTCCTAAATGTTACATACATGGATGGACTTCCTACTTCCAGCCTACATGCTTCTGGGCAACTTGGCACATTCTTGGGGAGGATGAGGAGACCAGATGGACCGGGAGCACCAGCAGATTCTGGCAGAGCTGGGAAATGTGATCACCCTGTGAGAACTGATGACAGCTGGGGTGGGGAGAATAGGCTGGGTGTGTGGAGGAAGGGGTGTGTTCCTCCCAGATATTCATTTTCTATCTGACCCCCAGTGCCCTCACGTCCCTAGTGCACTCTTCTGGGACCCTCCTCAGGTGAAAGGGTGACCAAGCATAGAGGACAAGGGCTCACACAGCGAGGGGGTCTATCTTCTGCATCCAACACCCCCACCCCCAGAAAAAAGGAAAAGACCTGAGAAGGCAGGTTTGGAGATGCTGCTCCCCACCTCTGACTGAACCCACCATGTTCCCACCAAGGTGAGGAAGGGTGCAGATGGGTGGCTGTGTGGCTCCATTACTCCAGGCCAGGAGCTCTCTGGCGCCCCCTCCTAACCCAACCCTGCATCTCCCCGTTTCCTTGGACACTGACCACTAGGGACATGAGAGGGATCCTCTGGTTGCCACCCCCCCCACCCCTCATCCCTGGGGTGCATTTGCGGCACTGTGGGATGCAGGGGAGGCACAGGTGGGACAGGAGAGGGGAGGCGGGAGGCACGGGTCCGGGTCCGCAGAATGGGGGAGGCTGTGAGGAGGGGTTGAGGGGTTCGCTGGGCAATGGGGTCCCAGGGTGTGGGCCCGCAGGGTGACCACTCATGTGTGCTGCTGGAAGAAGCTTAGGCAGTTGCTCCAGGTGTGGCAGGCCCCGAGTCCAAGGACCAGGGACCTGGACTGGGTCACTGAGACAAGCCGGCCAGGGGTGCGTTATCTCAGCCGGGCAACTAAGAGAGGCTCCCCGGGTCTAGGCCAGCAGTGCCATTTTTGAAACGCAGCACCTTGGCGAGGGTCAGGGAGGGAGGGGCGGGGTCTGAGGGCGTATGGTAGGATGAGCACGACCTCTCGTGCCCCTCAGCTGCAGACAACTCAGCTCCTGCTTCATGCACAGCCAGACCTATTTCCGCCGATGCCGACATCACCCCTGCCACTGCTGCCGCCAAGGCTGCCTCTTCAGCTGCCTCTCTCTGAGCTCAGCTGCTCATTGAAGGTGATTGCAGCTCATAGGTGGCTCTGAGTTCCTGCTGCTGGGCCAGAGACTGCTCTTGCCACTCCTGCAGCTCCCAAGCTGCTTGGCTTTCTCTCTCACCCACCTCTTTCCATTCCTCTATCTTCTCCTCTGTGTGGTCCAGCTGTTCCCACAGATGTTTCTTCACCTGCTTCTCTGAATCCAAGATGCTGGCTAGCTTCTCCTTCTCACTGCTCACCATGTGGAGAGCGTCCCGCAGCAGGGCCAGCTGTTCCTCCATCTGTCCGTTGCACATATGCGCATCGTGGGATCTTGCAGATCTCCTGCTGATCCTTGGCCTTCTCCTCCAGTCTCCACAGTTGCTTCTGCTGCTCCGTGTTCTGGAAACGGAGACTTTGGTTTTCCTGGACCTGGATGTGAATTTGTTCCTCCAGGTTTTTCAACTCCATCTGCGTGCAGTAGGTCTGGGCTTGCACCTGCCATTTGGACGGAGATGGTCCCAAAGGGGGCCATGTCTCTGCCAGTTTCCTTCTCAGTTTCCCCAGCTCCTTCTCTAGGTCAAATACCTGCCTTGCCCCTCGATTCTTCTCCTCTGTCAGATGGTTCACCCACTGGGTCAGCCGCCGGGCTTTCTCCTTCTGCATGGACCTCTCAATGCTCAGGTCTTCTGTGAAGGTGTCTCACAGATCAGGTTATCCAGTAGTCCCTTTAGTACCTCACGCCCCGCCAGCGCTTGTTGGAACTTGCAGATTCTGCTCTTCATGTTGCTCCACTGTGTCCAGTGTGCTTCCAGCTTCTCCTGCAACTCAGTGTTCACTTGCTCCAAGTCATTGAAGCTTCTGATTTTTTCCTCCAGCTGAAGGGTCACATCGTTCAGCTGTTCGAAGAACATTTCAGTCTCATTCTGTGATCAATGACCACAGAAGCCACCATCTCCAGCTCTGCCATATGCTACTCTGCGGTCTGCAGGCAGCTGGTGAGAGCTTCATGCTCCCTTTCTCTGTCATCGGTCGCCTGCTGCACACGGGCTGATGAACATTGTAAATCACTTTCTGCCCAAACCAACCTCTGTATGGGTGCCTTGTGATCTCTAGCTCCCTTTTCATTGCTACATGCAATTGGGCTATCTTCTCCCTCTCTTACTCCCGTTCATCCTGCAGGTCTGTCTTTTCCTGTTTCAGTGGTTGGATCTTGGCACAGAGCACCTCTTTTCTTCTTTTGCTGGGATCCAGGGTGGGCACCACATGTCAGTACACCTCTGCAGATCCTTGGTGTTATCGGGACCATTGACACTCTGGACCCTAGTGGCTGTGACTGTATCCAAAGGCAGGGGAGGCCTATGGTCAGCATCACATTTGGCTGGACTCTCCTTTGAATCACACTCCCCAGTGGGGTTTATCTTGGGGATTCTTCACTTTTTCATGTTCTTAGTTTTCTTGAATGTTGCAGATGTGTTAGGAGGATTCTTCTGCCAGTGTTCTTGTGGTAATTTCTTGCCCGCAGCTCTCTCATGGAGTCCTGTTGTTTCAGACATCTGAGCATTGGGACAGGAAAGATGGGCTGGCCACTTTCCCAAGGTCTGGGAAATACTCTATTCACCCACTCACTGTCAAGGACCTCAATTTCTTACTCTACTCCAATGTGGCCTCGAGTATCTTGCTCACCACTCAGCCACCTCTACCTTCCTCAACTGTTAGTAGTGGTGTCATCCAACTGAGGGAATCCAGGTGCTACCGGGTAGCATGGAATGTGGGCGTGGCCACCATTCCTGTTTCCCATTGGTCAGAAAGAACCATGAAAGAATGGGGGTGTGGACGGAATCCTGTGATGCAAGCAAAATGGGCAGAGTCAAGATGACAGCAGCCCCTTTCACATCAAACTCTGTCCAGTCCAGTTGGGGACAAGAGGGTGACCTGCTTTAGGTGGATGGCTGCACAGATTGTTGTGTATGTCTGTTTGTTGCCAGCCCCTGACCTTGTCAGGATCTGGGCACAGTCCTTGAGCTGCTTTTGCTCAAGGCTAGCCTTCAACTAGTGAAGCCACATGGCTCTCCTTCTGGCTTTGTTGGCACTGAAGTTGGACAGGGGTCTCAAGGACTTTCCTGCCTAGGGTGAATTTGACCATGATCCTCCTATCACAGCCTTCTAAGTATCAAGGAGGACTGCTGAGAGCCATTGGTGCCTGCCTAATCATTGGTCTTGCTGATGTTCTTGGACAGACCAGTGATTTCCTTATCCTCAGGTTTAAGACCTGGAGCCCACATCCTGGTCCTGCCACCTCTAAATGTCAGGTGATCCTAAAACACTCAATCCTATCCATATGAATATCAATGCCATGTGGTATATGTGATTGAATGGGCAGTTCTTGAATGATTCTAGGATAAAATTATACACAATTATATTATAGGACACTGATCAATTTTAATTAATACTTTATGAAGCATTTAAACAATCACATTCATTAAATGGAGGCAGAATGAAATACCTAAGAATTGGACATCACATAGTATACAGCTGCCATTTTTTCTGTCAGGACTGGAATCGGAACTCATGGTCTGGGTAACTCTTTTGCACTGTGTGGAAAGGGGAAGCTCCCCTCCTTGAAGTCATGAAATTCAAATCTGTTCCTTAGACCTGAAATCGATACCCAGCACTAGAAAACATCTTATTCATGTACATTTTAAATATATGATTTCTATTTATATACATAGGTTGATTCCATATAGCATTCAGTGCATTCATTTTTATTTTTTGTTTTATTCATGTATTGGCCATTTATTTTATTGACAATTATAGCACATAGAACATTGATTCCATAGGATATAGGTCTGCATATGTGTTCAACTTCATACCTGACTCCCAGGACTTTCACAAAAAAGGAAAACGTTTGTCACCATCAGCTTCTTACTCCACGATTCATTTTTTGGGAGTGCTGGCATCTGAACTCACGGCCTACAAGGCCCAATTCATGAATGGGTGAGTGTCAACACACCATCCTGGGGCAAATTGAGCTGACAGGCAGTTCCTAGGCAGTTCCTAGATCGAGCCCCAGGGTTTGACAAAATAAGAACAGAGTAACACCCAGATGGTAGTATGCTAATAAATATATATCTTTATAGAGTGCCAGACATGTCTACACATTATTCAGTTATGTAGACTATATTCCTACCAATTCTTGTGTATTTATTATGCCTCCATGTAATTAATGTTATTGTTTTCATCCTTAAAAAACTATTAAGTAAATCAGTGTCCTGAAATTATTGTGTCTCTCTAAGAAATAGTATTCTTTTAATGCTTCATATTAAATAAAATCAGTCTACTGAAATCATGCTGTCTAATTTTATACGAGTAGTAGTCACGATCAGCTCATTCAACCGTGCCATTGATAACATTCCATCATTATTACTACATAAACATACTGTTTATATACATTATAAAGATAGGATTTATACTTACATATAGATATTCAGTCCATATTGTGGTTATTGATTGTATTTTTGTTTTATTCATTTATTTACCGTTTATTGACTGTGATGACACACATTCCATTTATTATATTGATGACATCCAATCACATAGTATCTAAATTTGTAGACGTGTTCTCCATCATGTCTGACACCAAGGACTCTCAGAGAAAAGGAAAACAGGTGTCACACTCGGCTTCTTACTCCATGATCCAATTGTTTGCAGTTCTGGGATCTGAACTTAGGGCCTAGCAGACCCAATTCATGAATGGGTGTGTCAACACAGCAACCTCTAGCCAAGGAAGCTGCCAGTCAGTTCACAGACCCTGAGATTGAGCCGCAGAGGTGGACAAAATAGCCATACATGGATAGGCAGGAGGTATATATCAATAAATATGTGAATAAATATGGGAACAAGTCTCTTAGGATGTCCTCCATCTGGAAGTGTCATTACTGGGATTCAACACTAGGCCTACATTGCCATGCAAGACTATGGCTTCCCCAATAGCCCACCATCCTTCAGCAATGCAAGGTGAAGTACCCTTTGGAGCCGTGTCATTCAGACACAAATGGTCACAGTGCAAAGGAATAAAATGTAAAAACGCAATCCTGCCACTTTTTTTTGGGGGGGTGGCGTCAGTCATAGGGCTTGAACACTGGGCCTGGGCGCTGTGCCTGTGGTCTTCAGCTAAAGGCAAGCACTCTACTGCTTGAATCACAGCGCCACTTCCAGTTTTCTAGGGGTTTCTTGGAGACAAGTGTATCATGGACTTTCCTGGCTTTCACCCAAGATACTCAGATCTCAGCCTCCTGAGTAGCTAGGATTACAGGTTTGAGCCATCGGCGCCCAGCTCTGCCACTTTTTTTCTGTGCATATTTTTTCCCAGCACAAGGCCTGGAGGTCTAGGATCCCAGGATCGGCTGTGGCTCCAGTGGCTGCACCACAGCCTAGGGTGATAGAAGCTGAGGCAGAGTGCCATGATCTGAGTTTAAGACCTTGCTTTACAAAACAAAACAAAACAAAAAACCCCTCCCCCCCACACACAGATTTAGTCCCTGGCTTGCAATTCTCGCCATCTTTTCTAATTTGGATTTGAGCTCAGGATCTGGGAAACTCTGCAGCACTGTGGATAAAGGGGAAGCTCACCATGTTTGAAGACAAGAAAGTCGGGCCTGGTCCCTAGGCCTGAATTCAAGCCCCAGCCCTGGAAAACATACTGTTTATATACATTATAAAGATAGGATTTATACTTACATATAGATGTTCAGTCCATATTGTGGTTATTGATTGTATTTTTGTTTTATTCATTTATTTACCATTTATTGACTGTGATGACACACATTCCATTTATTATATTGATGACATCCCATCACATAGTATCTAAATTTGTAGACGTGTTCTCCATCATGTCTGACACCAAGGACTCTCAGAGAAAAGGAAAACAGGTGTCACACTCGGCTTCTTACTCCATGATCCAATTGTTTGCAGTTCTGGGATCTGAACTTAGGGCCTAGCAGACCCAATTCATGAATGGGTGTGTCAACACGGCAACCTCTAGCCAAGGAAGCTGCCAGTCAGTTCCCAGACCCTGAGATTGAGCCGCAGGGGTGGACAAAATAGCCGTACATGGATAGGCAGGTGGTATATATCAATAAATATATATTTGTATAGAATTCCAGAGTCATCTACCTAGGATTCAATGACATCAACTACATTCTTACCAATTCTTAGGTATTTATTATGATTCCATTGAAGGAATAGTATTGTTTTCATGCTTAATAAACCATTCATTAAAATCAATCAACATCCTAGGATCATTGCATATAATTTTAGACTAGAATGATGCCCGCAGAAACTTCTCATTTAATCATAAGTTTGCTCACATCCCATAGTTATTTCCATGCATAGGAACTAGTCTCTTGGGAAGTTCCCCCCATTGGTAGGTATCAGGACCAGGATTCAAAATCAAGGCTTATGATGACATACAGGCCTGTGGCTTCCCCAATAGTCTGCTAGCCGCGGCCAATGCAAAGTGAAGTACCCTTTGTAGCCATGTAATTTGGATCCAGGTTGGTCACCATGCAATGGAAGAAAATGCAAAAAATCCATCCTGTGGCTATTTTTCTGTGTGGGTTTTTTTTTTTTTTTTTTTTTTTTTTTTTTTTTTTTACTCCTGCAAGGCTTCAGGGCCTAGGATCATAGGGTCGACTATGGGCCTGTAGCAGCTCACCAGCCTAAAGTGATCAAAGCTGAGGCAGGGTTGCCATGAAGTGAGTTCAAATCCTTTGATTAGCAAAAAAAAAAAAAACAAAAAAAACCCTAAAAACTAATAAAGCACCCTAGTTCAGAATTTGCACCATTTTTCTGCCACAGCTCAGATTCCAACTCAGGTCTAGGTAACACTATAGCACTGTGGGGAAGGGGAAGCTTACCATCCTTGAAGACTACAAGGTCAGGCCTGCTCCCAGGGACTAAATTGAAGCCCCAGCACTGGCAAAAATCATATGCCTATCTATTTTAAACATAGGATCTCTAGTCACATACATTTGTTCAGTACAATTATTCTTTTTATTGTGTGTCTTAGTCATGGATGCATTTTTTTTATTGAGCATGATGACAGATATAACTGTGCTAGCATGGATGACAATCTATTCCCATGTCTATAGAGTTGCTTAAGCCTTCTCCATCCTAGCTGAGACCCAGAACTCTCACAGACAGGAAACAGGTGGACGGATTGGATTCTCACACCTGCATTCCTATTTTGGCAGTGTTGGGATTTGAACTCAGAGCCTAGCAGGCTCAATTGGAGAAAGGGTCAAGGTGAGGACACCATGATGTGAGCATCTAAGGAACTAGGCTGTTCCCAGGACCTGAGATTGAGCCCTGGGGGTAGGGCAGGTGGAGAGCACAATAGCCATCCATTCATAAGCTGAAGATAGTGTGCATATTTGTTTAGAGTCGGAGAGATGGCGACCTGTGATGGAATCCACTCTACCTTGTGAGTATTGATTCTTGGATCTTTCCCGATGCCTCCATTTCATGACTGTGATGATTATGATCACGCTTCATCAATTCTTCATTAAAAATAATCGATACCTCAGGAATCTTGCCTATCATTTCCCACTCACATCCTGCAAGAACTACTCATTCAAGGATGAGATTGATCACATTCCACAACTCTTCCTATATCTGGAAACAAGTATCTCAGGATCTCAGGCCAATCCCTCAATGTAGGGGAGATGACCAGGATTCGACCTCTGGGCCTTTTGGCCTGGATGGCCTGGGGCTTCCCCAACAGCTGCAGGCCTTCAGCCACTCCAGGTAGCCTTCACTCTATAGGTCGCCGGGTTCAGATGCACCATGGTCGCCGTACAAAGGAAAATGAACGTAAAAGCACCAGGTGGAACTTCCCACCACTTTTTTTGCCCTCACAGCTTTCTTTTTTCCTGCAAGCCGTGGGGTCCTAGGATTCGAGGATGGGCTGTAGGTCCAGAGGCCACAGCATAGGATGGTCAGAGGTAAGGCATATATATATATATATATATATATATATATATATATATATATATATATATATATATATGAATGTGTGTGTATATATATATATATACACATTCATATATATATACGAATGTGTATACACACACACACACACACACACACACACGAATGAAGCATCCTAGTGCAGAATTTGCACCATTTTACTGCCAGAGCTGAGATTTGAACTCAGGTCTGGGTAACTCTGTTGCACTGTTGGGGAAGGGGAAGCTAACCACCTTTGGAGACTACAAGGTCAGAACTGGTCCCAGGGCCTGAATTGAAGCCCTAGCACTGCCAAAAATCATATGCCCAACTATTTTACACATCGGGTCTCTATTTACATACATGTGTGGAATGCATCATAGTTTTTTTAATTGTGTATCTTAGCCAGGGATGCATTTTGTATTTTATTGAGTATGATGACAGATATAACTGTGCTGACATGGATGACAACCTATTCCCATGTCCATGGAGTTGCCTATGTCTTCTCCATGCCAGCTGAAACTAAGGACTTTCACAGGACAGGAAAACAGGTGGACCTATAGGTTTTCACATCAGGATTCTGCTTTTGGCAGTGTTGGGATTTGAACTGAGAGTCTAGCAGGCCCAATTGGTGAAAGAGTCAAGGTGAGGACACCAGCATGTGAGCAATTGAGGAGCTAGGCCGTTCCTAGGACCTGACAGTGAGCCCCAGGGAGGGCCAGGATAGGCATAAATTCATACTTGAAACATAGGATCTGTATTGACATATATGTGTGGGAAGCATCTTGCATTCGGTGCATTTCTTCTCCTTAATTTGTGTCTAATTCATGATGGTATTGTTAATTTTACTGAGTATGGTGACAGATACAACTGTACTGATATGGATGACAACCTGTTCCCATGGTTATAGGATTGCCTATGCTTTCATTCTCCATCCTAGCTGAGACCCAGGGCTTCCACATTAGAGGAAATCAGGCACAATAACTGGCTTCTGACATCAGGATGAATCTTTTGTCAGGTCTGGGATTTGAACTCAGATCTGGGTAACCCCGTTGCCCTGTGGGGGAAGGGGAAGCTCATTATCCCTGAAGACTAGAATGTCAGGCCTGGTCCAGGGGCTGATTTGAAGCCCCAGCACTGGACAAAATAACAAGCCTACCTCTTTTAAACATAGGATCTCTATTTACGTACAGGTGTGGTATGCATCTTGCTTTTAATTTTGAGTCTGATTCATGGATGTATTTTGTATTTTATTGAGTATGGTGGCAGGTATATCTGTGCTGCTATGGATGACAACCTATTCCCATGGCTGTAGAGTTGCCTATATAGCATTCTCCATCCTCGATGAGGCCCAGGACCTTCACAGGACAGAAAATCATGTGGATCCATTGGTTTCTCACATCAGGATAAATCTCTTGGCTCTGCTGGAGTTTGAACTCAGAGCTCAGCAAGCAGAATTGGGGAATGGGTCAAGGTGAGCACACCAGCCTGTGAGCCACTAAGGTGCTAGGCCGTTCACAGGACCTGAGCTCATGCCCCGCGGGCATCAATATACTCATGAATTCATAAAGACAGGAGTTATATTTCCATACATGGGTGGGCGGCATCTTGCATTCAGTGTACTCATTCTCTTGATTTCGTGTCTTATTCATGGATGCAATATGTATTTTACTAAGTGTGATAACAGTTATAACTATCCTGACATGGCTAGCAACCAATTCCCACGAGTATAGAGTTGCCTATATGACATACTCCATTCTAGTTGAGACCCAGGACTTTCATAGCATAAGAAAACAGGTGCAACCATTGGCTTCTCATATCAGGATGAATCTTTTGGTAGTGCTGGGATTTGAACTCAAGGCCTAGCAGGCTCAAGTGGTGGATGAGTCATGGTGAGCACACCAGCACATGAGCCACTAAGCATCTAGGTCTTTCCTGGGACCTGAGATCAAGCCCCGGTGGGCACTATAGTAGTCATAAATTCAGAATTTAAACAGAGGATCTCTAGTTCCATACATGGGTGGGCGGCATCTTTTGTTCGGTGTAGTCATTGTCTTTATCTGGTGTCTTACTCATTGATGTATTGTGTATTTTCTTGAGTATAGGATGACAGATATAACTGTGGGGAACTGGATAACAAGCTATTCTCATTAGAATAGAGTTGCCTATGCATTTTCCATCCTAGCTGCGACCCAGAACTTGCACAGCACAGAAGAACAGGTGCACCGAATGGTTTCTCACATCAGGGTGAATTTTTGGAGTGCTGTGATTCGAACTCGGGGCCTAGGAGGCCCAACTGCCCAATGGGTACACATGAACAAACCAGCCTGTGAGCCACTAAGGAGCTGGGCTGTTCCCAGGAGCTGAGATCAAGCCCCAGGGAGGCCACAAGAGTCCTCAATGCATCATTGAAACATGGGATGTATACTCACATCCGTGTGTGGACTGCCTCATGAATTGAGCGTAGTTATCCTCTCTATGTTGCATGCCATTCATGGATGTATTATGTATGTTCTTGATATGACAGGTGTAACTGGGCTGACATGGATGACAACCTTTTCCCATGGCCACAGGGTGGCCTATGCATTCTCCATCCTAGCTGAAACCCAGGACTCACACAGGAAAGGAAAACAGGTGCAACGTCTGGCTTCTGACAGGATGAATATTTTGGCACTGCTGGGATCTGAACTTAGCACCTAGCAGGCCCAATAGGCAAATGGGTAAGCACACCAGCCTGTGAGCCACTAAGGAGCTAAGCCATTCCCAGGACCTGAGATCGAGTCCCAGGGGTAAGGCAGGGGAAGCACAATAGTCATCCATTCATAAGCTGAAGGTAGTAAGCAAATAAGTACCTATCTGTATAGAGTAGGAGAGATGGTGACCTATGATGGAATCCAATCTACCCTGTGACTACAGATTCTTGGATCTTCCCCAATGCCTCTATTTAATGACTGTGATGATTATGGTCACGCTTCATCAATTCTTCACTAAAAATAATCGATACCCCATGAGTCTTGACTATCATTTCCTACTCGAATCTTCAGGAACTACTCATTCAAGGAAGAGATTGATCACATTTCACGGCTCTTCCTAGGTCAGGAATTGAGTATCTCAGGAACTCCTGCCATTCCCTCAATGTAGGATGGCTGACCAGGATTCGACATCGGGGCCTCCGTTGCCCGGTCGTCCTGTGGCTCCCCCGATAGCCAGCAGGCCTTCAGCCACACCAGATCACCTTCAGTCTGCAGTCCACCGGGTTCAGTCTCACCATGGTCAACATTCAAATGAAAATAAACCTAAAAGCGCTAGGTGGAACTTCCAGCCGCTTTTTTCTCCTCCAGCTTTTTATTTTTTCCTACAAACTCTGGGGTCCTAGGATCCGAGAATGGGCTGTGGGTCCAGAGGCTGCAGCCTAGGATGATCAGACCTGAGGCAGAGTTGCCACAACTTGAGTTCAAGCCCCATGTCTGGCAAAAAAATATTAAAAAATTGAAAAATGATGAATGAAGCACCTTAGCTAAGAATTTTACTGCCAGAGCTGGGATGTGAATTCAGGTCTGGGGAATTCTGTTGCACTGTGGAGGAAGGAGAAGCTCATTATCATTGAAGATTACAAAGTCAGGCCTGGTCCCAGGGCCTGAATTGAAGCCCCAGCTCAGGCAAAAATCATATGCCCACCTATGTTACACATAGGATCTCTATTCACATACATGTGTGGAATGCATCATGTTTTCAGTGTAGTTATATTGTGTGTCTTATTCAGGGATGCATTTTGTATTTTATTGCATATGATGACAGATATAACTGTGCTGACATGGATTGCAACCTATTCCCATATTTATAGAGTTTCCTACACCTTCTCCATCCTAGCTGAGACTCAGGACATTCTCCTGACAGGAAAACAGGTGGATCAATGGGCTTCTCACATCAGGATTCATGTTTTGGCAGTGTTGGGATTTGAACTGAGAGCCTAGCAGGCCCAATTGGCGAAAGAGTCAAGGTGAGGGCACCGGCCTGTGAGTAACTAAGGAGCTAAGTCATAAACAGGCATAAATTCATAATTGAAACATAGGATATGTATTGACATATATGTGTGGATAGCATCTTACGTTCGGTGCAATCCTTCTCCTTATTTTGTGTCTAATACATGGAGGTATTGTGTTTTTTTACTGAGTATGGTGACAGGTATAACTCTGCTGACATGTATGATGACCTGTTCCCATGGTTATAGGGTTGCCTATGCTTTCATTCTCCATCCTAGCTGAGACCCAGGACTTCCATAGGAGAGGAAAACAGGTGTAAAGACTGGCTTCTGACATCAGGATGAATCTTTTGTCAGGCTTGGGATTTGAACTCAGATCTGGGTAACCCCGTTGCACTGTGGGGGAAGGGGAAGCTCATCATCCCTGAAGACTAGAATGTGAGGCCTGGTCCAGGGCCTGATTTGAAGCCCCAGCAGTGGACAAAATATGAAGCCTACCTCTTTTAAACATAGGATCTTTATTTATATACAGGTGTGGTATGCATCTTGCTTTCAATGTAGTTATTTTTTAATTTTGAGTTTTATTCATGGATGTATTTTGTATTTTATTGAGTATGGTGGCATGTATATCTGTGCTGCCATGGATGACAACCTATTCCCATGGCTATGGAATTGCTTATATAGCATTCTCCATCCTTGATGAGGCCCAGGACTTTCACAGGACAGGAAAACAGCTGTAAGGATTAGTTTCTCACATCAGGATGAACCTTTTGGCATTGCTGGGAGTTGAACTCCAGGCCTAGCAGGCCTATCTTTCTAATGGGTCCATATGAGCATACCATCTTTTGAGCTATTAAGTATCTAGGCCCTACCCAGGACCTGATATTGAGCTCCGGGGTGGGGTTTGTGCACCATATTCATCCATTCAAAAGCTGAAGCTAGTATGCTAATAAATACCTACTTGTATAGAGAAGATGTGGCAAGCTTTGTTGGAATTCTATCTGCCATGTGACTACCAATTCTTGGATCTTTCCCAATGCCTCGATTTCCTGAATGTAATTATTATTGTCACATTTCGTGAAGTCTTAATGAAAAATAATTGTTGTGCCAGAGGTCTTGCCTATCATTTCCTATGTGAATCATGCATGAACTTCTCAACTCTTTCCTAGGCCTGAATTCAAGCACCAGCCCGAAAAATGTAACATTTATAGACATTTTAAATATGTGATTTATATTTACATCTATATATTCAGTCTGTATCGTGTTTGTTGGAGTGATATATTATTATTGATTGATTGAATTAACCTTTATTTTATGGACTGTGAGTACACCTATATCATTTATTACATTTATTCCAATCTATTCCGTAACATGTAGCTTTGCACACATACTATGTACACCATACCTGACACCCAGCATTTACACAGAAATGGAAAACAGGTGTCTCACTTGGAATCTTACTCCGAGATGAAATTTTTGGCAATGCTGGTACCTGAACTGAGGGCCAAGAAGTCCCAATTCATGAATGGGTGAGTGTCAGCATGGCAGCCTCTAGCCCATTCAGCTGCCAAATGGATCCCAGGACCTAGGATGGAGCCACAGGTTTGGCCAAAATAGCAGTACCTTTCTATGCAGATGATGGTATACAGATAAATATATATTTAGATATTTTGATACTGCCAGTGATGTCTATGTGGAATTAAATGACATATACTATGTTCATACAGATTTCAGGTCTTTAGTGAGGACTCCATTTAATGAATAGTATTCTTTTAATGCATAATAAACTATGAATTAAAATTAATCTGTGTTCTGTGATTATTGGGTCTAAATTTATACTAGACTGATTGATGAACTACTCATCCAACCATGACAATGATCACATTTCTCTGGTGTTCCTATTGACAGGCAATAGTTTCTTAGGCTCTCCAGCCCTTTGTAAGTAGCATGACTGGGATTCAAACTCAGGGCCTAGGTGTGCAGGTTGGCCTATGGCTTAGCTGACAGCCTGCCAGCCTTCAGCAATGCCAGATGACCTACAGGTTGCAGCAGTGTTATTTGGACCCAGGATGGTCACCATGCAAGGAAGGAAAACCAAGAAACTGCCATCTGTGGGTGGTTCCTGTTTTTTTTTGGTGCCATTTTTATTTTGTTTTCCTGTCAGCCCCCGAGGCCTAGTATCCCAGGATGGGCTGTGTGTCCAGAGGCTGCACCATCCCAGCCTAGGGTGATGTTAGCTGAGGCAGAGTTGCCATGATATCAGTTCAAGCCTCATGCTGAGCAAAAAATAAAAATAAATAAATAAATAAATAATTTAAAAGTATTTAAAATAGCCTGGCACCGGCTATGGTTCACGCCTGTAACCTTAGCAATTCAGTACGCTGAGATCTGAACATCACAGTTCAAAGCCCTCGGGCAGGAAAGTCTGTGAGACACTTATCTCCAATAAACCACTAGAAAACCAGAAGAGGTGCTGTGGCTCAAGCATTATAGCGCTCGCCTTGAGATGAAGAGCACAAGGACAGCTCTCAAGGCCAGAGTTCAAGTCCCATGATATATATATATATATATATATATATATATATATATGTATATATATATATATATACATATACATACATATATATATATATACATACATACATACATATATGCATACATACAATACTAATGAAGCTCCCTGGCTTGGAATTCGTGCCCTTTTTTTCTGCCAGGCCTGGGAAATGAACTCAGAGTCTGGGTAACTCTAATTCACTGGGGGTGGTGGGGATGGGGAAACTCACCCTCTTGGAAGACAAGCAATTCAGGCCTGTTCCCTAAGCCTGAATTCAATCCCCAGCCCTGTTAATGTAATATTCATCCACATTTGAAATAATGATTAATATCTACATACTTATATTTATTGTAATTTTCTTTGAGTGTATTTATTTTATTTTTTGTATTATTCATTCATTATTTTACTGACTATTATTACACTTATAACATGTATTAAATTGATTACATCTCATTAGAACTGTAGAGATTTGCATATGTATTATATATCTTACTTCAGACCCAAGACATTCATTGAAATACTATAGTAGATCATCCCATGCTTAGAAAAACAGAAAGAATACATCAACCAAATTAATTTATCCCTAGGCACCCCAATGGCTCACATCTGTAATCCCAACTACTCAGGAGGTGAGAACTAGAAGACGAAGTTTCAAAGCCAATCCAGGCAGAAAAGCCTGAGAGATGACATCTCCAATTAACTGGCAAAAAGCCAGTCTACAGGTATGGCTGAAGGGGTAGAAAATCAGCTACGAACAACCAAGCCAAGAAAGAGCAAGCTGAGTTCAAGTGCGGGGAGAGGGGGGTAGGGGGATAAAGGGGAGAGAAATCCTCCAAAAACAGAGAACAAAACAACAGTACACAAATCCCACCTAATTTATGGTACCAACAACCTGAAAAAAATATCAAGCTTGTGCATTTGTATGATTTTACATGAGCACATATGTTCTTAGGTACACTTCAAAACTATGTTTTTAATAATGTGTATATATAAATTAATAATGTATATATATATATAAATAAACTAAGAAACTAGCCAATGAAAAAATACTTCTGAATTAGTGCCTTAACCATGGCACTAATGGAGACTCTTACCTCCAATAAATTATTTGTACAAAAGTATGTTCGAAGTTTCTTTCTTTAGAATCAATCTTAAAATGTTTGTTAATTATTTGTACAAAAGTATGTTCGAAGTTTCTTTCTTTAGAATCAATCTTAAAATGTTTGTTCACGCACCAGGCGTCAGTGGCTCACACATAAAATCCTAGTTACTCAGGAGACTGAGATCTGAGGATGGCGGTTCAAGGCAAGCCTGGGTAGGAAAGTCCAGGAGACTCTTTCTTCCAATAAACCTCTAGAAAACCAGAAGTGGCAATGTGGCTCACGCTGTAAAGTTCTCGCAAAGAGCTGAAGAGCGCAGGGATAATGCCAATCCCAGAGTTCAAGCCCCACCACCGACAAAAAAAAAAAAAAAAGGAAAGAAGTTTGTTCATACAAAATTGTAACATTCTAAGCTTTAGGAAACTTTTCTTCCAGGGTCTTATGTTCTTTAGGCAACTATTCCACTGCTGAGCTACCTCTTAGTACCAATGTTTTTGTTTTTCATTTTATAATCCAGTTTCTTCCCAAATTGCTTACAAGTACTTACTGTCCTCACAGAAGTGTTTATTCAGAAACTCAACCTTTGGTGGTATGAGGACTCCCCTAGTCTATTTCGTGGTAGGCACTGAGGAAAACTCACAGGACACAATTGCAGACATTTTATAATTGTAAAAATAACTCTAAATAGAAATAACATCAACTGCCGGGCATGGGTGGCTCATGCCTATAATCCTAGCTACTCAGGAGGCTGAGATTTGAGGAAGGCGACTCAAGGCCAGCCAGGGAGGAAAGTCTGAGACTCTTACCTCCAATAAACCTCTGGAAAACTGGAAGTGGGTGCTGTGGCTCAAGTGCTTGAGAGCTTGCCTTGAGCTGAAGAGCACAGGGACAGCACCCAAGCCCAGAGTTCAAGCCCCACGACTGACAAAAAAAAGAAAAAGAAAAAAGAAGAAATAACATCAACTGTCCCAACCTTCTAGGGAGAAATGATATCCTCATTTTCATTCTCACTTTTTATGGCAGATGGTCAAAAACACCAATGTGCTATGCTGAAATGTAAAAGTTTAAACCTCTTTTTTGAAAAACTCTCATTTTATAAAATCAAAATGTTTCAAATAAAGGCAAAGTGAACTTTAAAAAAAATATTAAAAATGCTAATGAATCCCCTTGGCTTGGAATGTGCGATTTTTTGTCTGCAAGGACTTGGATTTGAACTTAGGGACTGGGTAACTATGTTGCACTGTGGGGGAAGAGGAAGCTCAGTATGCTTGAAGACCAGAAATTCAGGCCTGTTTCCTAGGCCTGAATTCATGCCCCAGTCATACACCTTATATATATTTTAAAAATAGGATTGAACTTCCATAGAGATGTTCAGTCTATATCATGTTTGGTGTGGTTATTCATTGTATTTGTTGTTTTGTTCATTTATTTACCTTTTATTTTACCGACTGTGAGGACACCTAAACATACTATCACATAGCAACGAGATTTGTAGACTTGTTCTCCATCACGCATGACACCCAGAACTCTCCCAGAAAAGGAAAACAGGTGTCACACTTGGCTTCTTACTCCAGGATGAAATTCTTGGCAGGCACTGAGATCAAGCCCCAGAGGTGGCCAAAATAGCCATAAATGGATAGGCAGGTGGTAGTATGCCAATAAATGCATATTAGTAGAGAGTGACAAAGCCATGTATCTAGTATTCAATGATATTTACTATGTTCCTATGAAGTTTTAGGCATTTAGAGAGCCTAGATATTATAGAGGAAGAACATACAAACATCCAAGAAAAGTCCAAGAAATATGATAGATCTATTCAACATTTGGAAGACACCATCAGAAGGCCTAATCTGAGAATAATGGGTGTAGAGGAGCACCTAGAAACAGAAGTTAATGTTCTAGGAAATTTATTTAACAGGATCCTAGCAGAGAACTTCCCAAACATGCAAAAGGATAAGCCTATTCAGATACAAGAAGCTTTTAGAACTCCAAATAGACCAGACCAGAACAGGACAACCCAGCATCACATTATAATCCTCACAGGAACAATTCAGACCAAGGAAAAGAACCTTAAAGCTGTCAAAGAGAAAAGATCAATCACCTATAAAGGGAAACCAGTTAGAATCACCTCAGATTTCTCAGCAGTGACAATCAAAACAAGAAGAGCCTAGAATGATGTATGCCATGCCATTAAGACAAACAACAATCAATCAAGAAAACTGTACACAGCTAAACTCTCCTTCATAAATGAAGGTCAAATAAAAACCTTCCATAGCAAAGAAAAACTGAAACACTATATCTCCACCAAACAAGCCCTACAAAAGATTCTTAAAGATGTCTTACACATAGAAAACCAACAAGACCTCAAAAAAGGCTAAGAAACCGTATCCAAACTGAAAATCCAAGAAGGATAGAAAGAATCCCACTGCCACAGCCCCCAAGAAGGTGGATAAAATAGCAGGAACTCCCAAATACTTCTCAGTTCTATCTCTCAACATTAACGGACTTAACTCTCCAAATAAGAGACATAGACTGTCTAGTTGGATTAAAAAGCAAGAACCTTCTATCTGCTGCCTTCAGTAGTCACATCTTGCCCATAAAAACAAACACAATTTCAATGTGAAAGGCTGGAACAAAATCCACCAAGCAAACGGTCCCCATAAACAGGCACGAGTTGAAATCCTAATATCAGATAAAATAGAACCTCAAACTAGCTGCAATGCTTGATAAGAAATGTACGCATTTTCCTGCCCATGAAATTGTAGCCCCTCTGTACAGTATGTTCACAAAAATAAAATAAAATATAAAAAAATAAATAAATAAAAATATAAAAAAAATAGACCTCAAACTAAAATTATTTACAAAGGATAAAGATGGTCTCTACATACTAATTAAGGGAGCTCTCTTTCAGGAGGATATTACAATTCTAAATATCTATTCGCCAAACAACGGAGCACTCAAATTTATCCAAGAAACCCAACTTTCCCTCAAATCCCACATAGATCCAAAGACATTAATTGTTGGGGACTTTAACACACCACTATTCCCACTAGATAGATCAACTTGGCAAAAACTCAACAAAGAACCTGCATATCTGAACAACTGCATAGATCAACTAGTTTTAACAGACATCTATCGAAGATTTCACCCAGCAGCATCAGAATACACGTTTTTCTCAGCAGCATATGGAATATTTTCCAAAATAGACCACATTTTAGGCCACAAAGCAAACTTGTCCAAATTCAGATACATTGAAGTTATACCTTGCATTCTCTCAGACCACAAGGGATTAAAAGTAGGAGTCAACACCAAAAGCCACTAAAGAAACTCGTGTAACACATGGAGGCTGAACAACACACTGCTGAATCATGAGTGCATCATGGAAGAGATTAGAAATGAAATTCAAATGTTCATGATATTCAACAAAAATGGGCACACAAATTACCAGCTCCTCTGGGACACAGCAAAGGCAGTAGTCAGAGGCAGGTTTATAGCTCTGAGTTCCTACATCAACAAATTGGAGAGATCTTAAACCAACAATTTAATGAGACATCTGAGCCTCCTTGAAAAAGAGCAGCAGGATAAACCCCTACCCAATGGACAGAAAGAAATAATTAAAATTTAATCCGAAATAAATGAATTAGAATCAAAAAAAGCCATAGAAAGAATCAACAAAACATTGGTTCTTCGAAAAATTAACAAAATTGACAGACCCTTAGCAAATCTTATCAGAAAAAGAAAAGAACACACCCAAATAAATAAACTCAGAGATGAGAATGGAAACATCACCAGAGAAATAACCAAGATTCAGAACACTATAAGGAAATACTTCTCAAAACTTTATGCTAATAAGATTGAGAACTTGGCAGAAATGGACCTTTTCCTAGCAAATACTGACATTCCAAAACTAAACCAAGGTAAGTTAAATCACCTTAACAGGCCCATATCAAGCATTGAAATATAAACAATAATAAGAGATCTCCCATCTAAGAAAAGCCCAGGTCCAGATGGTTTCACTGCGGAATTCTACAAGGTCTTCAAAGCAGAGCTCACACTAATAACCCTCCAACTCTTCAATGAAATTGAAAGAGAAAGTTCACTACAGAACTCATTCTATGAAGTCATCATAACTCTCATCCCAAAACCAGGCAGGGTCTTATCAAAGAAAGAGAACCATAGACCTATTTCTTGGATGAACATTCATGAAAAACTTCTCAACAAAATTTTGGCCAATCGACTTCAACAATTCATCCAAAAAATCATACACCAAGATCAAACAAGATTCATTTCAGGGATGCAAACTGGTTCAATATACGGAAATCAATTAGTATAATTCATCACATCAACAGGAGCAGGGATAAGAACCACATGGTTATCTCAATAGATGCAGAAAAAGCATTTGACAAGATCCAACACCCCTTTATGATGAAGGTTCTGGAAAAATTAGGAATCCATGGAACATTCCTCAATACAATAAAGACTGTATATGACAAACCAACAGCCAGCATTCTAATTAATGGTGAAAAACTGAAACTATTTCCTCTTAACTCAGGAACGAGACAAGGACGTCCACTCTCCACTTCTCTTCAATCTAGTATTAGAATGCCTAGCTACAAATAAGACTAGATGCAAACATAAAGGGGATCTAAATATGGAAAGAAGAAGTAAAACTCTCCCTCTTTGCACATGACATGATCTTGTATTTAAAGAATCCCACAGACCCCACTCTCAAATTACTCAAGCTGATTCAAAATTTTGGCAAAGTAGCAGGGTATAAAATTAACCCTCAAAAATGGCTTTTCTGTATGTCAACAATGAGAAAAGTGGGGCTGAAATTAGGAAAGCAACTCCATTCGTATTAGCCCCACAAAAAATAAAATACTTAGAAATTAACTTAACCAAAGAAGTGAAGGACATCTATGATGAAAACTTTTGAAAACCTAAAAAAGGAAATCAAAACAGAACTTAGGAAGTGGCAAAAACTTCCATGCTCCTGGATTGGAAAGATCAAGTTCGTGAAAATGGCCATACTTCCGAGGGCTATCTCCAAATGCAATACCTATCAATATTCAAACCTCATTCTTCAAGGAATTAGAAGAGGCAATCCAAAAATATATATGGTACAGTAAAAGACCCCGAATAGCAAAAACAATCCTCAACAGAAAGAACAGGACTGGAGGAATATCAATACCAAATTTCAAACTCTACTACAAAGCCATATTAATCAAAACAGCATTGTACTGGCACAAGAACAGACCTCAGGACCAATGGAACTGAATTGAAAACCCAGAAATGAACATACAGACCTATAGCCAACTAATCTTCGATAACAGAGCTAAAAAAATAGAATGGAAGAAAGACAGCCTCTTCAGTATATGGTGCTGGCAAAATTGGTTAACTACTTGTAGAAAATGAAAGCTAGATTCTTATATATCATTCTGCACCAGAATAAACTCCAAATGGATCAAAGACCTCGGAGTCAAAGTAGACAATCTGAAAACATTACTGGATGGAATAGGAGAAACCCTAGGTCTCCTTGGCACAGGGCGAAATTTTCTTAATAGAGACCCAGAAACACCACAAATCAAAGAAAGGTTGAACAAATGGGATTGCACAAAATTGCAGAGCTTCTGCATGGCCAAGCACATAGCTAGCACGATTCATAAACCCCACAGATTGGCAAAAGATCTTCACTAGCCATACAATGGATAAGGGCCTCATATCTAAAATATACCTGGAACTCAAAAAATTAAATCCCCCAATAACAAATCTCCAAAGAAACAACTGCACAATAAATACGTGGGCTAAAGACTTACAGAGAAACTTCTCTGAAGAGAAAAGAAGGATTGCCAATAGACACATGAAGAAATGCTCAACCTCTCTAGCCATAAAAGAAATGCAAATCAAAACAACATAGAGATACAACCTCACCCCAGTTAGAATGGCAATAATCAAGAACTCTAATAACAACAGATGCTCGAGGGGATGTGGAGAGAAGTGAACATTACTACATTGTTGGTGGGAGTGTAAACTTGTTCAGCCACTTTGGAAAGCAATATGGAGGTTCCTTAAAAGACTCCACAAAGAGCTCCCCTATTTCCCAGCAATCCCACTTTTGGGCATTTACCCAAATGATCACAAACAAGACCACACTAAAGCTACCAGCACGACTATGTTTATTATTGCAGCATTATTTACCATAGCTAAGATATGGAACCAACCCAGATGCCTCTCAGTAGAGGAATGGATCAAGAAAATGTAGTATATATACACAATGGAATTCTATGCCTCCATCAGAAAGAATGACATTACTCCATTTGTTAGGAAAGGGAAAGGCTTGGAAAAAATTATATTCAGTGTACTTGTTAGATTGGTAGTTAAATAAATGATATTATTGTTAATATGAATTTTAATGCAATTTCAGGGAACTCTCCTGTCTCTGACCTCGTAACACTTGTATTTTGGGATCTGTCTCTGGACATCTAGGATTTAGCAGGACTCAAAATAAACCAAGATCTTGCCCATGTAGTTGTAATTCCTTTGTGTGGTATTCTCACAGTTATAAAAAAAATAAAATAAGCAGAGAGTATTTGAATTCTACTATTAAGGTTTAATGATAGATCTCTAATGATCTTTTTCTTAAGTGTGTTGGAGAAACCAAAGCAGAAATTAACTTGGACTTTTGTGGTGGATGTAAATGTCTTAACTACCATTTCTGGTAGTAGGTACCATTAAATTTCAATTAGCCATCACAGGCTCAAGCCTGTAATCCTAGTTACTCAGGAGGCTGAGATCTGAGGATCGTTATTCAAAGCCAGCTCGGATAAGAAAATCCATGGGACTTGAACTCCAGTTGACTGCCAAAAAGACTAGAAGTGGAGATGTGTCTCAAGTGGTAGAGTGCTAGCCTTGAGGGACAAAGCCCAGGTTCTGAGTTCAAGCCTAGATACACCAATTAACAAATTCAGAGGTTCCACTGTGAGTGCTATATTCTTTTAGAGACTGAAGTATTTTTTTTTTCGCATAGTCTTTCAAACATCAGCATCTCTAATGGAGAATCATTCTAGATCCTTCTTTTCCACTTGAATAATTGTTATTCTCCAGGAGTAGAGTGGCCAAGAGGCTTGCAGATCAAGAGCTCAGACATTAAATTGGCTAAAAAGAGATCAAATTAAAATGTATTCCTTGGTTGCAAATACCACATTTTTGGTTTGTGTTTGCTAGCTCTGGCACTTGAACTGAGGACCTGGGTGCTGTTCCTGAGCTTTTGTGTCCAAGACTATTGCTCTACCACTTGAATCACAACTCTACTTCGGGCTTATTTGTGGTTAATTGGAGATAAAAGTCTCACAGACATTCTGGACCTGGGTGGGTTCAAACTAGAACACTGAGTAGACAGGATTACAGGTATATGCCACCAGCATCTGGCTCAAATACCACCTATAATGTTAAAAGTCAAGGATATCTGTTAACATCTATCTCTGACAGATGTACAATGTTTTACTCCTCACTGAATGAATGTTCCTTTGAACAGTATTGCATCAAATGGAGTGGACTCAAGTTAGGTCTTGAACACCAACAATCTGGTTTGTTGGAAGTGGCCTTGTTTATCTACACCTTTGTTTTATCATTGGAATACAAAATAGGTACTGGTAACTTACTAGCATTTGCTTATGTGCCTTAAACAACTTTGGATTTAGTAAGTACTCTGTGTGTGTGTGTATGTGTGTGTGTGTGTGTGTGTGTGTGTGTGTGTGTGTGTGTGTGTGTGGTATGTGCTGGGTACTGGGGCTTGAACTTATGGCTTTTGCATTCTTGCTTGGCTGATTTTTCCTACAGTAAGTAGTTTTTCTCAACAGATTTAAATTAACTTAAGTTATCAAGAAATGCTGACATGCTGCTTTAGAATATTATTCTCATTTAGTCTTGAATTCCTGACAACGTCACAAGCTTGGTAAAGAAGAAAAATATACTGTTCGAATCAAAGATGACATATATCATATTGATAAACAAAAGCAAAAACAGACAATTGTCATATTTATTAGTATTTTAGTGAAAATAGTAGGATGGGATATTGTTCATTTTAGTATTTTTAATTTTCATGTGCCAGTACTGGGGCTAGAACACATGGCCTGAGCACTATCTCTTAACTTTTGCATTCAAGGCTGATACTCTACCACTTGTGCCATAGCTCCAATTCTGTTTTTGCTGGTTTATTGGAGATGAGTCTCACAGAGTTTTCAGGCTGGGCTGGATTTTAACCACAATCCTCAGATATCAATATTCCTAGTAGCCAGGATTACAGGTGTTTGACCATGTTATTATATTTTTTAACTCTGTACATGCTTAAAATTAGACTCAAAGACTATGGATGGAAGAACTTAAAGCCATGAATTGATGGGAAGAAATAAAGTAGGTTGTTATATGCAAGGAAGAAAAATGGAGGAAAGAGGAAACAAAATTGATAAAAATCCTGTGCTGGATAGCACAAAGACAAATTTTCCTACTTCAATATTTTATAATAAGCAGGTTCCTGAAGCCATGAATATAATTATCTTGGCTGGAATTCCTGTGCTAGAGTAAACAGAAATTTGAGCACATCAACATATTATTTAATCAAACAGAGTGGGTGGCAGTGTGAAGGCGAAATTAAAATGTTCACTAAGATAATGTGAAACTGGCACTGGTGGCTCACACCTGTCATCCTAACTACTCAGGAGGCTGAGGTATGAGGAACCTAGTTTGAAGCCAGCTCAGGCAGGAAAGGCCAAGAGACTCTATCCCTAATTAACCAGCGAAAAGCCAGACGTGTATATGTAACTCAAGTGATGGAGCACTAGTTGGATCAAAAAAGCCAAGCAAAAGCATGAGGCCCTAAGTTCAAGCTTGAGTACTGGTAACAACAACAACAACAAAAGACAATGTGTGAAAAGCTTCAATAGGGATAGAGTAAAGAAAGACAAACACTCCTATATACATAAGTATATACATATACACACAGATATGTATATATACATATATGCAAAATTGTTTTTTTGAGCACCAACTTAATCAGAAGAAAATGAAACAAAAATAAGCTTAGGAAAATGAAATTATATTACCGAAGAAAATATACACATTTGCATCAATCTGTTGAATTTTAACAATTTTTTGTGTATGCCACTACTGGGGCTTGAACTCCAGGCCTAAGCATTCTCCCTTAGCTTAGTGCTCAAGGCTAGCACTCTGCCACTTGAGCCACAGCTCCATTTTCAGATTTTTGCTGATTAATTGGAGATAAAAGTCTCATGGACTTTCCTACCTGGTCTAGTTTTGAACCTTGATCTGCAGATCTCAGCCTGCTGAATAGCTGGGATTAGAAGTCTGAATCACTGGTGTCCAGGTGAGTCTTCTTGCTAAGTTGGAGCTTGGGGTCATTGGAAATAGCATTAAGACCTTGGCGCAGGAAGAAGCCAGGATGAGGAGTCCCTGTGTCTCTACATGCCAGAAATAAGGGCACAGCTATCTGGGGGAAATCAGGAAGGCAAGTTAGCAAGCTAAGTGCTACCAGTACAAAGTTAGGAAGTACCAAAAGAAAATAAATATACTGTACTCCAAATTCAGAGCTTCTTATTCTTGCTTGGCTTTTTCACTGAAGGCTGATGCTCTACCAATTGAACCACAGCTCTACTTCCCTTTTTCATTTTTTGCTGGTTCACTGGAGATAGGAATTTCACAGACTTTCTAGCCTTGGCTGGCTTTGAACAAGAGTCCTCAGACCTTAGCCTCCTGAGTAGTTAGTATTACAAGTATGAGAACTTGGTAGTTTTCTTTTCTTTTCCTTCCTTCCTTCCTTCCTTCTTTCTTCTTTCTCCTTCCTTCCTTCCTTCCCTCTCCTTCCTTCTTTCCTTCCCTCTCCTTCCTTCCTTCCTTCCCTCTCTCCCTCCCTTCCTCCTTCCCTTCTTTCTTTCTTTCTTCCCTCCCTCCTTCCTTCCTTCCTTCCTTCCCCTTCCTTCCTTCCCCTTCCTCCCTCCCTCCCTTCCCCTCTCTCTTGCTTGCTTGCTTGCTTTTACCTATATCTTTTTAATATATTGCTCTTTCTGTCTCTCTCTGTCTCTCTGTCTCTGTCTCTCTCTTTATCCCTGTCATGAGGCTTGAACTCAGGGCCTGGGCACAGCCCCAAGCTCATTTCCTCAAGCTAGTGCTCTACCACTTTGAGCCAGATAGCCACTTCAGTGATTAATTGAACATAAGATCTTATGGACTTTCTTGCCTGAGCTGGATTTGAACCACGATCCTCAGATCTCAACCCTCTGAGTAGCTAGGATTACAGTTGCTAGCCACTGGTGCCAGTTTTCTCTCTAATTTTTTATTTCACTTTTCAAGCTTTCATAATGAACTAAGTTGTGTCATTCTCCTTTCTTTTAAAAAATTCTAAACATTTCTGTCCCTTGCAATATCTAATGATATCATTCTTTTCCACAATAATTGAACTATATTCTTGCACAAGAATGGTTCCTTATTTTTAACTCTTACACAAATAAATTTTGTTTGTCTAACCCCTTCCTATAGCATATAGGAACACTAGTTCCTTTCCCATAGTTATGAGAAGTTGTACGAATAATGTATTCTATTACATATAGAATATGTACAATGTCAGATATATATCTGGCATTGCAATTAATGGTACTTGGTATTGAATTGGGGACTTTGTTATACCCAAGCCAGTGGTGAGAAATGACACATAAACCGTGCCACAACCCAAACCTGCCAAGTCAGACAGAATAATTCCATGGAAAGTTGTTAGATAACTGAAACTTCAAACCAGAAATGACAACAAATTTCAGATGAGCAAAGTTCAGTACAAAGAGCACACAAATTATACAAATGAAAGGCAATTAGAGGCATCAAAAAGTAAGTGATATTATAACAAAGGCTCTGCATGATAGTAAGGGGATGGAACCTCACACACTGAGATCAACCAGGAGAATGATGATAAGAACATTTAATGAGAGAAAAGAAGGTATGTATAAACACTTCAGTGAAATCCAAGAGAAGATAAATAAATACCTAATTGAATCCAAAGGGAATATAAATGAATAACTAAATGAGCTGAAAAAAGGATACAAATGGGGGCTGGGAATGTGGCTTAGTGGTAGAGTGCTTGCCTAGCATGCATGAGGCCCTGGGTTCGATTCCTCAGCACTACATAAGTAGAAAAAGCTGGAAGTGGTGCTATGGCTCAAGTGGAAGAACACTAGTCTTGAGCTGAAGATCTGAGGGACAGCGCCCAGACCCAGAGTTCAAGCCCCACAACTGACAAAAAAAGGAGCAAATAAACCCATAAATAAATGCAAAGAAGATGCAAATTAAGAGCACAAGAAACAAGAAAGATATGACAAATAATTTTACTAAAGTTGGAATTATTGAAAAATCAAACTGAATTCCTGAATATGAAAACTCTACATGACAAATAAGAAAGTTGAGCTGGGCACTGAGCGTCATGCCTGTCATCCGAACTACTCAAGAGGCTGAGAACTGAGAATCACATGACAGATGGCTGGCAGAGATTCTTATCTCCAATTAACCACCCAAAAGCTAGAAGTAGATGTGTGGTTCAAGGGGTAGAGCTCCAGCCTTTAGTGGAAAGCAAGATTTCAAGGCCCGAAGTTCAAGTTTCAGTACCATAGCAAGGGCTGGGAGAGACTGGGGGAACCCCTATTCCTGGGCTGCAAGGTCCCCACATAATCTCCTCTAGCTCTAGGTCCTAGAGTCTGAGCCTCAGGCCACAGTGGGAGTCTAAGGCCTCAGGGCACCCTCAGCACCCCCTCCCCCCAGCAGTCTCTGGCCCACTTCCTCCTGGACTATTTTTGAGCCTCAGATCCCCAGGCCAATACCCTGTTATGGAACCCCCTCATCTTCAAGCCCTCATGGTTCCAGACTGGAGTGCAAATACCCCAGGCCCCCCCTACCACCTGCTACCCACACAGCACCAGGTCCTGGGGGAGACCCAGCTGAGGCCCCCACTTCTGTACCCACCAGCTGTCTAGCCAAGGCCTGCAAAGCTTTTCCCGTGAGCTCTTCTCACAGTGACTAAAACAGAGAAATGTGAAGACCATGGATTTTGAGAAGTGAAGAACATGCCTAAGTGTTTAATGTGCAAATAATGTTTGTATGTTAATAGATGCAAACACATGTATTGGAAGACTACAATCTAAAAAACCACTGTAAGTCACAACATGGTCAGAAGTACAGAGAGTACAGAGCAGAATCAGTGCCATCCTCAGTGAACAAAGCAGGGTCTCGAGTGTCAGCAGGGGTGAAAGAGAACATCTTGGGCATGAACACTTCACAACAGACCACAAGTGTGGATAAGAGTTGCAACTCACGACTGAGACTGACTGAGTGTCATGGGTATTTGCATAAGGCCATGAGTTCACGATTGGCCTAAGGCTTTCCAGACCTCTGTGGCTGGCAGAGTCCCATCACATGACCTTTGCCACCACTGCACTTTTACCAGCCACTGAGGTATTTTACTTTAATGCATTTTTTACTGTTATTTTAAAGGTGATGTACAGGTGGGCTTACAGTCACATAAGTCCAGTAATGAGTCCATTTCTTTTTGGGCAATGTCCCCCCTTCCCTCACTCTCTCTCAGTTTTTCCTCCCATGCCCAACCACAAGCTGTAGAGTTTATTTTCCACAGTGTCCAGTGAATACCACGGCTGCGTTTGTTTCTCCTTTGTCCCTCCATTTCTATGTCCCTGCATGCCCTCCAAAAGACAGATACATGGACAAGAAAAAATAAAACAAAAACAGCAATGAGAAAAAACCTCTTGTTTCATTTTTCTGGAGTTCATTTGGATAAATATCATTTTGTATGATCAGAGGTGCATAGGCATAGTGCCTTTGTGTTCCTCTCCTAAGATATCCTCCTTTGGTCTTACTGTGTGTGATTGCCTAGAGATGTGTCTAATTTATCATGTCCTAGTGAATTGTGTTTTTTTTTAAAACATCCAGTGTGTTTACTTACAGATTTATAGGCACATTCTAGCTCCCACAAATGAGGGTAACCACACAGCCTATGTTTCTTTGTACTAGTTTCTCTTCTTCATTTGATTTTTTTGTGAGAATCTTGAGGTGACTGAATAACTCTCCTTGGTGGCAGGATTTCCACTGGAATATGGCTTCCTTGTTGTGGATTGAGACAAACCAAGCATCCTCGTGCTAGGCAGGTTTCTTAAGTGCAGCTGCACAGGGTGGCAGTGACCTCAGAATCTGTCACTCTATGCGGTATCAGGTAGGGTCAGGTCATTAGGCAGTGAGACATGTCACGGATGCCTTTGACACAAATCTCTGTGCTTCAGCCATGCATCAGTTAACGTGACTTGAAACATGGCCCAGAATCTCCAAGACCTGCTTGTGTCAGAAATCCCCGTTGTTGAACTTGGGTCATTTCAGATCACACAAATGCCACGCCTTGGTCCTCCTGAACTCTGGCTACCACTGCAGGACTGTGCACAGATGGCACCTTGAATGTGTGGGTCCTATTCCTGCCACTGCAATGTATAATCGAGTTCTTTCCTCTGCTGTAGTTGCTTTCTGGACTTCCAGGACCACCCCTCTTACGTGAGCCAACACTGGCCTTTCTCCTTTGTCAGCCCATGTTCCACTGTGTGAACTCAGGCCCCAAATGGCAGCAGTAGGGTGCTGATTCTTGAGCACTGTTCTTTTGGAAGCCAGGAGGAAAAAAAAGAATTATGACACAGTAAGATTTTATCATTTTTAAGCACAGACAGAATGTTTATTTCCTGTTTAAATTAGTCTTCACTTACTATATTTTCACTTATTAGGAACAGAAAATATATCGTAACTTGTACATAGCAAAAGCAAATGGGTGCAATCATTCAAACATTAAAATTGTAATCAAATATGTACAACAGATAAATAAACGTATATCTCTAAGAGTTATCTTATACAAAAAAAGCTAGCATGAAAATGCACACATTTATTGCCCAAAGTCACAAGTTCACTTCCAATTCTACTGTGGACACCTCTTATAAGAGGTGTCCTCTTATGCTTTAAATTTAAATTCAAAATTGTATTCAGACTTATTTGCAATAACTAGTATATGTCTGAATGATGATTTTAAATATTCACATTTCTCTCCCCATTCAATGATAGATTTATCTCTTCTTTCAATCAGAATATTTTGGATGATTATTGAAGTAATTATTGGCTTGATAAGAAATGTACTCATTATCTTTCCCAAGTAATTGTAACCCCTCTATATGGTATTTTCACAATAGAAAAAGAAAAAGAAAAGTTAAGAAAAGAAAATCATTATTCATAGAATTATACAAATGCTTGAGGAAAAATTATGTCAATATCATTTTTTTGAATCTTAAATATAAGAAAGGTTCCAAATCTGGATATATCATTAGAACATAAATATGTATCATTCTAAAAGCAATGCTGAAAGTGGTAAAATATTTTTCCCAGCATAAACACTATTTAATGAAAATAGTAAATATTTTCAAAGTAACCTAATTGCTATAGCAGTTCCAACTTCAGCTCCAACTACTTCAGTCAAAAATAAACAGATATTTAGGTGCAGAAAGCAACTGAGTTATGAGCTTTTTGGTGGGGAGTGGGGGAGTGCTGGTACTGGGGCTTGAACTTAGGGTCTCATATTCTCACTTAGCTGTTATATTCATGATGAAGCTCTGCCACTTGAGCTACACCTGGATAATCTGAGATAAGAGTCTCAAGGACTTTCCTGCCCAGGCTGGCTTTGAACCTCCCTCCTCAAATCTCAGCCTCCTGAGTAGCTGATAGTACAGGTATGAACATCAGCACCCAGCTTTTTAATTCATTCTTTAAGGATCAGATATTCCAATGATAAGAAACATTTTTAAATAAACAAGTCCTAGAATAAAGAATGAAGTGTATTTTCTAGAATATTGTACAAATATAAATTTCTTTTGCTCACTTGGCCAGTTTTTCCTCTCATCATCATTATGGGCACAAAGTCTTAGAATACAGCTAGACACAGCACCCCCCCCCCCAGGACAATTCAAGGGACCGCGTCTCTAAGGTGTCACGTAGTTACGAATGCTAGAAACTTGAGACAAATTTTGTGGAAGATAAATAACTAAAACATCAAGTGTTCACTTAACATGTTCCAAATGTTGTAAGGCAGAGTTTTAATCCTACCAATCTGGGTGGCAATTGCTCACCTGTCATCTCCCTTAACTATTCAGGAGGTTGACATGTGAGGATTTAGATTTGAAGCCAGCCTGAACAAGAAAGTCTGTGAAACTATCAAAATCCCAGAAGTGGAGGTGCGGCTCAACTGGTAGAGCACCAGTCTTGAGGGAAAAAGCTAAGAAGAGATAGTGGCTAGGCCCTGAGTTCAAGCCCTAGTACACAGAAACACACAGACACACATGAGTCTCAACTGGCCTCCTCCACACACACCATTTTTAATCTTTCCAAAGTTCTATGAGAAATCACAATGAGTGTCTTCATGTTGAGAATGAAGGAGTCTAGATACAGAATAATTCATGCTTCAGGCTGAGGAATTAAAAAGTAGCAGATCAAGGTTAGACTTAAGCATTACTTTGCATTGTCAACTATCTTTAAACCAACCAATAGAACCAATAACTCAGTGTGATTAATTTTATTTCAAGAAGCCAGAGAACTGTAAAATAACCTACTCAAGGTTATTTAGAAGATTAAGTGTCAGTGCAAGGGTTTAAACCTGAGTCAGGTTGACTACAAAGCCACCTTCCTCCTGCTTTGCTGCTTTATATCAGAGTTGAGACCAAATTCCGTACCATACATTGGCATCTGGAACTTGGTAGAGTCTTGACATGTGGTCATGGGTCCTTTGAAGGTGCTGATTCAGTCACTGGAGTTGGGGAAAAGAAAAATCCACAGAAACTCACACGAAGCAGGAACTGATGGTTCACATCTGTAATCCCAGCTACTCAGGAAGCTGAGATCTGAGGTTTGTGGTTCAAAGTCAGCTCAGTTAGGAAAGTCCATGAGACTCTTATTTTCAATTAACCAGCAGAAAGCTAGAAGTAGAGCTGTGGCTCAAATGGTAGAGTACTAGCCTTAAGCTGAAGAGCTGAGGGACAGCTCCCAGGACCAGAGTTCAGGGTCCATGACCACCACCACCAACAACAAAGTCAAACTAGATATATCAATGGTAATAAAAAACGTATATAATATTAGAATCTTTAAGAACTAGTAATATAACTTATGTAACATAATAATATATAATATAAAATGTAATATTAGAGTTTCTAAGAATTACATGAATTTTAAGAAATACATTTGAATACATACATACAACTAGAATATTGTCACATAGAAACAGGCTTTTAATCAATTTACCATTATAGGATTAGCAACCAGCAGAAAAGCCAGAAGTGGAGCTGTGGCTCAAAAGGTAGAGCACCAGACATGAGGGAAAAAAATCTTAGGGACAGTGCACAGGCCCTAATACTAGCACACTCAAAAATAGCAGCAACAACAAAAACCAAAGAAAAAGCATAATGTGAATAATGTTATACATATACACTATATTAAAAGGTTATATACACTATTATTAAAATAGTTAAAAGGTTTTATATATATATATATATACTATTATTAAAATAAGGTTATGTATACTATATTATTTTAAAAAGTAGCCAAGTTTGGTAATGCATGTCTATAATCCCTGCACTCTGGACGCAGGAGGATTAAGAGATCAAGGCAGTCTGGGCTGTATTACAAGACCCTGTCACGAAAAGAAAACCCAAAAATAAAAGCACTAAAACTAAGCCAAAACCAAAACAAGATATCATTCTTCCATTATTATTATTATTATTATTATAATTATTATTCCTGAATGCTATTACATATAGAAGTCTGCTTCCTTTTTTTGCCAATCCTTGGGCTTGAACTCGGTCTGGACATTTTGTTTCTTTCCTTCTTTTAAATACATTTTTTGTAAAAATACTGTACAGAGGGGTTACAGTTTCAGAAGCAAGGTATTGAGCATTGTTACCTCCTCCTTTGATTTTCTTCTACCATCCCTTCCCTCCCCATCTCCCCAACTACACTCTCTCCCTCCCCCCTTCCCCGCCTAAATTGTAAACTTCATTTTTCAACATAGTGTTTTGTACATCTCATTGTTACAATGGGTCAATCTGCATACCTATTTAAGAATTTTGCTTTTTCCCTTCCCCTCCCCAAGCTAGAGAAGTGTATATATAAGATGCAGGGAACCACGTCAAGTACAGTGAAAATGGGTTATACCATGGGGGAGGAACATACAAAGAAACAAAAAAAATCACATGTTTCTTTGGGCCTGGCTTACTTCACTTAATATAATTTTTCCAAGTCTTTCCATTTCCTAACAAATGTGGCAATGTCATTCTTTCTGATGGAGGCATAGAATTCCATTGTGTATATATACCACATTTTCTTGATTCATTCATCTACTGAGGGGCATCTGGGTTGGTTCCATATCTTAGCTATGGTAAATAATGCTGCAATAATAAAAATAGTCGTGCCGGTAGCTTTAGTGTGGTCTTGTTTGTGAATATTTGTGTAAATGCCCCAAAGTGGGATGGCTGGGTCTTAGTGGAACACTATGTGGAGTCTTTTGAGGAATCTCCATATTGTTTTCCAAAGTGGTTGAACACTCCCACCAACAATGAAGTAAGGTTCCCTTCTGTCCTTATTTGCAATAACTAGTATATTTCTGAGTCAAGAGAAAAGGTCAGGTAAGTTGATGTTAGGGAAATGAACCCTAAAATATGTATTCAAATGTATTATTCTTACATGTGATTATCTCTAACACATTTACAAGATTATTTCTTTGTTGCTTTGTATGTCCCTCCCCCACAGTATAACCCCTGCTTTCACTGTATTTGATGCTGGTATAATTTGTGGAGGGGAAGGGAAAAAACAAATTGGTTAAATAGGGATACAGGTGGACCCATTGCAACAATGAGATGTATAAGTCGTTATGTCGAAAACGAGCTTTACAACTTTTGGAGGGGGAGAGGAGGATTGGTTGGGGGGGCGGGGGAAGGATGGGAAGGGATGGGGAGGGGAAACAAAGGAGGAGGCTACAATGCTTGATAAGAAAGGTACTCATTATCTCACCCATGTAATTGTAACCCCTCTGTACAGTATTTTTACAATAAAATAAAAAATGGAAAAAAAATCACATAGTACATTATAAATTTGTTAGGAACAATAGTAAGAAAGAAAGAAAAAACGTGTCCCTATCTTGCGGTTCATTTCGCTTAGACTCCACATACAGCTTCCCTATGACCTGGCAATCCCACTTTTGGGTATTTACCCAAATGATCACAAACAAGACCATTCTAATGCTACCAGCACAAATATGTTTATTGCAGCTAAGATATGGAACCAACCCGGATGCCCCTCAGTAGATGAATGGATCAAGAAAATGTGGTATAAATATATAATGAAATTCTATGCCTCAATCAGAAAGTTATGGAAAAAACTATATTAAGTGAATTCAGCCAGGCCCAAAGAAACATAATAGGTCCCATGGTTTCCCTTATTTGCAATAACTAGTACATGTATAGGATAAGCAGAAAAGGTCAAAAGCTCTGTACATAGGACCAGATAAGATGATGTTAAGCAAAATGGACACTTTCTGAGCTTCTTTTGCTCAAGGTGATCACTCTATCACTTGAGCCACAGTGCCATTTTTGACTTTTTTGAGTAGTTAATTGGAGATAAGAGTCTCAAAGAGTTAACTGCCTAGACAGGCTGTAAATCATGATTCCCAGATCTCAGCCTCCTGAGTAGCTAGGATTACAGGCATGAGTCATCTGCACCCAGCTGATTATTCCTTTCAAACGATACCTGAGAGAGTGTGGATACTCCATATGCACATGCAAGTTTTAGAATTGTTTAATTGGGAATGTGGAATGGGAATGGGAAGAAAAATTTTGGAATTATTAGAAATGTGTTTCTTCCAATGGATCTTTCTCCCCCCTCCTCTCCTCTTTCTCTCTTTCTCTCTCCCTCCCTCCCTCCCTTCCTTCCTCCTCCCTCTCTCTCATTCCTTCCTTCCCTCCTTCTTCCTTCCTTCCCTCCTTCCTTCATCCCTGCCTTCCTTTCTTTCTTTCTTCCTTCCTTCCTTCCTTCCTTCCTTTCTTTCTTCCTTTCTTTCTTTCTTTCTTTCTTTCTTTCTTTCTTTCTTTCTTTCTTTCTTTCTTTCTTTCTTTCTTTCTTTCTTTCTTCCTCTCTCTCTTTCTTTCTTCCTTTCTTTCTTTCGTTCTTTCTCTCTCTCTCTGTGCCTCTGCCTCTGTCTCTCTGTCCATCTCTCTCCTCTCTCTCTCTCTCTTTCTCTTTCTTTTTGCAAGTCCTGAGGCTTGAACTCAGGGTCTGAGCACTGCCCCTGAGCATCTTTTGCTCAAGGCTCTACCACGTGAGCCACAGTGTTACTTCCAGCTTTTTCTGTGTATGTGGTACTGAGCCATTGAACCGAGGGTTTCACGCATGCTAGGCAAGCACACTACCACTGAGCCACATTCCCAGCCCTCTTTGCTTTCTTTTTTTTTTTGGGGGGGGGGAGTGGACAGCCCTTTTTCACTTTTTCAAAAAGGCCACAGAGATGAAATGCTGGAAGTATTAGAGAAATTATTAGAGAAAATGCTGGGTAGAAAGAGTGCTCCAAATGGGAAGTGCTTTGATGAACCCCATGACCTTTCAGGGTTACTAAGGAAATTCTTGTAGCAGGTTTTTTTTTTGCTTCCCCGCCCCCCCCATCAGTGAAATAGTCAGCAAATGAAGCAATGCATCTGAGCATGCTCAAGTGCTAGGAAAACAAATCTGCTGTTTAAAGGACTTCTCTAATAAGAAGCAGAAGACAGATGACAGAGCTGGGTTGTGTTCTGTTCCCTTGGGGGACATTCTTTGGTGATGAACTTTTCCAAGAGCCCAGGGCTGATAAACTTCTCACCTCAGGAGCTCCTGCCAAGCCTGTGGACATTAAAAACCAGACACAGAGCAGAGACCAGTCCCACTGGCTCAGCCAGGTCTACCCTCCTTTAGCGATGGGGAAGAGACTGCAGGGCAACAAATACAGATCCAGTGTGATTTAGGGACTTTTTAAACACCTTTAAGTCTAAAGAACTTGTGACTATTCCTGAAGAAATAACCCCAACTTCTTTCATGATATGAAATTACTATAATTTAAAAAACCGCACCATTTTCCCTACTGAGGAATCAATATTATTTCAATTAGTTTAAATATGTCTTTATTCTGGCAAAAAAAAAAACCCTCAATGTCAATAAAATGTGACATGCTAGGTGGGAAAGTTGAAATATAGAAATAAAAATGTAAGTAAAACTACTACAGTCTGACTACAGGGTACATGAATGCAGGGCTTCCAAGATGTATTAATTTACCATTCCCTTGTAAGTCTCTACTCTACTAAAATTGCTGCCATCTGTTTTTATGGGTACAGTTAGTGCTAGAGTTTGGGTTTGGAGTCATTTAGTTTGCTTTTTTTTCTCCCACTACCCTCCTAGCTTTGCATATCAAGAAAATCCAATTAGGTTAATGTAGAGAGTTGCCTGTTTGAGAAAGTTTATGATGCTCAACCATTAAGGAGTATGTCTTATATGAGATTCATCTAACCACAGCCCAAGTTCTCTAAGCAACAAAAGAAAAGACTGATGAAATTCAAGGAAGATTCTGGAAGGATGACTCAATGGATTGTTAAAGCTACTAAGTGATTCACTATTGTAGTTAGGAAGTAACTCTTCCCTTCAAAGTTGATGGATACCATGGAACAAGTTCAGGTTTTATACAAACAAGAGGTTCTATTTGCTCTGGAATAAAAGATCTTATATCTCAAGTCCTAGAAAAGAATGGTGTGAAACATGCTCTCAGGAAAAACAACAACAAAAAAGACACCATGCTTCTGTTTAGCCATGCTGTGAATAAATTAAAGGTTTTATACCATTGGTAAAAAGAGTTTTAACCAAGTTGTTTATTTTAGAGACTGGAAATTTGATGATGCGGGAGGTGGAGAGCATGATGTGACTCATCCTGTCTGGCGTTTATTTCTTCCTCTGATTCTTTTTACTCTCTCTCCTACCCAGCATCTTATAAATTGAAAAAATTCTTATTTGTATTGCAGTGGTTCTTATTTTTTAATCTCTGTATAAAAATTTGAGCATCTTTCTTGCTTTGACCATTGAAAGAAATAAGAGTTCCATTTCTGTCTGCTTTGCTTAACTTTTCTTTTCGACTTTTGTGTAGGACTTTTGTTTGCAAGAGAGCTATAGCTTTGGGTCATTTTAACTACTTTATACCTACAAGTGATCCCTAGATACCTATGTATCTTAATGCTCAGACATTTACTTATAGTTTGATAGTTTTAAAATATTTAATTATGTTAAGGAGAGAAATATCAAGTACTAAATTTTTGTTTTTGCTTTAGTTTTTTTTAAATAGTAGCCAAAGTTAAATGTATTGAAAAGGGATGGGGGTAGAAAAGTAGTGTCATGGCTTGTTTATCTAGAAATATTATTTACATTAAACTCCCTTTCCTGTGAATAAAACAAGAAAAGAAAATGCAGGAGAGGTCAAGTTCAAAGTGAAGTTGGGTTGCTTTCATATTTGTCTTTTGTTTTTGTTATTATTTCTTAATTAGAGAAGTAACATAATTGCAGCAACACCTTGACAAGCGTTCCCTTAAGTCACACAATTCCTAAGACCCACGAACCTCTCTTCTTCCCTCTGCCCCACCAGTCCCTCCCTCTCTCCTCCTTCCTCCCTCTCTCTTTGTCTCTCCTGGTACAATGGCTTGGGTATAGACTCTTAGCTTTTTCACTCATGGCTGGCACTCTAACACTTGTATCACAGTTCTACTGCCTGTTTTTTGTGGTTAATTATCAAGAATGTCATAGACTTTGATGCCTGGGCTAACTTTGAACTTTGATTTTCACAATCTCAACCTCCTGAGTAGCTAGGATGATTGGCTTGAGTCACCAGGGTCCAGCTAGATTTATATATTTATGTATTTATGTATGTATTTATTTATTGGAATTCCATACAATTTTATCTGAACCCTAGTTATGGAACTCAAATATTAGGATTGTGGTAAATTGGGTCTGAGGCAGTGCTTTCTCCCCTTATATCCACAGAATTTATGTCTGTATTATGCATTTTGAATATTTGATGTCTTGAATGCTAAGATGGTCGTTCCTATAGTTCTAAGATCTCGGTCTTCAGGCTCTGTCTCAGAATCCAGGCTACCATCTCTAGTTTAGGCTTTAGAATTTTATATAAATATAATTTTAATCAAGAATAGTTAATACTGTATCTTTTTCCATTTATTGTTTTATTTTTTGTGCTGGTACTGTAGCACGAACTCAGAGTTTTATCACTCAAGCCTAGCACTCTATCACTTGAGGCACATCTTTACTTCCAAATATTTTGGTAGGGAATTAGAGATAAGAGTCTCATGGACTTTCCTAACAGGGATGGCTTTGAAGTGGGATCCTTGGATTTCAGTCTCTTGAGTAGCTAGGATTACAGGCATGAGTCACCGAGGCCTGGCCTTATTATTTATTTTTATTATGAGGGGACCTTTTTTTTAAAAAGTTACAAAAAAGTTTCAATTCAACATGGCTGTTCATTAGTTCAATGCATCTAGATCACCATCATCTAGTACTGTATTCTTTTGTCCTCAATTATTTAATTTGCAGAATATGACATTGCAAAGGAAAGTCTACTGAAACTGGACATGCAATTCATGGAGGCACTTCCTGTGGCTGAGATATAAATAGGAGAACATCTTTTGTGAACCACTGTGATAGCTTGCACACTTCAAAGCCACTTTCTTTGAGAAAGCTTGGTGATGAAAGTTCTAAACAAAACTGAGGCCAAACGGCCTGGGGCAAGCTGAATTAGGGAACAAAGATTTTAGGGGTTTCATTAAAAGTAAAATTGCAAGCTGGGCTCTGGTGGCTCATGCCTGTAATCCTAACTACTCAGGAGGCTGAGATCTGAAGATCACGGTTCAAAGCCAGCCCGGGCAGGAAAGACTGTAGGACTCTTATCTCCAATAAACCACCAGAAAACCAGAAGTGGCGCTGTAGCTCAAGTGGTAGAGTGCTCACCTTGAGCTGAAGAGCTGAAGGACAGCACAAAGCCCAAAGTTCAAGCCCCACGACGGACAAAAAAAAAAAGTAAAATTGCAGTTTCAGTGCTTGCCCTAATGAAGGTGTTAAAGAAAGCTTAGCCATTATCACTATATTTTTATATTTTATTTATTGCTTCTGTTTTATATTATAGACATTTATATTTTGCTTTACATATAATCAGAGGCTTACTATTGTTCAATTTTTCATGATCGGCTCTAATGTCATATTGACAGGAATCATTTTATCTAAAGGAAAGGGAAGAGAATGCATGTCTTTTCTACCCCCACTCTGTCCTGCTGCCTGCCAGTCCTGGTGTGCGGTCCCTGAGCATTTTTCCTTCTTCTTATTTCTCTCCTCTCCTCTCCCCCTGCTCTCTCTTTCTTTTTGTTTCTTTCTTCCTTGCCAGTCCTGGGGCTTAATGCTGGACACTATCCCTGAGCTTCTTTTGCTCAAGGATAGTGCTCCACCACTTGAGCCACAGCGCCACTTCCAGCTTTTTCTGTGTATGTGGTGCTGAGGAATCAAACCCAGAGCTTCCTGCAGGCTAAGCGAGCACTCTACCACTTAAGCACCAGCTCCACTTCTGGATATTTAGTGGTTAATTGGACATAAGTTTCTCTGACTTGTCTGCCTAGGTGGACCTGTGATCCTCAGATCTCAGCCTTCTGAGTAGCAAGGATTACAAGCATGAGCCATAAGTACCCAGCTAACATAAAGAATTTAAACCATTAATTAATTATGAAGAACCAATCATAAGGTTATATCTATATGATAATAGTGCAACCGTGACACTTCCCTTCCCTTCCCTTCTTTATTTTCTCTTCATTTCCCCTCCTTTCTTTTCCCTTCTTCCTTTCCCTCCTCTCCCTGACTCTGATCTCCACAGTAAAACAACATGACCACCTAGTGCCTTCTCATACAAGCAGCATATTTACAGTGAACCACAGACTGCATCTTTCTAAAAGATTTATTTTAGCCAAGCATCCACGGTTCAACCCTGTAATCTTACTACTCAGGAAGCTGAGATCTAAGGATTAAGTTTCCAATGCCAGCCCTGGTGGGAAAAATCCATGAGACTCATATCCAACAAGCCACCAAAATGGTGAAAATAGATGTGTAACTTAAGTGATAGAGTGCCAGACTTGAGCACAAATCTAAGAACATGAAGCCCTGATTTCAAGCCCCAGTACTGGAACAAAAGTATCTTTCAGTTAAGACTGATTTATTTCTATATATATATATATATATAATAGATTATTATATTTCTTTATAATTACAAAATATTTATAGTTTATTTTGCAGTATATTTATCATAGATTATATCTATATTATATTAAATATTATATCTGTAGTAATTATATTCTTATGTATCTATATTATATTATTAATTACATTATGGATTGTATCTATAATATCAATATTATATCTATATATGTCATAGGTTATATCTGTGATATATAATAGTATATAACATATACTATATATTATACATGATAAATAACACTATATAATCTATATCAGATTATATCTATAATATATAATTTATATCATAGCTTATATATGGCATAAAATAATATAGATTTTATCTATGATATTTAATATATTATAGATTATCATAGATTATATCTATGATATATTATAGTATAATTGTGTATACATAGTATATACTATAATATATATAATATATAACATGAGAGAGCTTTGTTGCAAAGATAATACTTTTTGTTATTTAAAGCTTCAGTGTTTCAAAAAATCATGTGTTTCTTGGGGCTGGGAAGGTGGCTCAGTGGTAGAGTGCTTGCCTTGCTTGCCTGAGGCCCTAGGTTCGATTCTTCAGTACCACATAAGCAAAAAGAAAAAAAACCAGAAGTGGTGCTGTGGCTCAAGTGGTAGAGCGCTAGCCTTGAACTGAAGAGCTGAGGGACAGCGCCCAGGCCCAGAGTTCAGGCCCATTACCGGACCCCAAAAAAAAGAAAAATCATGTGCTTCTTTAACTACAGGCATATAGTAATAATAATAATATTTAATTTTGTAATGAAAACCTGGTGAGGTGAGAATTGGGAGTCAGTGGAATGCTTTACATTGTTCTTAGGAATGGAAGTTGCAACATCATTAAGTTCTAGAAACATGGTTCTCACTATTGGCCAAAGGGAAAATGCGTGTAAGATGTTCACTAAAAATATCTACAAGAATGTTTATAGAGCACTATTCAGAAGAGCTAGGAATTAAGTACCACCCAAATATCAATTACATTACAATGGATGAGTAGAACAATTACATAAATGAATAGTACACTGCAATCAGATTATATAAACCACCAGAACACACAGCAATATAGGTGATCTCAGAAATTTAACTTTGAACAAAACAAGGGCTGATGATGTAGTGATGTTTATATATGACTAAAAAACTGACCAAGCTCTTTTATTGGGACCTTATGCCTATAATCCTACCAACTCAAGAGGCTGAGGTCTGAGGATGTGTGTGAAGCCAGTCTGGGAAGAAAAGTCCATGAAACTTTTTTTTCTGATTGTTTGCTTTTTTTCTGCCTAGTCCTGGGGCTTAAACTCTAGTCACTTCACATTTTTTTTCTGTGATTAATTGGAACTAAGGGTCTCACAGACTTTGCTGCCTGGGGCTGGTTTTGAACCATGAGCCTCAAAGCTTAGCCTCCTGAGTACCTACCATGTACTTGGCTCCGTAAAACTTATCTTAAGTACCATACCATAAAAGTCAGAAATGGAGCTATGACATGGCAATCAATGAAAAAAACCAATAAAGAAGGAGAATTTTCTTACAATGAGAGTGTCAACTTTAGCCAGAAGCTGGTGGTTTATACCTGTAATCCTAGCTACTTAGGAGGCTGAGCTCAGGATGGCAGTTCAAAGCCTGGACAGTGTTAGGCCCTGAGTTCAAGCCACATGAATGACAAAAAGAAAGAAAGGAAGAAAGAAAGAAAGAAAGAAAAAGAAAGAAAGAAAGCGAAAGGAAGAAAGAAAGAAAGAAAGAAAGAAAGAGGTCAACTATAATAATATAATTATAATCTTTTCCAGTTGAATATGTTATGAAGGTGTTTAAATAGTTAATAACCATGTAAAGATGGGAGCACTATTCTAAGTAGAAATTGTTTACTTTTCTGTGTCTTAACCAGTTTGTGTTTTAAAGATCTACACCACTGACATAATCTACTGTGTGTCACAAGAAGTTATCTTACATGCAATTAACAAGGTTGAATGGTATAAAGGAGAGAAAATCATACTGCAATGAGAGTGGGTTCCTTAAGTATACACCACAACACTGGGCCTGGCTGGAAATGCCTTGGGTAGGAAAGTAAAGTGGTAAGTGATCACAGATGAAAGAGACCTTAGAAACTGACAAATTGGATGGATACCCTGTGCAAAACTACCTAAAGATTAAATAAGATGAAAATAAAACAATAAGAAAGGAATACCAACCATCCTTTTGGCAAGTGAGAATGCCAAGACTGAATAATATTAGGGTTATGTTTGCTAGTAAAACAATGGAGTTTCAAGTTTAGTTTCTTGTGATGTATTAATGTGAATATATTTCTGGACCTGGATTGTTTGTTTTGGCCCTATATAGAAGCACATATTTATTTAGAGAGGTATCAAATAAAACACTTAGGGTGATCAGAGCTTATTAGCAATAAGCTCTCAAATGGACTCAGGAAAATTAAAACGTCTGCATCATTTCTATCAATTTTCTCAAATTGTTTAAAATAACCAATTTAAAAAAGATAATATATTGTAAGAAGCAAAATGAATATAATAAAGATCAACTGTGTGTGTGTGTGTATATGTGTGTGGGGGTGTAGGGGGTGGGTGGGTGCGCACACGCGTGCGTGCATGCCTGGGGCTTGAACCTCAGAGGTCTAGGTGCTGTCCTTGAGCTTTCCACCCCATCTTAAGTCTACTGCACCATCACTTGAGCCTGAACTCCATTTCTGGCTTTTTGTTGATTAATTAGAGATGAGTCTCCTGGACTTTTCCCGCCTAAACTATATATGAACTACAATTCTTAGATTTCAGCCTCCTAGTTAGAATTATAGGTGTGAACCACCTGCACCTAGCTAAAATCAATTATTTTAATTAAACTTGTGCTTTCCATTTGAAACTAATGTACAGCAAGTATATATATATATATATTTCAGACAAATGAAATAAATAGCATCAGAAAATAGGAGAATGGGAGAACCAGCTGAACATTCAATAAGGGTCTAATATCCAGAAATGAAGGGTTTATGAAATTATAAGTCAAAGAATTAATAACCCAATAAATAAATGGGCAAAAGAACTAAATACAGATTTCTTAAGAAGAGAAGTAAAAAAGGTCAATAAACACATCAGGAAATGCTCAACATCTCTGGTCATGAAGTAAATGCAAATCAGAAAAAGTGAGACTCCATTTCACCCCAGTGAGAATGGTCATCATCAAAATTACAAACAACAAATGCTGGTGAGGATGCATTATTTGTGAGAATATAAACTGGTGTAGAAATTATGGAAGGCAGTTTAGGGATTTTGTTTTTTTGGGGGATCCAGTAGTGGGGCCTGAACTCTGGGCCTGGATGCTATCCCTCAGCTCTTCAGCTCAAGGCTAATGCTCTACCACTTGAGCCACAGCGCCACTTCCGGCTTTTTTCTTTTTGCTTATGTGGTGCTGAGGAATCGAACCCAGGGCCTCAGGCTTGTAAGGCAAGTGCTCTACCACTGAGCCACCTTCCCAGCCCCAGTTTAGGGATTCTTAAAATAACCAACATAGGATTATCCAGCCATACCATTCTTGGGAATCTATTCAAATGTTTACAAGTCATGATATGGTAAAGATATTTGCACACCCATGTTCATTGTTGCATTATTCACTGTAGCCAAGTTAGGAATCAGCCTAGATGCCTTCAAATGGATCAAGAAAATGTGGTATAGATCCACAATGGAATTTAACTCATCCATCAGGAAGAATATTATTGTATCATTTTAAGGAAATGGACGGACAAAATCATGTTAAGAGAAGTAGGTCTAGACCAGAGATACAAGGAACATGTTTTCTTTCACATATGGACGTTAGATTTAAAGTATACACATTTGTGAAAACACATACAGGGTCATAGGCATTTCTATACAAGCTGAATAATTACAGTATAGCATATACACGGGAGGCTTGCAGTGGTGTAACTCTTTTGAGTAATTTTTACAATTTAAGAAAATAAATATCAGGAAGATGGAACATGTGTTGTTGGTGAGGAGTGGTGGCAGGATGAAGTCAAGGGAAAGGAGCAAAGGCATGGAGAAAGGAAGAGTGGATAAATACAATCATTATACTCAATGTACATATTTTAAAAGGAGCAAGGTAGATTGAGGTGATATATGAGATTGAAAGAAATGTGATCCCAGCAGTGGCAGAAGCTGGGCAATAAAAATTAAAATGCTTGCTACAGTAAATTTCAAATCTTGCCTGGTAATTAATGTCTGATAGGAAAATATAGCATATGCCTAGAGACTGAA